>NC_080165.1:102876286-103193786 GCF_950295315.1 Erinaceus europaeus
ATTTCTGACTTATCTCACTTAACATAATCCATCCAAGATGAGGTGAATAAGGTGAATTCACCATTTTTTCTATATTTCTCATTTTTTTTTAAATTTTTTATTTAAGAAAGGATTAACGAACAAAACCATAAGGTAGGAGGGGTACAACTCCACACAATTCCCACCACCCAATCTCCTTAACCCACTCGCTCCCATGATAGCTTTCCCATTCTCTATCCCTCTGGGAGCATGGACCCAGGGTCATTGAGGGTTGCAGAAGGTAGAAGGTCTGGCTTCTGTAATTGCTTCCCCGCTGAACATGGGCGTTGACTGGTCGGTCCATACTCCCAGTCTGCCTCTCTCTTTCCCTAGTAAGGTGTGTCTCTGGGGAAGCTGAGCTCCAGGACATATTGGTGGGGTCTTCAATCCAGGGAAGCCTGGCCAGCATCCTGGTGGCATCTGGAACCTGGTGATTGAAAAGAGAGTTAACATACGAAGCCAAACAAATTGTTGAGCAATCATGGACCCAAAGCTTGGAATAGTGGAGAGGAAGTGTTAGGGAGGTACTTACTGCAAACTCTAGTGTACTTCTGCTTTCAGGTATATATTTTGCAGTAGTTTATGGATACGTGTGAACATAAGCTCTCTCTCACAGAAACTGGTGTATATCTAGGTTATGGGACTTTGTTAGAAGGTGAACCACCTGAGATGAAATTAGAGTGTACTACAAAAGGAAAGGTCTCACCCGAGTAATGAAGCTGAAGGGTTGTCATTCCACACGTGGAGTCTCTGGACACAGTCTGAGGTGAAGCATGTTGAGGTGGCAATCATTGTGTTGGTTAGGTTGTGATCGGTGGATGCAATACTATTTGGTATGGATTGGGAGAGGCATACAGGAAAGTGGGCCCTATCCAAGGGTTCCAGGACTGGGGGAAGTAGGGGCTCTATAGTGGAGATGTGAGGTTCCTGCTGTCTTAGGGTTCAAAAAGACAATTGATAGTTAATGTTATCATTTCTTACTTTACATATTGACTCACTGAAAATTATTGTGCACTTTTGCTTTAAAGTATATATTTATCAGAACACTGTTCAGCTCAGGCTTATGGTGGTATGGGGGATTGAACCAGGGATTTTGGAGCCACAGGCATGAGAGTCTCTTTGCATAACCATTATGCTATCTCCCCCACCTAGGCTTATGAAATGCTTGAATAAATGCTGCTGTATAAATGTCTTTGAGTGACTGATTTCACAAAAATGAATAAATCTCAGATAAGGCTCAAGACAACAATGAGAAGAATTTTGGTGTGTATGTGCATATTAATTTGGAAAAAGTGCTTTCAGAGTTATGACTTGCATTTTATCATAAGAAAATAACTATATTTGGAGGTATCTCCCTTTCACTATGAGAGGGCAACTTATACTGCATTTGCAATTCCATGAATGGGCAGTGGGAAGAGTGGATTAATACATGAAACTTCTATTTTTAGACATTAGGTGAAAGGCAACAAACAGGGATGGGAAGACAGCATAGTGATTCTGCAAGACTTTCATGTTTGAGACTCTGAGATCTCAGGTTCAATCCCCAGCACCACCGTAAGCCAGAGCTGAGCACTGATTGGGCTCTCTCTGTCTCTCTCATCAGAAAATCCATGATTCATTAAATGGGGAAAGGGGAGCCTTTTCAACAAATGGTGTTGGAAAAAGTGGGTTGGAATCTGCAGGAGAATGAAACTGAGCCACTATATTTCACTAAACACAACGTAAATTCCAAGTGGGTCAAGGACTCAGATATTAGACCAGAAACAGTCAGATATTTAGAGAAAGATCTTGGCAGAATTCTTTTCTGTCTAAATTTATTTTATTTATAAAAAGGAAACACTGGCAAAAAACATAGGATAAAAGGGGTACAAGTCCACACAATTCCTGCCACCAGAACTCCGTAGTCCATCTCCTCTCCCTTGATAGCTTTCTTATTCTTTAATCCTCTGGAAGTATAGACCCAAGGTCATGTGGGGTGCAGAAGGTGGAAGGTCTGGCTTCTGTAATTGCTTCCCCGCTGAACATGGGTGTTGACAGGTTGATCCATATTCCCAGCCTGCCTCTCTCTTTCCCTAGTGGGGCGGGAGTAGGCATATCCTATAACTATCTGTCTACATTTATATATATTTGCCTCCTCCCCCTTCTTTCTCTGGCTCATTATGGAATTTGGGTTCAGAGCTCTCTGGCCATCTTCTCTTAACATTTCTCCCCCTCTGGGAATATGGACCAAAATTTTAAAGACATCTCCAATGAAACAAATCCAATTACAAAAAGACTAAGGCAAGAATAAACCAATGGGCTACATCAAATTAAAAAGTTTCTGCACAGCAAAAGAAACCAATACCCAAACAAAAAGACCCCTCACAGAATGAGAAGATCATTACATGCCATACATCAGACAAGAGTTTAATAACCAAAATATATAAAGATCTCATCAAACTCAACACCAAGAAAACGAATGACCTCATCCAAAAATGGGGAGAGGACATGGACAGAATATTCACTACAGAAGAGATCCAAATGGCCAAGAAACACATGAAAAAATGCTCCAAGTCTTTGATTGTCAGAGAAATGCAAATAAAGACAACAACGAGATACAATTTCACTCCGGTGAGAATTTCATACATCAGAAAACGTAGCTGGAGGAGTTGTGGGGACAAATGCTGGAGGAGTTGTGGGGACAAAGGAACCCTCCTGCACTGCTGTTGAGAATGTAAATTGGTCCAGCCCCTGTGGAGAGCAGTCAAGAGAACTCTCAGGGGAGCTGGGCGGTAGCAAAGTGAGTTAAGTGCATGTGGCGCTAAGCACAAGGACTGGCTTAGAAGGGTCCATGTTCCAGCCCCTGGCTTCCCACCTGCAGGGAGTCGCTTCACAAGAAGTGAAGCAGGTCTGCAGGTGTCTATCTTTCTCTCCCCCTCTCTGTCTTCTCCTCCTCTTTCCATTTCTCTCTGTCCTATCCATCAATAACAACAACAATAACTACAACAATAAAACAACAAGGGGAATAAAAAAAAATCTTAAAAAAAAAAAAGTGAGAACTCTCAGAAGGCTAGAAGTGACCTATGACCCTGCAATTCCTCTTCTGGGAATATATCCCAAAGAACCAAAAATACCCATTCAAAAAGATTTGTGTATACCTATGTTCATAGCAGCATAATTTATAATAGCCCAAACCTGGAAGCAACCCAGGTATCCAAACAACAGATGAGTGGCTGAAAAAGGTGTCTATATACACAATGGAATACTACAGAAGCTGAGAAAGAAGAACAGAAAGAGAAGCTCAAAGCAGAATCTGACTGAGTTTGGAGTATGGTACAAAAATAAGAATCTCTGGGTGGAGGGTGAAGATAGATGCTCAGCTTCATGGGGGCAGGGTGTGGGTGGGACACTGGGACACAGACATTTGCTAGTGGGAATGGTGTTAATAATCACTTCTATTAACTTAAAGTGTCATAAGCCACTATTCAATTTATATGAGAGGGGAAAATGGATTGAATGTCTCAAACTTTTTGATGCATAGACCATATTTCTGAGTATATGTTCCTTCGACCTAAGCACTTAAGACTTCAAATTGGCAATCAGATTTAATTTTAACTGTGGGCTAAAAAAATTAGAAATAGTCCACTGTCACCGTTACTCTTCAACATAGTATTGGAAGTTCTTGCCATAGCAATCAGGCAAGAGAAAGAAATCAAAGGAATACAGATTAGAAGGGAAGAAGTCAAGCTCTCACTATTTGCAGATGATATGATAGTATACATAGAAAGACCTAAAGAATCCAGCAGAAAATTACTGTAAGTAGTTAGGCAATATAGTAAGATATCAGGCTACAAAATCAATGTACAAAAATCAGTGGCATTTCTTTATGCAAACACTAAATCTGAAGAAGAAGACATCCAGAAATCACTCCCATTTACTGTTTCAGCAAAATCAATCAAATACCTAGGAATAAAGTTGACCAAAGAAGTGAAAGACTTGTATGCTGAAAACTATGAGTCGCTACTCAAGGAAATAGAAACTGATACCAAGAAATGGAAAGATATCCCATGCTCATGGATTGGAAGAATAAATATTATCAAAATGAATATTCTCCCCCGAGCCATATACAAATTTAATGCAATACCCATCAAAGTTCCACCAAGCTTCTTTAAGAGAATAGAACAAACACTACAATCATTTATCTGGAACCTGAAAACACCTAGAATTGCCAAAACCATCTTGAGGAAAAGAAACAGAAATGGAGGCATCACACTCCCAGACCTTAAACTATATTATAAAGCCATCATCATCAAAACAGCCTGGTACTAGAACAAAAATAGGCACACAGACCAGTGGAACAGAATTGAAAGCCCAGAACTAAATCCCCACACCTATGGACATCTAATCTTTGATAAGGGGGCCCAAAGGATTAAATGGAAAAAGGAGGCTCTCTTCAATAAATGGTGCTGGGAAAACTGGGTTGAAACATGCAGAAGAATGAAATTGAACCACTTTATCTCACCAGAAACAAAAATCAACTCCAAATGGATCAAAGACCTAGATGTCAGACCAGAAACAATCAAATACTTAGAGGAAAACCTTGGTAAAACACTTTCCCACCTACACCTCAAGGACATCTTTGATGAATCAAACCCAATTGCAAGGAAGACTAAAGCAGAAATAAACCAATGGGACTACATCAAATTGAAAAGTTTCTGCACATCCAAAGAAACTATTAAACAAACAGAGAGACCCCTCACAGAATGGGAGAAGATCTTCACATGCCAGACATCAGACAAGAAACTAATCACCAAAATATATAAAGAGCTCAGCAAACTTAGCACCAAAAAAGCAAATGACCCCATCCAAAAATGGGCAGAGGATATGAACAAAACATTCACTACAGAGGAGATCCAAAAGGCTAACAAACATATGAAAAACTGCTCTAGGTCACTGATTGTCAGAGAAATGCAAATTAAGACAACACTAAGATACCACCTCACTCCTGTAAGAATGGCATACATCAGAAAGGACAGCAGCAACAAATGCTGGAGAGGTTGTGGGGACAGAGGAACCCTTTTACATTGCTGGTGGGAATGTAAATTGGTACAGCCTCTGTGGAGAGCAGTCTGGAAAACTCTCAGAAGGCTAGGCATGGACCTTCCATATGATCCAGTAATTCCTCTCCTGGGGTTATACCCCAAGGACTCCATAACACCCAACCAAAAAGAGGTGTGTACTCCTATGTTCATAGCAGCACAATTCATAATAGCTAAAACCTGGAAGCAACCCAGGTGCCCAGCAACAGATGAGTGGCTGAGAAAGCTGTGGTATATATACACAATGGAATACTATGCAGCTATCAAGAACAATGAACCCACCTTCTCTGACCCATCTTGGACAGAGCTAGAAGGAATTATGTTAAGTGAGCTAAGTCAGAAAGATAAAGATGGTTATGGGATGATCCCACTCATCAACAGAAGTTGAGTAAGAAGATCTGAAAGGGAAACTAAAAGCAGGACCTGACCAAATTGTAAGTAGGGCACCAAAGTAAAAACCCTGTGGTGAGGGGTAGACATGCAGCTTCCTGGGCCAGTGGGGGGAGGGAGTGGGTGGGAGGGATGGGTCACAGTCTTTTGGTGGTGGGAATGGTGTTTATGTACACTCCTAGTAAAATGTAGTCATATAAATCACTAGTTAATTAATTTGAGAGGGGTAAAATTAATTGTATGTCTCAAAGTTTCTCAAAACACAAACTGAATCTTTTTAATATATAGGCTGTGTATTTGATATGCGGATTCTCTCAAAAGCCTAGACCAAGTAGATCAGAAGCATCCAATAGCACAGCTATATACAAGATACTGGGTACTGTACAGCAAACCCTAACAAAAGGACTTTTCAAAGTTAACCCAATTACCAAATAATGTGATGATAACATTAATTATCAATTGTCTTTTTGAACCCCAAGACAGCAGGAACCTCACATCTTCACTATAGAGCCCCTACTTCCCCCAGTCCTGGAACCCTTGGATAGGGCCCACTTTCCTGTATGCCTCTCCCAATCCATATCAAATAATATTGCATCCACCGATCACAACCTAACCAACGCAACGATTGCAACCTCAACATGCTTCACTTCAGACTGTGTTCAGAGACTTCACATGTGGAATGACAACCCTTCAGCTTCATTACTCGGGTGAGACCATTCCTTTCATAGTATAATCTAATTTCATCTCAGGTGGTTCACTTTCTAACAAAGTCCCAAAACCTAGATATACACCAGTTTCTGTGAGAGAGAGCTTATGTTCACACGTATCCATAAACTACTGCAAAATATATACCTGAAAGCAGAAGTACACTAGAGTTTGCAGTAAGTACCTCCCTAACACTTCCTCTCCACTATTCCAAGCTTTGGGTCCATGATTGCTCAACAATTTGTTTGGCTTCATATGTTAACTCTCTTTTCAGTCACCAGGTTCCAGATGCCACCAGGATGCTGGCCAGGCTTCCCTGGATTGAAGACCCCACCAATATGTCCTGGAGCTCAGCATCCCCAGAGACACACCTTACTAGGGGAAGAGAGAGGCAGACTGGGAGTATGGACCGTCAACACCCACGGTCAGTGGGGAAGCTATTACAGAAGCCAGACCTTCTACCTTCTGCAACCCATAATGACCCTGGGTCCATGCTCCCAGAGGGATGGAGAATGGGAAAGCTATCAGGGGAGGGGGTGGGATATGGAGATTGGGTGGTGCAAATTGTGTGGAGTTGTACCCCTCCTACCCTATGGTTTTGTTAATTAATCCTTTCTTAAATAAAAAAAAAAAAAGAAAACAATCTAGAGATCCCTTAAAAAAATGTTTTTGTTAAAAAAATGAACCTACTGGGCACCAAAGTAAAAACCCTGTGGTGAGGGGTAGACATGCAGCTTCCTGGGACAGTGGGGTGTGGGAGTGGGTGGGAGGGATGGGTCACAGTCTTTTGGTGGTGGGAATGGTGTTTATGTACATTCCTAGCAAAATGTTGTCATATAAATAACTAGTTAATTAATATGAGAGGGGGAAAATTAATTGTATGTCTCGAAGTTTTTCAAAACACAAACTGAATCTTTTCAATATATAGGCTGTGTAATTGATATGCAGACTCTCTCAAAAGCCTAGACCAAGTAGATCGGAAGCAACCAATAGCACAGCTATATACATGATACTGGGTACTGTACAGCAAACCCTAACAAAAGGACTTTTCAAAGTTAACCCAATTACCAAATTAAAAAAAAAAAAAGAAATATACCTATAATAGAACTACTAGCTTTTTCCAAAACAGAGACCCCAAATCTTCATCCGCAATATTCTTGCCTTTAGGTTCATGACTATTCAACAATTTGTTCTGCTTTGTGTCTTAACTCTTTTTCAGCCACCAGGTTCCAAATACTAACATGATTCCAACCCGACTTCCTTGGGCAGATGACCCCCCCTCAGTGTGTCCTAGAGTACCACCTCCCCAGATCCCTGTCACACTAGGGAAAGAGAGAGACAGGTTGGGAGTATGGATCAACCTGCAAATGCCCATGTTCAGTGGGGAAGCAATTACAGAAGCCAGACCTCCCATGTTCTGCACCCCATAATGATCCTGGCTCCAAACTCCCAGAGGGATAAAGAATAGGGAAGCTTTCAAGGGAGGGGATGGGATGTGGAGCTCTGGGGGTGGGAATTGTATCTCTATTATCCTGTAGTCTTGTCAATATTTCTATTTTATAAATTTTTTAAAAGGAGAAAAAAAAGGAAGAAGAAGAGCATTTCATAAGCCTTATATGTGCCAGCCTGTGTGTTAGATTCTGAATGTCCAGAGATAAGTTGTTGCTTCAGGGACTTCACTCTCAAAGTGATTCCCTCACCAGATTAATATAATACAACCTGGTAAGGACAGTGATAGAAATGCAGACATGATCTGAGTGAGGAGGGACCAGGCAGTGGTGAAGCACATATGTTACTATGTGCAAGGACCTGAGTGCAAGTCCCTGGACCCCACCTGCAAAGGGAAGTTTCACCACTGGTGAAACAGTGCTGCAAATGTGTTTCTATCCCTCTCACACTTTGTTTTCCCTTCCCCCTTCAAGTTATCTGTCTTTATAAAAACTAAGAAAGAGGGGGCTGGGCAGTAGCTCAGCGGGTTAAACACATATGGTGCAAGGCTCAAGGATTGGGCTAAGGTTAGAGCCCTCAGCTCCCCACCTGCAGGGGGGTCACTCCACAAGCAGTAAAGCAGGTCTGCAAGTGTCTATGTTTCTCTCCCCCTCTCAGTCTTCCCCTCCTCTCTCAATTTCTCTCTGTCCTATCCAACAACAACAAAATCAATAACAATAAGAAGTGCAACAAAAATGCAGAAAATGGCCTCCAGGAGCAGTGGATTCATAGTGCAGGCACTGAGCCCCAGTGATAACCCTAGAGGCAAAAAATAAATGAAAGGAAGAAAGAAAGAAAGAAAGAAAGAGAGAGAGAGAGAAAGAAAGAAAGAAAGAAAGAAAGGAGCAAAGAAAAAAGAGAGGATGGAAGAAAGAAAGAAAGAAAGAAAGAAAGAGAAAAAGAGAAAGAAAAAGAAAGAGAGAGGAGAGAGAGAAAGGGAAAGATATCAGTGAAGAGAGGATATGAGGGAAGAGAGAGGACACTAAGCAGATGGGACTGCTTCTGGAGGTGACATTTAAGCTGAATCTTGAGAGATGAGAAAAGGCTGCTGGCAAGGTTGCTCTCTTGTGAGCTTGCTTTGTCACGCATATGACCCAAGTTCAAGCTCAGTCCCCACCAGACTTCTGTGCTGTGGTATTTTTCACTCTCTCTCTCTCTTTCTCTACCTCTGCATTCCTATCTGAAAAATCATCCTGGAGTGGTGAAGCCCCAGTGATAGCAAAAAAAATATGGTAATAATAATAACAACAACAATAAATAAAGATGGGAAGCACTCCTCCAGCAAAAAAGGGCACAGCAGGACAAAGGCCTGGAAAAACAGGCAGCACCAAGGCAGCCCCAGAACAACAGGCCCTATGGTTTTGTTAATTAATCCTTTCTTAAATAAAAAAAAAAAAAAAGAAAAGAAAAAAAAAAGAACAACAGGCCCTGAGCAAAATTCTCAGCAAGGGAGAAGCTGGGGATGGAGCTGGAGTGGTTGTAGAGGCCCCTCAGCGCCACACTGGGGAGCCTGCCAGCAAGGGAGACTCTTTGCCATAACTCTGCATGGAGGTTGTCAGGGTGCATGCCCGCCTCAGCACGCAGTAGGTATTATTAGACGATGATCAGAGAAGGCAAACCTGAGAAACCGTGAAACTCTAAGCAGAGCCAGAATGCCCTCATGGTGTCATGGTGGGAGGTTCCAGAATGTTACCCAACCCCTCTGTCCCTCTGCCTTTGCAAATTCAGCTGAGAGGTGCCACCCCAGAGGGAGTGGGAGGGGTTTCAGTCAGCTCAGAGTTGCTGCCCCCTTGGCACTTGGCTACCCCTCTAGGATGGGGGCAGGGGGAGAGAGAGTAAATAAGAAGAAAGGGAGAGGAGGGTGACAAGAAGTTACACCCAGAGACTGCAAGATGGGGTTATAGGTTAAAGGGTTATATAGCTAAGCTCTTTCGTGCACCATGATAGTTTCTTGAATAAGAAGCAGACTCTGGGGGCCAGGTAGTGGTGCACCTGGTTAAGGGCACACACTACAGTGCACAAAGATCCGGGTTCAAGCCCCTGGTCCCACCTGCAGAGGGAAAGCTTCACAAGTGGTGAAGTAGGGCTCCAATGTCTCTCTGTCTCTTTCCCTTTCTATCTCCACCCTCCCCTCTCCATTATTTTCTGTCTCTGTCCAATAATAAATATATAAAATCCTTAATCTCATTTGCTGTAATCCTACTTTTTGGTTCCTGCTCATTAACCATCTTGTCTCAACTTAGGTCATGCCACCTTCCAGACACCAAGTTACAGATAACTACCATGAACTCCATTCTGACTTCTTTGGGCAGAGGACGTCACCAATGTGTCCTGGATCCTCACATCTCCAAAGCTCTGGACCACTAGGGAAAGATAGAAACAGGCTGGGGGTATGGATCAACCTGTCAACGCCCATGTTCAGTAGAGAAGCAGTTACAGAAAGCCAGAATCCCTACCTTCTGCACCCCAAAAACAACCTTGATCCATACTTCCAGTGAGGGAGAAGTGAAAGGACTAAGATAAAAGGGCTCTGAACTCCAGTTCCATCAGCACTCAGAGAGAAAGGAAGAAAGGAGAGGGACATATGGAGGTAGTTATGTTATCATGAGTGGCTTGGAGGGGAAGAAAAGACTGAATCAGGAAAAAAAAAAGGGGGGACAATTATGTATAAATGTGGACAGATAGTGTAGAGATCAACCTTAGGGGAACTGTGGTGGATTGCAGCGGGATGACTGAAGATTCAGAATTCTGCTGGTATGAATGGTGTGGATTTAAACCTCTGTTGACATGTAATTCTATAATATAAAAAATAAAAAAGAGGAACCAGGTGGTGGTGCAGCAGGTTAAGCACACATGGCATGAAGCTCAAGGACTGGCTCAAGGATCCCAGTTCTAGCCCCCAGCTCCCCACGGGCAGGGGGGTCGCTTCATGGGAGGTGGTGTGTCTATCTCTCTCTCTCTCTCTGTCTTCCCCTCCTCTCTCTACTTCTCTCTGTCCTATCCAACAACACCAATAGCAGCAATGGCAACAATAACAACAACAAAGGCAATAGAATGGGAAAAAATGGCCTCCTGGATCAGTGGATTCGTAGTGCATAACCCTGGAGGCAAAAAATAAAATAAAATAGAAAAAAAGAAAAAGAAAAAGAAGAAGGAGATTCTGCAAACTGTTGGACAACCAGGCACCAGAACTGGTTGTGCAGGGCTCCACTGTTGTCCAGATGGTTGGGCATGGAACAGAATCTCTGCTCTAAGCATAATCCAGGATCCAGGCATCCTTAGACACTCTATCATCCCTTGCAGAAACCTATTTGCCTGATAGCTGAGGGGCCTCCTATGAAAGACTCTACCCTGAAAGGTATGATGAGCACAGCCCATGACAAACACTCATAGGCCAGGAGTCTGAAATAAAACTCAGATGAGTGAGTCACCAGGACATGGGTGTACTGGCCAGATGGTCTTCTGATAAACTTGATTAATGATGAAGAAGGGAACTAGGACAGTCAGTCTTGCTTGGAAGCAGGACACCTCCAGTCAGTCTAACCAACAAAAAGATGGCTGAAGGGAGGAGAGGACTCCCCTAAGGCTCACCAAATGCAGCTGTGAGTCTCCATTTCTACTGCCTCCCCCACGCCATACTGACATAGGGGTGGGTGGGGGGAGGTGTCAGGTGGGGGGCAGGGGGGTGGCAGAAAACTGGCTGGGAAACTCAGGAGAACATCTATACCCCAGTGGACTAGAGATGGGGTTGTATAATGGGAGCCTTTCCACGTTGTTCTCCTTATGTATTGGGAGACACAGTGAATAACTGCCACAGAACCCACAGAGTATAAACGGGATTTGTTTGGAAACTCACAGGGCCAAGTAGTGCTGCCCAGCTTGGCCCTGGCTACTGGCAAAGCAGTGGAATTGAGCCTGGAGCTTTAGATCCTCAGGGCATGGGAGTATCTTTACATAACCACTGTGCTGTCTCTTCCCCACCCTGATTTATCTTTTGATCAAGAGGGAGTGATTAAGCTAAAAAAAAAAAAAAAAAACCTGCTTATAGGTAAAGAGCCCTCAGGCTCCCATAGCCTACAAGGAAGAAAAAGAACAAAAGAGGCTTTAACTATGCTTCAACCATTAAACAACTATTAATTTCCACAACTGTGAACTCTTTAAGTACCTTACTTAGACACAAGTCAATGCAGGCAAGAGTGATCAGTTTGAGAGAGCAGTTTGAGGCTGAAAGAGAGAGCATAATGGTTATGCAGAAAGGCTTTCATATCAGAGGCACCTAAGGTCCCAGGTCCAATCCTCAGCACCACCATATGCCAGAGCTGAGCAGTGCTCTGGGAAAAAGAGAAGAGAGGAGAAAGAAAGGAAAGGAAGGGGAAGGGGAGGGGGAAGGGAGAAAGGGAGGAGCAAGGGGAAGGGGAGGGGAAAGGGGGAAGGGGAGGAGGAAAGGGAAAGGGGAGAAGTAAGGGGAAAAGGGAAGGGGAAGGGGAAAGGGAGGAGAGGGAAGGGGAGGGGAGAGGGGGAGAGAAGAGAGGAGAGGGGAGGAGAAGAGAGGAGAGGAGGGGAGGGGAGGGGAGGGGAGAGAAGGGGAGGAGAGAGGAGGGGAGAGAAGGGGAAGAGAGGGGAGGGGAGGGAAGGGGAGAAGAAAATGCAGTATGGGCTCCCATGAGGGCTTCCATTTTATAGGAAAAGTGAGCCCAATGGCACCCCAGTGGGAAGTAGAAGGCTAAAGGCTGGTGGATGGGGTGGTCCCACAGACACCCACACAGGAGGCAGGCTCTGGAACTCCAGCAATACATTTTGGACAATTTAAGGTGTGGTGAAGGTGATCAGGGAGAGTAATGTGACTTGTTGCCACTAAGGGGGGAGAGAGAGTGAGAGAGAAAGAGAGAGAGAGAGAGAGAGACACCAACCAAAGCTTTCTTCAGTGCAGTGGGGGCTGAGCTAGAACAAGAGCTATTTTACTTATTTTAATGAGAGAGATGCAGGGAGAAAGATACAGAGAGAGAGACCAGAGCACCACTGAGCTCTGGCTTATGGTAGTTTTGGGGATTGAACCTGGGACTCAGAGCCTTGGGCATGAAAGGTTTTTTTTGCAAAAATAATAAGCTGTTTCTCCAGCCCACTGTTTTATTTTATAACCAGCATTTTCCCTCTACTTTACAACTGATCGAGAGCAAAAGGCAAATGTTACTTTTCCAAAACTAAATGTAAAAATCAGGAGTCCATGTGACCTTTCACAGTCAACCTATAAAACAAGGCTTTTCCCAGATTTCTACCTTTTCCCAGCCTCACTTTTGAGAGGCTTGAACTTGTTACATAATCAACAGGAGTCAACTACCTGTCACAGAGGTCACACTGCAATATGCATGTGACAGGGCAAAATGGAACCAACTTGGGGATAAGAAACAGACCATATTTTTTTCCCCTCTCTGTTCCACTCACTCTTGTCTCATCTTGAAAGAGTGATTGACAGTAGGTCCAGAGACTTCTGAGCTTCTCTTTGAAAGAGGGGTCCACCAGGAGGCCTCTTCCACCTGTCCCTCTTTTCTTTATCACTTCATATCCACAGGGGTCCCTAAGCCTCAGAGAGGGGTCAAGTACGAGATTCCAGTAAACCAAGAAGCCCTAGCAGTTGTCTGCCTAATTAGCTGAAGGGACCATCCATAGGTCCTGTGAGCAGCGTTGGGGTTGCTATGGAGACAGGCCTAGGAGGCGCATTTAGCACTGGACCTCATCACATCACCTGATAAAAATAAGACCCAGGCTTTTTAATAGAATGAATTACTTAAGTTTTATATTTAACAGGGGACGACCTCAAGGCTATTACTGGTTTTCAGAATATTTTAGGAATCTGGGCTGCCAGCTCCTCCATATGTTAACAGCCATCACTCTAGAGGCTCAGGTGGCCAGCAGTAAATCCCTGGAGATGGGAAAGAGGCTGGGTGATCCTCCACTAAGTGCATGAAGGAAAACTGCCATGTGTTTCAGAGGCAGGGCCAAGGAAGCGCTCTCCTGTGTGCTCTGGACAAGGTCCTTTATATAGAGAATCCCAAGTCTCTATCCCAGCCCCAACAATTTCATTTTTGTACATGAAAGCAAGGGTCAGAGAAGTTCAACACTTCTCTGAGGTCACATAGCTCAAAAATAGTGGAGTAGGGGGTATAAATCCAGATGTCCTTCCATTTCAGAGTCCATTGCCTCTGAAGACAACTGCAGTGTCTGTCAGAGACGTGTCTGAGATGAGGTGATTCTGAAGATATTTCTCATTTATTGATATAGTGATATGCTCTGGCTATGGTTTAAGCTCTCCTCCAAGGCAGCCCCAAAGCAGATGGGTTCCAGAAAGAATTTCACAGAGATTCTGACCTCCGCTGATAAATGTCTCTCCAATTATCCAAGGCAAGTGCTAATTGCAGATGAATCATAAGTTTCTGGGCTGCAAACATGATGACCATAAGATCTCAGACTGAGCATCCAGAGAGTTTCTCTGGGAGTTGGGCTGTAGTGTAGCAGGTTAAGCACATGTGGTGCAAAGCGCAAGGACTGGCATAAGGATCCAGGTTCAAGCCCCCGGCTCCCCACCTGCAGGGAGTCGCTTCACAAACGGTGAAGCAGGTCTGCAGGTGTCTCTCTTTCTCTCCCCCCCTCTGTCTTCCCCTCCTCTCTCCATTTCTCTGTCCTATCCTACAATGATGACATCAATAACAACAACAATAATAACAACAATAAAACAAGGGCAACAAAAAGGAATAAATAAATATTAAAAACTTTTAAGAGTCTTTCTCTTCATTCATATATATATATATCTGAACATCCAAAGTCAAATTGTTTTTTAATATTTATTTATTTATGAGAGAGATAGGAGGAGAAAGGACCAGACATCACTCTGGTACATGTGCTGCCAGAGATGGAACTCAGGACCTCATGCTTGAGAGTCCAATGCTTTATCCACTGTGCCACCTCCCAGACCACCAAAGTCAAATTCTTTCTGGAATATTTGTCTTTGAACTATTCATGACCATTCCACTCTGCAGAAAAATATATTATAGGGGCCAGATGGTGGCACACCTGGATTAGCGCACATGTTACAATGCACAAGGACCTGGGTTCGAGCCCCCAGTCCCTACCTGCAGGGGGAAAGCTGTGCAAGTGGTGAAGCAGGGCTGCAGGCGTCTCTCCCTCTCTATCACCCCCTTCCCTCTCAATTTCTGGCTATTTCTATCCAATACATAAATAAAGAAAAATTAAAAAAAAAGAAAAGAAAGATAATTATTACTATTATTACTGCTACTATTAACATCTTTTCCTGCAAAGGTCTACATAGTGGACACAGTCTGCGCCCACAAGGTGCCAGTCTTTCCTTGATAGGGGGGTCGGTGGTGTCAGTGAGTATAAGGTGGGACAGATGCTAATGAAAGTAGCAGGAAGGAAAAGATGGCAGGAATCTGGGTGAGGTTAGTGCTCACAGCTGGCACACAACCCGTTTTCACTCATTCTACCTGCTGAAGTTAATGACAGAAGAGGTCTAAGTTTCTAGAGGTTTCCATAAACATGCCTGGTGCAAAACTGGATGGGATGGTTGAAGACATTTTCACCAAAGCAACAGTGTTCATAGAAGCTCCCAGAAGGCACAACCTTGGATTCAGAGAAGAGAGAGGCTGGTGTCTTGACAGAAACTCCGGGTAGTGGGACTCATCCTGGGGGCACCCCTAGCATGTTGGCACAACCAGATAATTTTGTGTTATTGAAATCATTCTACAATGTTCTCTTGGTCTGTTCTGAGCCCATCAGGGAGTCAGGCTAGACACACCATTTTCACTAGAGACAACTGTGCAGAGTTAAAGGTACAAACTTGGGGGCTTAGGCTGGCTCCTTTCAGTTCTGGCTTTGCCACTTACCAGCTCTGGTGATTCAGGCAAGTCTCAGTAAGCCCATCTGTAAAATGGGACTCTCAGTCAAATGCAGAGCAAGAGCTGAGGCAGGGAATGGTCTGCAGGGTCTGTGCAGGAGAGGACGCAGAGTGGACGCCACACAGGGTGAGCAGAAGCAGGACCCTGGTCCTCTCTAGCCCTCCCACCAAATCCAAAAATACCTCCAACTGCCCCCTCTGCTCCCTGAGTCTACACACATCTTCTGCTGAAAGAGCAAGGCCCTTCAATGTCTTCTCAGCCCTCTCTCGCCCTCAGCTGTGCACTCTTCCCATGAAGTGAGCTCTAAGGTGACTTGGGCATAGCCATCACCAGCCACAAGACCTTTCCCCCACCCACACCTACCCGCCTTCCCCTTTACCCTCTAAATAAGGAAGCCAGCCTGCTGCCAGGCCCAGAACTTCTGCCTAACTTGGGTCCTGGGTGGCCTCTCGTCTCTCAACTCCCCCGGGCCCCCAGCCAAGGTTTCCCTCCTCCCTGGAAGATGCTGCAAGCTACTCTTCATTCCTATCTCATAGCTGGGATGACAGTGGCTCCCGGGTGTCCCTGGGGCTTGGGGAGGGTGACAGGGGTCCGGCTGGGGAGACAGCCAGGCCTAGGTTAAGTTACAGCCCTGGATGACGTCAGGCCGGGCCGCCCGGCTATAAAAATGGGACAAAGCCATATATATAACTGGGTCTGGGGCAGCCAGAGCAGGGTCCCCCAGCCATGGTCCTCACCGGTCCCTCTACTCCCGCCCCGAGCTCCCAGGCCAGGCTTCGGTTTCATGTCAGCAGCCTTCATCTGCCTTCCAAAAATAAGCCCCTGCCGCCATGCAGAGGGGAGGAAGGCAAGAAGGGCGGTATTTTTAGGGCCATTAATTCTGACCACGTGCCTGCTGGGCAAGGTGGCCGGCCCGCAGCTGAGGCTGCTCGGCACTATGTCCCCTGGAGCGGGCAGGCTGCGGGTGCTTGTGCTGCTGACCGTGCTGGCTGGCCTAGTGCTGTCCTCGCCCACTGGCCCCCGCGCCAACGCCACGCTGCTGGGCACCCTGCTGGCCAGGTCCCGCTCCGGGCTGGCCGGAGACCTGGCCGTGCTCGGCTGGGAGAGCGGCTACCTGCTGGGCATCAAGCGGCAGCGCAGGCTCTACTGCAACGTGGGCATCGGCTTCCACCTGCAGGTGTCCCCCGAGGGCCGGGTCAGCGGGACCCACGACGAGAGCCCCTACAGTGAGTGTCCAGGCTGGAGAAATGCGGTGGGGGTAGGGGTGGGGTAGGGGTGCTGGCTCTGGGTTGCAGTTTAAGGGAGGGGGTGGCTCCCTGCTTGGTGCATGTGGTCAGATTCTATAGAGAGCAGGTGCAATAGCTAGGCAAAGGTTCCAGCATCCTGGGGCCCCTTGAGGCAGCCCAGGAGCCCCTGTAGCACTGTGAACCTCAGCAGCAACCATCTATGGAACACAGAACTAATCATCCTGCAGAAGCTGAAAACAGAAGAAGGGGTGAGGATGCCTGGACCAAATTAGACTCTGGTCTATTTTTTCTGTAGCATCTCTCCCTGAGAGGGCAAGGCAAGAGGGTAGCAAAGTTTTCCAGCCAAAGCGTCATCTCCTCTCCTCTCCTCTCCTCTCCTCTCCTCTCCTCTCCTCTCCTCTCCTCTCCTCTCCTCTCCTCTCCTCTCCTCTCCTCTCCTCTCCTCTCCTCTCCTCTCCTCTCCTCTCCTCTCCTCCCCTCCCCTCCCCTCCCCTCCCCTCCCCTCCCCTCTCCCCTCCCCTCCCCTCCCCTCCTCTCCTCTCCTCTCCTCCTCTCCCCTCCCTTCCCCTTTCCCCTACTCTCTTCTCTTAATTTTATTTGATAGAACAGAAAGAAATTGAGAGAGAATGGAGCGATAGAAAGGGAGAGAGATAAAAAGATGCCTGAAGACCTGCTTCACCACTTGTGAAGTTTTCCCCCAGCAGGTGGGGAGCAGGGGCTGGAATCTGGGTCCTCATGCATGATAATATGTGCACTTAACCAGGGGCACCACCATCACCTACCCCCACATTTTTATCTTTATTTTGAATGGCTGACCCCTCCCCTCCCCCCACTGGGTCCTTGTCCCGCCAGTGGGTAGATGGGTTACTGCACATCTAGGCTGGCATATCCAAGAGAAGGGGGGGGGTAGGGTGTGTGTGTGTGTGTGTGTGTGTGTGTGTGTGTGTGTATGGGGGGTATTCTTCAGGGTCCAGGCACGACATCAGCTGCAGTGTGGCTGCACTGTTGACAAGATTAGATTTGCAGACTGAGTTTTCTCAAAGTGCATGGAGTGGACTTGTTAAACATACAGATCATGAGTCTGGGAACACAACATAATGGTTCCACAAAAAGACATTCATGCCTAAGGCTCTGAGGTCCCATGTTCAATCCCCTGCACCACCATCAGTTGGAGTTGAGCAGTGCTCTGGTTAAAAACAAACAAACAAACAAACAAAAAACAGGGTGGTAGAGTGAGTGGACTTGGGGGGCAGGGTGTCACATAACTTTGGCAGAGGGTGTGATGATATGTACCATGTGTGGGCATGATATCACACCCCTAGAATCTTATACTTTTGTATGATACTAGTCAATCTCTAATACAAAAAAAATTTAAATACAAATCAAAATTCATTTTGCTACCCAAGGGAGGGGCCTCATGTGATAAAGTCAGTGAGAATCAAGCTTCAGGAGATCTCCAGGGGTCCCCCCAGCACACCTTAACTCACTCAGGTGTCAAAACTGCTTCTTGCTGAGCTGGCTTTGTGAGAGCAGAGTGGCAGCATTTGCTGAGTCTGAGACTGGGGTCTCCTAAAGCAGGGTGTTCGTAGAGCTGGGAGGGGGCTGATATGGGAGGTACACATTTCACTGTGACTTATACAGGCCTTGGTGACATGGCCCCCATGTCTTTGCCAGGCCTGCTGGAGATCTCCACTGTGGAGCGTGGTGTGGTGAGTCTCTTTGGAGTGAGGAGTGCCCTCTTTGTCGCCATGAACAGTAAAGGAAGGCTGTACGCCACGGTGAGTTCCTGAGCTGGGGAGCCCCAGGGAGCCTTGGCCCTACCTCCCCCCACCACCACCAAACCCCCACGCAGCTGACACCAAGCCTAGAGAAGTGAGTGCTTGTCTAGGATGAGGGAAGAAAAAGTGAATGTGCCTTGAACTTCCTCTATCTGCAGAGTTCATTGTCCTTGGCCTTCTGTTAGGTTATTCCCCATCCTGCCTGCCTGGCCCTTTGTAATGAAGCCAGAACCACAGCTCAGAGGAGCACTGGGTCTGGGAGAGACTTGCAGTCCGGTTTAGAGCTGGCAGCCAAGCCTGCAGTGGGTTCAAGGCCCTGAACTACAGAGACCCAGAGAACAAGCCTGCCATCTGGGCTGGTCAGATGCTCCTAGAGGTTCCCCAAACTTGGAGCCAGAAGACGGAAAGGAGCCTGTCAGTGTGTTGAAATTTTAATTTATTTTTTAATCTCTCTATATTTATTTATGAGAGGGAGAGAGAGCATATACAGTGCAGGTAATTGAAGTCAGGACCTCAGATGTGAGAGTCCAGTGCCTTATCCACTTTACCATCTATCAGGGCCACTACTTTATAGTTTTGTGGGTTTTTTAAATTCCATATCCCATTCCCTCCCCTGATAGCTTTCCTATTCTTTTTTTTAGTTTCTTTATTGGGGAATTAATGTTTTACATTTGACAGTAAATACAATAGTTTGTACATGCATAATATTTCCCAGTTTTCCATATAACAGTACAACCTACTTTATAATTTAAAGTCCTCTGAGTCTGACCCCAGGGGCTGAAGCAGCAGCCCCTCTCCCTCCTATTATACCCCATGGCTGTTATCTAGCTCCACTCCACTTTGCTCCCCAGCACAGCCCACCCCTGGGAGGGCGAAGGCCAGCACTGGCTCATCTAGGCCCAATTCTGAGAGCATCTACCCAGGTCTTCGCTTTCTCATAGGGCTGAGAGGCCACCCCTATGAAGTCTGGGTGGGGAGCAGAGAGTGCCATGGACAGAAATAAGAAAGCTAAAAAGGAAGCCTGCTGAGCAAGCCCAGAGGAATACCAGAGTTATTTATGGGGTGGGTGTGGAGGCTGGTCCCCCTCTCCTGGGAGATGAGTGGGGGTCAGAAATTGAGCAGAGAACTCTGGAAGGAGTTCTGAGAGACTGTCTTGATCTGTTGGATCCCCAAGTGGGGTGCCCAGGTAGCAGCCCATGCCTATGATCTTTAGCTTGGTCTGGCTTGGCTTACGTGGCTGTGGGGCCTGGAGTAAAATCACAACACAGGCAAGGCAGGAGCCCGAGTTTGGTTTTCACCTACCTCAGGTGCATTTATTTTTTCTTTCTTTTCTTTATTTTTAAAATTTTATTTATTTATTTATTTATTTGTCTCCAGGGTCATTGCTGGGCCTTGGTGCCTGCAATATGAATCCACTGCTCCTTGAGGCTATTTTTTCCATTTTTGTTGCCCTTGTTGTTTATCGCTGTCGTTGTTGTTGTTATTGCTGTCGTTGTTGCTGGATAGGACAGAGAAATGGAGAAAGGAGGGGAAGACAGAGAGGGGGAAAGAAAGATAGACACCTGCAGACCTGCTTCACCACTTGTGAAGCGACTACCACCCCCCTGCAGGTGGGGAGCCAAGGGCTTGAACTGGGTTCCTTAAACTAGTCCGTGTGCTTTGTGCCATATGCACTTAACCCGTGGCACTACCGCCCACCCCGCTGCCCCAGGTGCATTTCTATCTACACACAGCTGTGACAGGACATAAGACCTTGAAGATTCAGGGCCCCCATCTATAAAATGAATATAAAACTGAGATGCATATGGCTGGGGGTATAACTGGCTTGGATAGTGCTCTGCTTTGCCATATGCATGACCCAGGTTCAAGTCTGGCTCCACCACATTGAAAGAAGCTTTGGTGCCATGGGCTCTTTCATTCTCTTTACCTCTCTGTTTTCTGTCTCTATTTAAACAAACACACAAACAAAACTCAGATGCATCTTCCAGGGGTGCAGGAGGATGGGGTGGGGAACAAATAGAAAGCAGTCCACAGGATTGGGTGGTGGTACACCTGATTAAGCACACTCATTACAGTGTAAAGGACCTAGGTTCTAACCCCAAACCTCCACCTGCATGGAGGATGCTTCATAATGGTGAAACAAGGTTGCAGGTGACCCCCTCTCTCTCTCTCCCACTTCTCTCTCAGCTTCTCTCTGTCTCTATCCAAAATAAATAAATACAATATTTTAAAAAGAAAACCAAGGAGATTGCCAAAAAGAACAAGAGAGGGAGTCGGGCGGTATCACAGTGGGTTAAGCACACGTGGTGCAAAATGCAAGGACCAGCGTAAGGATCCTGGTTCTAGCCCCTGGCTCCCTACCTGCAGGGGAGTTGCTTCACAGGTGGTGAAGCAGGTCTGCAGGTGTCTATCTTTCTCTCCCCCTCTCTGTCTTCCCCTCCTCTCTCCATTTCTCTCTGTCCTATCTGACAACGGTGACATCAATAACAACAACAATAATAACTACAACAAAAATAAAAGGACAACAAGGGCAACAAAAGGGAAAATAAATTAATTAAATTAAAGAAAAAGAAAAAATAGTCTACAGGGAGTTCATCAGACAGTGGGTGTCTTGGGAGAGTGAGGCCCACTGCCAGGGGCCCTGCAACCCCTCCTTCCAGAAGATGAGAGAGTACCACATCATCAGTACCACATCATCTTAGCCCTCAGAAGCCTTTATTCTGCAGGCTCATGATAGGGGTCTAGAAATGAGTCTGCCTTGCTGCATCTTGACTGTTTCTGAAGCACAGGCTGTCTTGGAAGGATCGCCAGACTGTACCTCTAGAAAGCTGGGGAGGTGAGACTTGAAATTGTCAAGTGTCCTTAAACCTGCCTCTGCCAAAGTGGTGGAGAAGACAGGAGGCAGGCTGGGAGCAAGCCAGATGTAGAGAGGCATGATGGCCCATCAGCAAATGCTGGAATCCCACTGGCTGAGAATTCAAGAATAAGGGAATTGCAAGTATGCCGTAGGTGATGACTATTTATTTACTGCAGAGCATGACTGAGCTCTAGCTATTGATAGTGTCCCCATGGTTGGAGCCTGGGACCTCTTGCAGTCTAGTCCTGTGTACTGCCTCTGTGCAATCTCCTTTTTCTCTTCCACACACACCCCCCAGGAACTCTTTAGCAGGTAAATCTCTGGGAAGGAAGCCCAAATTACAGAAACCCAGTTCCATTTATAAATAAGCTATTTAGTACTTCTTTTAAAATTTGTTTTATTTATTTATTCAATAGGACAGAGAGAAGTTGAGAGGGGAGGGGGAGATAGAGAAGGAGAGAGAAACACACCTGCAGCCCTGCTTCACAGTTCATGAAGCTGCTCCCCTGCAGGTGGGACCTGGGGGCTTGAACCTGGGTCCTTGGACACGGTAACATGCATGTTCACCCAGGGCATGTACCACTTCCCAGGCCACACTTAGTGCTTCTTCCTTAGCTAGGAAAGAGTCCAACCCAAAAACTGGGGATGATTCAGAGGGTCCAAAGAGGAGGGGGTGAGAGGAAATCTATCCATGCCCCACTCTGAATCACATGATCCTGCCTGGGACAGCAGGAAACAGGAAGCACTGCCCAGGTGTCAAACACTCAGAGCACAAAAAGAAAGAAGAGAACAGAGCCATCCTGGGAAGTACCGGGGCGAGTGGTGAGAGTAGCTGCTGGAGAACCTGGGCTCCTCTACCTCAGGTGACACAGGTAGCTGGCCACAGTGCTCCCTAAACTAAACAGGCAGAGTCCCAGCAAAGGGCTATGGGGCCCTCCCATGCCCATGCCCCACCCTGATGGCAGTGTTTGGCCCAAGAGCCCCTCTTCCTCCTCCCAGGGGGTGGTTCCACTCCCTGGAACCATGGAGCCCAGGACCCAGCAGAGTAAGGTTAGCTGGGGTGTCCTCAGCGGACAGCGCCTCATGCCTGGCCACCTGCCACTTTCCTGGTGTCACTGCCCCCAGATTGCCCTCCGGAACCACCTCTACCCTCTGCCTCCCTTTAAGGGCCCCCATCACTGTCTAAAAAAACAATTGCCAACTGATCCCTGGAGCCAGGAAGACTCCTGCTGGGTAGTGATTTCATTCACACCATTTCTTCTTAAGCCCCCAAGCCAGTGAGCAAGTGGCCTCTTTCCTTGCAGCTCAGCTGCTGCTGCTGCCAAGTGGGATTTCTCCCTGGGGGATAGGACAGAGGACAAGGTCAGAGGACAAAAGCCAAGAAAGCCCACCTAGGAAGAGTGCACACACATACACACACACACACACACACACACACACACACACACACAGGTGTACTGGATCTTTGTCCTTGCTTTGCAAAAGGACCTGAGCTTCTTTGTTTGTATGTATTTGCTTCTTTTTAACCAGAGCACCACTTAACTTTGGCTTATGGTGGTGCCAGGGATTGAACCTGGGGCTTTTGCATAACCCCTATATGCTGTCTCCCCAAATTTTCATTTATTTTTTAAAATATTTTATTTATTATTTATTTATTGGATAGAAATAGAGAGAAATTGAGAGGGAAGGGGAGAGATAGAAAGAGAGAGAGAGAGATGCAACTCTGCTTTACCACTTGTAAAACTTTCCTCTTATAGGTGGGGACCAGGGGTTTAAACCTGAGTCCTTGAGCATGGTAACATGTGTATTCAACTGAGTGTGCCACTAGCCCAGCCCCTCCCCAACCTTTTAAAGATTTATTTTATTAGGTTGGTGAAATAGCTCATATGGATAGTATGCTGCTGTGCCTTGTACATGACTCAGGTTAGAACCTGGCCTTCACTGCATCTAAGAATTGTTGTGATGGTCTCAGTCTCTCTCTCTCTCTCTCTCTCTGTGTCTCTGTCTCTGTCTCTGTCTCTCTCTCTGTGCCTCTGTCTCTATAAAAAATATTTATTTTGGGGCCGGGTGGTGGCGCACCTGGTTGAGCGCACATGTTACAATGCGCAAGGACCTGGGTTTAAGCCTCCAGTCCCCACCTGCAGGGGGAAAGCTTCACAAGTAGTGAAGCAGTGCTGCAGGTGTCTCTCTGTCTCTCACTCTCTCTATTCCTCCCTTCCCTCTCAATTTCTGGCTGTATTTCTATCCAATAAATAAAAGATAGTAAAAAAAAAAATTTTAAATGAAACAAAACAAAAAAATATTTATTTCTTATGTCAGAGAGAGAGAGAAGTCATTACATCTACAGAGGCCTTCCTTGATCACGTGGTGATTTCATTAGAGGAGAAAACGATAGCTCTTTCTATGGCCCCCTTAGCTACTTTTCCTGACTTTAAAAGAAAATATATTTACTTATTTATTTCATTGGTTGGGGAGGGGAGAGGACTAGACCATCACTCTGGTATCAAACTCAGGACCTCACATTTGAGAGTCCCAACACTAGCTACTGCACAAACTCCTAGGTTGTGACTCTTGCCATCTTTCAGGGAGGTGGCATACACAAGCACTCATCCACCCACGTACCCCCCCAACATACACACAGAGAGAGAAATCTCCCATAACAGCTATGTCTCTGGTCTGCCTCAATGAAACAGACACACCTGGTGAAAACATTTTCAGACTCTTCCACATTGCCAGTGAGGGTGTGTGTTAGAAAGAAGAGGTTTGAATGTGCAGACCTTTTCAGTGAAGGGAGCTGATATATATATCTATATATATCCATTCCTGGTAAGGACAAGAAAAAAAAAGTCAGGGGTGGTAGAAGAAAAGGGTCTTAGAACTAAGCTTCTTTTATTCTCCCTCACAGTCTATCTCCTTCACCCACAACCACCCCTCACTACCCTCTCACTCCCCAGCCCTCCCCACCATGCTCCCTCACCCACATACACACACACTCGGGAAAATCGGAGTTCCAAGAGGAAGAAATATTTTACAAGCAAGCAATCTTTTTTTTTTTTCTAGTGCCAAGGTTATTGTTGGGGATCAGTGCTAGCACTATGAATTTCCACTTCTGGTAGCCATTTACCCCCCCTTTTTTTCTTTCCAATTTTTATTAGATAAGATAGAGAGAAATTGAGAGAGAAGAGGAAAAAAAAGATAGACACCTGCAGACCTGCTTCACCACTTGGGAGGCATTCCCCCCCACAGATGGGGAGCCGGGGGTCTAAACTGGGTCCTTAGTGATATGTGCACTTAACCAGGTGTACCATCACCCAGGTCTCAGGCCACTTTTAAAAAAAATGTGGTTAATAATCATTTACAAAATTGTAGTATTACAAGGTATATTTCCACACTGCACCCACCACCAAAGCTCCTCCCACCTTCCAAGAGAAAGAATTTTACAGATAAGAGTCTACCTCCAGGGTCTGGGGAGTGATCCATTCAGTAAAATGCTGTGTTACTATGCACGAGGACACAGGTTTAAGTCCGTGATCCGCACTTGCAGTGAAAGAAACTTCATGAGCAGTGAAACAGGTATGCAGGTGTATGTCTATCTATCTCTTTATCTCCCTCTTAATTGCTCTGTATCTATCCAAAAAGAAAAAGAAAAAAAGAAATAGAAAGAAAGAGAGAAAGAAAAAAAGAAAGGATGGAAAGAAGGAAGGAAGGAAGGAAGGGAGGGAGGATTCCCAGGAGCAGTGGATTTGTCCTGCAGGCACTGAGCTCTAGCAAAAACCCATAGTGCCAATAACAACAACAACAAGATAATTAAATCTACCTCCACCTGAAGACAGGATAGATGTCTGGTCTACCCCATGTGTAAAGGGCATTTCTGCCTAGTGTAGCTTATGCTGAAACCTTTCTTTTATGCAAAGTGCCCTTGTCCACAGTGAGAGCTGAATGCGTTAGCTGGTTCCACATGAGACTGAGTAGACTTCCATGGAATGTATGGCATTGTCACACTGTGGCTTGATTCCTGGCAGGCCTGGGAAATGTGATCCAGTGGAATTATTCTCATTTGTTCAAGTAATAATATACGGTAGCAATGTTCACTCAGTGGGAGTGCTTTTTTCACCAGAGCTGAGGAGCCAACATTCTTGAGCCTGGAGGACTGGGGACAGGTATGGAGCATTGAACTGGGAGGCAGGAAGTCCCAGCCACTGAAACACCAAAGAACTCAGGGTGACTGATAGTCTTACCCCAGGGGAAAAGGAATGGAGGGAGTGGGCATGGGGAAGGGAAGAGAGAACACTATCTTTTACTCTCTTTCCACTATTGATGTACAAAATTCTGGTGAAGCTTAGGAATATGTGATGGACTAGAGAATGAAGAGAACAAACAGTGGGGAAAACCCATGTTCTTTTTCTATTTCTTTTTTCCTAGACCTCTGCTCAATTCTGTCTTATAATGGTGCCAGGGATTGAACCTGGGGCCTTAGAGTCCCAGCCATGGGAGTCCTTTAGCATAGCCATTATGTTATCTCCTTAGCCCTCCTGAAAAGGACTTTCCATGGATTAGTCCCATGAGTGCCCACTAAATTATACTCACTGGTCCCACAAGTAGGGAACATGGGCTTAGAAAATTAGCTAATTCACCTACATTCACAGAACTAAGACTGAACCATCATCATTAATCTGGCCTCAAAGCTACTATGCAAATATATCCATCCCTTGGTTTGCTTGGTTTCTTCTTTCCTCGCCCATTCCTTACAAGTCCTTTGAGCACCCGTAACACAGAGAAAGATGGAATCCAGTGGGCAGTGCCTGGGGAAGTGGTCAAGGTCACAACAAGCAGATTCACATATGTGAACAGGCTTTGCAAACTATAACCTGGGGGCAAAGAGGTGCATAGGGAACACCCATTCCTTTGTGGGTGAAGGTTGTGTGGTATTGTCTTCATGCCCACCATTTACTCGACGTCATACTGCAGCAAAAAATGTCTCCATGAGGATATAACCATGTGCTTTAATTTCATCCCCACTAACTTGTCACATTTAGCACTGTGTGCTCACAAGAGGCAACCCATGTCTCAGAGGACATGAAGTCTACAACATCTGTCGAACACATACAACACACAATAATACACAAAACAACAAAGCATAACAGAACACACATGCCAACACAACATACAATGTACAATAATATACAGCGCATGACAACACAACACAATAAACTCATAGCACACAGCAACACAACAAACAATACACAAAAAAACACAATACAACACACAACACTGCAACACAACAAGCAACACTACTGATTGCACAGCTTTTTCTAGAAATGCTGTCAGGGTGGTCTCCTGGTGGGGGAATTGAGCCTCTGTGAGACTTTATCAGGCAGCTTCTTCCCCCTCCCCCACCACCGCCGTTCCTAACAGCAAGAGGCTCTCAGCCAGAAGGAGTGAGAAATTGTGCTCCACTGATTCTTCTCTCTGCTTCAGTCTTTCTTTTTTGTTCCTTTCCTGTCATTCAGACTTGTTTATTTATGAGACAGAGGGAAGGAGATAGAAATAGAGTATCACTCTGGCACATGCAGTGCCAGGAACTGAATTCAGTATCTCATGCTTGAGAATCCTACACATTACTCAAGGCTCCACTTCCCATGCCTCTAGTCTCTACATCTTTTTAAATTTACTTTTTGGTTTGTTTTTTTTCTTTCTTTCTTTGTTTGTTTTGGATAGAGGCAGAGAAGAATTGAGAGAGAAACAGAGAGAGAGAGAGGACTGTTTCACTGTTCATGAAGCTTTTCCCTGCAGATGGGAGGGGGCTTCAACCTGTCCTGTGCTCTGCCAGGTGTGTAACTGTCTGACCCCTCAGTTTCTGTTTTCAAAGACTGACTCAATCTCAGGTCTGTGAACACACACTCCTCTTTTTTTCCCTCCTACCAAGCCCCTTCCTTTTAAAAGCACAATAATTGAAGCAGGCAGTGGTCCAACTCATAGGGCACGAACATTACCATGTGCAAGGACCTGGATTCAAGCCCCACCTGCGGAGAGGGAAGCTTCATGAGAGGTGAAACAGGGCTACAGGTGTCTCTTTTTCTCTCTCCCTTTCTATTTCTATTTCCCCCTATGCTCTCAAATTTTCTCTCTCTCTCTCTCTCCATACATATACATATATATCCACCAGGAACAGTAGATTTGACATGCAGGCACTGAGCCCCAACAATAAAATAACTCTGACCACAAGTAAAAGAAAAAAAATAGAGCACAGAAATTACTCTAGCCTCCTTGGAGCAGCATCCAGGATGCCATAGGAAAGAGCCCTCTTTTCTAGGAATAAAGAAGGACTGAGATGATTTATTGGGAATGAATTTGTTGATGTGGGTAGAAAGTCAGTACTCATCCTCTGAACAGGTGTCTACAGGCTCCTCTACCAAATTAGCAGCAAAGGGGGTGACTTGTCTCTTGCCCCAGACTCCATGGCACCACCTGCCTCATAAGAAACCAGGTTCTTGGCACCTCTCCTATACTGTTTCTGTATTTCCTTGGAGGGCTTAAAACACCTGGGAGGCATCAGGCCTCTCTGTGTGCTAGCACACTTGCAGCTTAGACTTAGAAAGACAGTGAGCACACAGTGGAAAGAATTAGCTCAGGGACAGGGTGATGGCTCAGTCAGTATGTAAAGTGCATGCCATCCATGCCAGAAGCCCCAGGTTCAATCCCCAGTACTAACTACATGTGGCAGAGTGCTGTTCTGCTCCAGCTCTCACTCTGCCTCTTTCTGTCATAAATATATATTGGGTTGTTGGAAAAGTATTTTTCTTTTTTTTTCCCACCTTTTGTTGCCCTTGTTGTAGCTTCGTTGTGGTTATTATTATTGCCCTTGTTGACGCAATTCGTTGTTGGATAGGACAGAGAGAAATGGAGAGAGGAGGGGAAAACAGAGAAGGGGAGAGAAAGATAAGACACCTGCAGACCTGCTTCACCACCTGTGAAGCGACTCCCTGCAGGTGGGGAGCCGGGGCTCGAACCGGGATCCTTACGCCGGTTCCTGCGCTTTGCGCCACATGCGCTTAACCCACTGCGCCACCGCCCGACCCCCGGAAAAGTATTTTTCTATGCAAAAGTGCATCATGACTTTTCCAACAACCATATGTTGCATATATAAAATTTATATATAGTATATAATGTAGAATTAATAATACAATGGACATAATATGTAAACATAGTACATATAAATATAAAATATAATTTTTATTCAAAAATGCATCATAAATTTTCCAGAAATGCCTCAGCAGATAAACTGCCTGAGGCCTTGGATTTGTTCCTAGAACCCCATTAAAAAATGAATTTAAATAAACCAGTGGGACTACATCAAATTAAAAAGCTCCAACACAGTAATAGATACCACCACCCAAACAGAGATACAGAATGGGAGAAGATCTTTACATGCTATACATCAGACAAGAGGCTAATAACCAATGAAGAGCACACCAAACTAAGCAAGAAAAAAATGGCCCTATCCTAAAATAGGGAGGGGATATGAACAGAATATTCACCACAGAAGAGATCCAAAAGGCCAATGAACATAAGAGAAAATGTAAGTCATTGACAGTCAGAGAAATACAAATAAAGACAATAATGAGATCCCACTTCATTCCTGTGAGAATGTCATACATCAGAAAAGGTAGCAGCAAAAAATGCTGAAGAGGCTGTGGAGACAAAGGAACCCTCCTGCACTGCTGGTGGGAATGTGGAGAGAGTCCAGAAAACTCTCAGAAGGCTAGAAGTGAGCCTACCCTATGAACAAAACATACCCGTCCAAAAAGATGCATGTATACCTAGCTTCATAGCAGCACAATTTGTAATAGCCAAAACTTGGAAGCAATCTAGGTGTCCAACAGCAGATGAGTGGCTGAGCAAGTTATGGTCTATATACACAATGGAATACTCAGCTATTTAAAATGGTGAATTCACCTTCTTCACCTCATCTTGGATGGAGCTTGAAGGAATCATGTGAGACATGATAAGTGAGACAAGTCAGAAGCAAAAGGATGAATATGGTATGATCTCACTCACAGACAGAATTTGAAAAACAAGAACAGAAGAGAAAGCACAAAGCAAAACTTAGACTGGAGTTGGTGTATTGCACCAAAGTAAAAGACTGGGGTGAAGGGAGAAGGCTCTGGTCCTGGAACATGATGGTAGAGGAGGACATAGTGGGGGTTGAAGTGTTATGTGGAAAATTGGGAAATGTTATGCATGTATAAACTACCATATTTTGCTGCCCACTGTAAACCACTAATGCCTCCAATACAGAAATTTTTAAAAATGAAATTAATATAGTCTGGGAGATAGGTATTGCAGTGGATAAGGTCTTGGACTCTCAAGAGGTTCTGAGTTTGAATCCAGCAACATATGTGCAAGAGTGATGCTTTGATTCTCTCTCTTCCTTCTTCTTTCTCTTATTAATAAATAAATCTTTTGAAAAATGAAATTAAAGAGGTCAAGCAGTTTCCCTGGACAGACGACTCCACCAATGTGTACTGGAGCTCCACTTCCCCAGAGACCCACGCTACTAGGGAGAGAGAGAGGCAGACTGGGAGTATGGACCAACCAGTCAACACCCATGTTCAGCGGGGAAGCAATTACAGAAGCCAGACCTTCTACCTTCTGCAACCCACAACAACCCTGGGTCCATACTCCCAGAGGAATAGAGAGTGGGAAAGCTATCAGGGGAGGGGATGGGATATGGAGATCAGGTGGTGGGAATTGTGTGGAACTGTACCCCTTTTATCCTATGGTTTTGTTAATGTCTCCTTTCTTAAATTAAAAAAAAATTTAATTAAAAAAAAAGAGGTCAGGCAGTGGCACACCTGGTAGAGTGCACACATTACAACCCAGATGCTCAAGGACCTGAGTTTAAACCCCTAGCCTCCACCTGTAGCGGGGAAAGCATCGTGAGCTGTGTAATATAATAGTACTGCAGGTCTCTCTCCTTAATTTTATTATTATTATTATTATTATTTATTTTTATTTAAATTTATTTTTTTATTTAAGAAAAGATAAATTAACAAAACCATAGGGTAGAAGGGGTACAACTCCACACAATTCCCACCACCCAATCTCCATATCCCATTCCCTCCCCTGATAGCTTTCCCATTCTCTAGCCCTCTGGGAGCATGGACCCAGGGTCATTGTGGGTTGCAGAAGGTAGAAGGTCTGGCTTCTGTAATTGCTTCCCCGCTGAACATGGGCGTTGACTGGTCGATCCATACTCCCAGTCTGCCTCTCTCTTTCCCTAGTAGGATGGGTCTCTGGGGAAGCAGAGCTCTAGGACACATTGGTGGGGTCTTCAGTCCAGGGAAGCCTGGCATCTGGAACCTGGTGGCTGAAAAGAGAGTTAACATACAAAGCCAAACAAATTGTTGAGCAATCATGGACCCAAAGGCTGGAATAGTGGAGAGGAAGTGTTAGGGGGGTGCTCACTGCAAACTCTAGTGTACTTCTGCTTTCAGGTATATATTTTGCACTAGTTTATGGATACGTGTGAACATATGCTGCCTCTCACAGAACTTGGTATATAGCTAGGTTTTGGGACTTCGTTAGAAAGTGGCCCACCTGGGATGGAATTAGAGAATGCTATGAAAGGAAAGGTCTCACACGAGTAATGAAGCTGAAGGGTTGTCATTCCACATGTGAAGTCTCTGGACACAGTCTGAAGTGAAGCATGTTGAGGTGGCAATCGCTGCATTGATTAGGTTGCGATCAGCTGATGCAATATTATTTGATATGGATTGGGAGAGGCATGAGGGAAAGTGGGCCCTATCCTAAGGTTCCAGGACTGGGAGAAATATAGGCTCTATAGTGGAGATGTGAGGTTCCTGCTGTCTTAGGGTTCAAAAAGACAATGGATAGTTAATGTTATCATCATATTATTTGGTAATTGGATTAACTTTGAAAAGTCCTTTTGTTAGGGTTTGCTGTATAGTACCCAGTATCTTGTAAATAGCTGTGCCACTGGTTGCCTCTGATCTACTTGGTCTAGGCTTTTGAGAGAGTCTGCATATCAAATACACAGCCTATATATTAAAAAGACTCAGTCTGTGTTTTTAAAACTTTGAGACATACAATTAATTTTCCCCCTCTCATATTAATTAACTAGTGATTTATATGACTACACTTTACTAGGAGTGTACATAAACACCATTCCCACCACCAAAAGACTGTGTCCCATCCCACCCACCCACCCCCACCTTCCACCTGCCCAAGAAGCCGCATGTCTATCCCTCACCACGGGGTTTTTACTTTGGTGCCCTTTATTATTATTATTATTATTATTATTATTATACTGCCACCAGGGTTATTGCTTGGACTCAGTGTCTGCACTGTGAATACACTACTCTTTTTACACTACTACTACTATACACTATATACTACTTCTATACATACACTGCTACTACTATACACTATATACTACTACTATACATACACTGCTACTACTATACACTATATACTACTACTATACATACACTACTACTACTATACACTATATATTACTACTATACATACACTGCTACTACTATACACTATAATCTACTACTATACATACACTGCTACTACTGTACACTATATACCACTACTATACATACACTGCTACTACTGTACACTATATACCACTACTATACATACACTGCTACTACTATACACTATATACCACTACTATACATACACTGCTACTACTATACACTATATACACTATATACTACTACTATACATACACTGCTACTACTATACACTATATACCACTACTATACATACACTGTTACTACTATACACTATATACCACTACTATACATACAATGCTACTACTATACACTATATACCACTACTATACATACACTGCTACTACTATACACTATATACCACTACTATACATACACTGCTACTACTATACACTATATACCACTACTATACATACACTGCTACTACTATACACTATATACCACTACTATACATACACTGCTACTACTATACACTATATACCACTACTATACATACACTGCTACTACTATACACTAGATACCACTACTATACATACACTGCTACTACTATACACTATATACCACTACTATACATACACTGCTACTACTATACACTATATACCACTACTATACATACACTGCTACTACTATACACTATATACCACTACTATACATACACTGCTACTACTATACACTATATACCACTACTATACATACACTGCTACTACTATACACTATATACACTATATACTACTACTATACATACACTGCTACTACTATACACTATATACTACTACTATACATACACTGCTACTACTATACACTATAATCTACTACTATACATACACTGCTACTACTATACACTATATACTACTACTATACATACACTGCTACTACTATACACTATAATCTACTACTATACATACACTGCTACTACTATACACTATATACTACTACTATACATACACTGCTACTACTATACACTATATACACTATATACTACTACTATACATACACTACTACTACTATACACTATATACTACTACTATACATACACTGCTACTACTATACACTATATACACTATATACTACTACTATACATACACTGCTACTACTATACACTATAATCTACTACTATACATACATTGCTACTACACCATTTCTTTATTCTTTTTCTTTCCTCTTTTTTCTTTTCCTTCTTTTTTTTTGTTTTTGTTTGTTTTTGAATAGAACAGACAGAGACTGAGAAAACTGAGAAGGAAGGGAAGATAGAGACGCCTAAAGACCTGTTTTACCACTTGTGAAGCTTTCCTCTTGCCGGTGGAGAGCAGGGGCCAAAATCTGGGTCCTCATGCATGATTATATGTTTGCTTAACCAGGTGTATCACCCACCACCCACTCCCACATTCTTATCTTTATTTTGAGTGGCTGATCCCTCCCCTCCCCCCACTGGGTCCTTATCCAGCCAGTGGGTGGGTGAGTTACTGCACATCTAGGCTTGCATGTTCAAGAGAGAGGAGTAGGGAATGTGGGGGGGGGGGGGGTGAGGAAGTATTCTGCAGGGTCCAGGCAAGACATCAGCTGCAGTGTGGCTGCACTGTTGGCAAGATTAGATTTGCAGACTGAGGCTTCTCAAAGTGCATGGAGTGATTTGTTAAACATACAGATCATGGGGCTGGGAACATAGCATAATGGTTCCACAAAAAGACATTCATGCCTAAGACTCTGAGGTCTCAGGTTCAATCCCCAGCACCACTATCAGACAGAGCTGAGCAGTGCTCTGGTAAATATATATATATGTCAGGGTGGTAGGGTGAGTGGACTTGGGAGGCAGGGTGTCACATAATTTTGGCTAAGGTGTGGTGACTTGTATCCTTTTTTCCCCTATTTTATTGGATAGGGTAAAGAGAAAATGACAGGGTAGGTGGAGATAGAGAAGAAGATAGAGAGACACCTGCAGACCTGCTCCATTGCTCGTGAAGCTTCCCCCCTACAGGTGGGGAGCAAGGGCTTGAACCTGGGTCCTTGTGCATGGTGATATGTGCACTTAACCATGTGTGCCACCACCCAGCCCCTCATGCAGGAGTCTCTCTATCTTCCTCATACTTCTCAATTTCTCTCTACCCCAAATAAGTTTTTTTTTTATTTTTTAAATCTTTATCTGTTGGATAGAGATAGTCATAAGTTGAGAGGGAAGGGGGTGATAGAGAGGGAGAGAGACGGAGAGACACCTGCAGCACTGCTTCATCACTTGTGAAGCTTCCCCCCTATTTGTGGAGACCAGGGGCTCAAACCTGGATCCTTACGCACTGTAACATATGTTCTCAACCAGGTGCGCCACCACCTGGCACCCCAAAATAAGTTTAAAAAATATTTTTTTAAAAAATGAAATTAAGAAAAGAGAGCATACTCAAAAGGCAGTGCTGGAAAACACTTAGAAGCCAACTTTCCTCGCCCTTCCACAAGCCACTTCACCTCTCATCTGCTCTCCAAACACAGTGTTTGCAAAAGAGGGGGGTCGAGTGGGAGCAGTGCCCACAGTCACACACCAGAAAGTGGAGAGACCCCTGAGAAGCACCCCAACTCTCACTCCCTTGCAATGAAATCAGGAAACGGCATATGACAATCTTTCCTGGTCCTTCCTCAGAGTAGAATAAAGTATCATCTCCGCATCCAGGAGAAAGCTCCCAGGATGGGGGCTGGGTGGGGGCACAGCCAGGAGAGCACTCATGTTCTCATGCACAAGAACCCTGTCCAAGCTCCTGGTCCCCACCTGCAGGGAGACCTCATGAATAGTGGAGCAATGCTGCAGATCTCTCTCTCTCTCTCTCTCTCTCTCTCTCTCTCCTTTTTCCTCTCAATTTCTCTCTATTTTTATCAATAAAAGAAAAGAAGGTAGGAAAGAAGGAAGGTAAGGGAGGAGAGGGAGAGAAGGGAGGGAGAGAGGAGGGAGGAAAAAGGAGTGAAGAAGGAAGGGCAGAGGAATGGAAAGAAGGGAGGGAGGAAGGCAGAGAAAAGAGGATGGAGGAGGGAAGAAGAGAGGAAGGAAGAATAGGGAGGGAGGGAGGGAGAGAGAGAGAGAGAGAGAGAGAGAGAGAGAGAGACCTGTATTACTGATCCACCACTCATAAGGCTTTCCCCTTGAAGGTGGAGACCAGGGGCTTGAAGTAGGATCCTTACACATGGTAACATGATTGCACTATTGGGTGCACCACCACCCAGCCCCCATCCTGGAAGGAAGGAAGGAAGGAAGGAAGGAAGGAAGGAAGGAAGGAAGGAAGGAAGGGAGAGAGGGAGGAAAGGAGGGAGTGATGAAGGGAAGAAGGAAGGGAGGGAGGGAGGGAAGAAAGAAAGAAGGAAGGAAGGGAGGGAGTGGGTGAGGGAGGAAGGGAGGCCAAGAACACAGAAGAGAACAAACTCCTCCATCCTCTGGGGCAGGGACCACCTGTGTCCTGGGCCTTGCTGTCTCCACTGTGACAAAGGGGAGGGGAGAGGTACCCAGAGGGTCAGTAGGGACTGGCCTCCCCCATCCTGGGCCCAGGGTCTGCTCTCCTGTTGTGTCCACTACTCCTCTCACCTGTCACTGAGCCTCTGTCTGTATGTCTGTCCTCTCCCCACAGCCCAGCTTCCAGGTGGAGTGCAGGTTCCGGGAGACTTTGCTGCCCAACAACTACAACGCCTATGAGTCGGATGTGCACAGAGGAGCCTACATTGCGCTGAGCAAACACGGACGGGTCAAGCGGGGCAGTAAGGTGTCCCCCACCATGACTGTCACCCACTTTCTCCCCAGGATGTGACAGCTCTGAGGCCTCTCCGAACAGGATTTTGCACATGTGAATGGTTTCCCCAACTCACTTTGCTCCCATGACTCTGAAGACAGGCAGCTCCTGAAATATGGGGAGACCTGGGCAGAGCCCCAGGGAGCCCCTCCTTAGACCCCATGGCAGGTGGCCCACACAGGTGAGGGAGGTACAGCCGGCATCTTGGGTGGCAGTGGATCACACACACTGAGCTCACCTGCGGCATGTGAGCCTGTCCCCTGGAAGGGCCAGGCTGGCAGCCTGTGTGTATGGATGTGCGTGTCGACCTCTGCGGGTGCCGTCAGAGCAGACGACTTCTTCAAGCAACCAGTGTTTTGCTCCCAGCATCCTCACTGGGGGAATCTGCCAGCAGCAACCCCACTTGTCAAGCCAGCAGGATCAATGTGACACCCCTCTCCCTCCACCAATCATCTCTCCACCTGGAGACCACCAGCTGCCCTGGGGTGCCAGGGAGGTGGGGTGCAGCTGTATTCCATGTGGATGAGGCAGGGGCAGCGAGGGAGAGAGAGAGAGAGAGAAGACAACAGGCCAGAGAGAAATCAGGCAGCCATTTCAAACTCAGCTCCTTCCCTGGTGCTGGGGACACATCATCAAGGAAAATGGGCTCCCCTCTGGGAGGAAAGGGATGGGGGGGCTAACCTGCTAGAGGTAAAGAGGGACCTGCATGGCCTGGGGAGAACCATCTTCCCTCTGAGCTTCATGACTGCCGAGGAGATGGGAAGGAAGGTTCCCAAGAACAAGCCAGGGTCAGGCTGTCTGCCCAGAGCTTCCCCTCACTTTGAACCGGATCTTATTTTAACCTCAGATGACAAGGATCCTAATAATGACAGCCTCCTTGGCCAGTGCTGAGGAAGTACGGAACCAGGCACGAAGGAAGTAGAGAGGTTTTGGATTCCAGATGATAATTCCTCTCCAGCTACATCCAGGAACCTCACCCAGCTTCTCACCTGATACCCTCACTTCCTCCTCAGGTGCCCTCCCCTTGCATGTACCCCAACTTCTGGGCCTGGCCCCCCTATAGGAAAGCTGAAGAGTGATAATCCTTGGAACCCAAGAAGCCAAGCTGAAGTGGCTCCTGGATGTCCAGTGTCTTCCTGACTCCCCTCCTGTCCTGGGAGGGTATTTTAAGCAGAGGTTCCCCGAATGACTATAAATCCTGCCTTGCCTGCAGCCTTGGGATTCCTGAAGCATTGGAACGTTCCTAAACCTGAAATCGGAGAGAGCCATGCCATTGTGCAAATATTTTTGGCCTGTGAACCACAGGACTGTGGCACGGCCCCAGAGCCCTCTGTGACTTTTAGGGGGGAAAGGGGGGCTGCCTGCAAGACAGTCCCCCAACTGCTGTGACAGCCTCCTTCTTCTCCACATGCCTCTCTATAGATAGGTCCTGGTTGCCTCCTCTCTCCAGGGGGCTGGTGAGGAGGGAAAGGCCACCCCCAGGTGAGTGGAGACTGGATGGACAGAGCTCAGGGTCCAGAGTGGACACGGTCATGCCTTGGCTAGAACTGAAATAAGCCTGTGAGCTTGTGGTGAAAATGGAAGGAGGAGGAGAATTTGCTCCATTTTGATGGTGTGGAGTATTCCAGGTGCAGGGCTGTTTGTAGGCAGTGGGCAAAGCCAATGGTGTCTTGGGAAGTCTGGCCTAGAGTACGTACCATGTTCCCTTGGACTGGAGAAATAGCTCACCTGGAGAGTACAATGCTTAGCTGTTCTCTCTCTCTCTCCTTCCGTCTGTCTCTGTCTTAAAAGGAAGGAAGAGGAGGGAAAAAAAGAGAAACTGGTGTCCTCAGAACACCACTAAACCTGGTTGGGGGTCAAGAAGGCTGGAGAGAGAGAGGGACTGGGAAGTGGGTAGGAGAAAAGAAACCTGAGATCCCAGAGTGTTTATTCCTTCCTCCCTATATCTCTGAGCTAGGTTGGCATGAGAGTGGACACTCTCTAGAAGCTCATAATAGTGATCAGAACCTGGCTGGGCCTTACCCTTAGTGCTTACTCCCAGTTTTCCTGGTAGAGTGAGAAGGAGAAGAAACAACAAGAGGTCCACAGTGTACAGGTCTCTGGCCAGTGTCAGTGCAGAGCTGGAGGTCCCTGTTAACAGACTCCAGGCCCAAGCTGCACTGCACTCAATCTTTTCTTTTTCTTTCTCTTCTTTTCTTCCCTCCCCTCCCCCTCTTCCTCTTCCTCCTTCTCTTTCTCCTCCTCTACCTCCTCCTCCCTTTTAGTTTGCCACTGAAGCTTGGTGTCTGCACAACTCCACCGCTCCAGGCAGTCTTACCCCTGCCTATTATTTATTTATTTTTTATAGAGACAAAGAGAAATCAAGAGGGGAGGGAAAGAAAGAGAGGGAGAGACACCTGTAGCACTGCTTAAGAACTCATGAAGCTTCCCAACCCTATAGGTGGTGACTGAGGCCCTGAATTCAGAACCTGGAGATTAGAAATGTGTGCCACCATCCAGCCAGTGGTTATTAAGTATGTTGGATATCATGTCTGGATGGAGAGGTGCATTGTTGACTTTTTAAAACCCTTCCCATGCAAGCAATCCTCTCCGGGACTTTCTTCGTGACCCAGGAGTGATTCAAGCTTAAGGAAAGACAATCCCTCCCTGTGGGTCTAGGGGTGGCATCAGGAAAAATCAGGTGGGCACTTTCCCAGTTCCTTTTCTTTTTTTCTCCTGTGTCAGTGCACATGTGTCCTATATCACCACCACATCTGCTGAGTCCTGAATTCAGATATCAACCCACTGGATCCAGAAAGCATCAGAAGTTAGACATTGCATAAGGAGAGGGAATGAGAGTGTGCTCACCTCCTCACTAAGGATATTCTATCAATGACTTGGGTCCTCCACACTCTAAGGCCTGGCTATATAACCCAAGGCTCATAGACTTCTGTGGACAATTGGTGCCTCTCTCGCTCTCTTTCTGACACCTTCATGCAAATTTAGGGGTCCAGGAGCCCAGAGACTGCTTTATCCCCCTCTTTATATAAAATCTACTTTTTATTTATTTGGATAGATAAAAATCTACTTTTTATTTATTTGTATAGTAAAATCTACTTTTTATTTATTTGGATATTTAGATTGGATATTTCAGAGAGAAATTGAGAGGGGATGGAGAGACAAAGAGGAAGAAAGAGAGACTCCTGCAGCACTGCTTCACCACCTGTGAAGCTTTCCCCCTAAAGGTGGGGACTAGGAGCTTGGTCCTGGGTCCTTGTGTATTGTAGTGTGAGTGCTCAACCAGGTGCGCCATCACCTGGATCCTCCCTTATTCCCTCTCGAAGAGAAAATGAGAAAGAAAGAAAAGAGCAGTTTGTGCTCATGCCCCTGAGGACAGACTTAGCTTCTAGAACAATGAGGGCCTTGTTGATTTTTACACCAGAAAACACCATCAAGCTATTGACTGAGGTTCCATTCATGGCTCACTGTCTTCTAACACCATGGCTTCCCTGATTCCCAGATAGTTTTGAACTTCCCTCTGCCACTACGTCCCACAGCACCTGCAACACACACACACACACACACACACACACACACACACACACACACACACACACACACACACACTAGTCTAAGGCTTAAGAAAGAGACTATTTTCTTTGCCATTTGACCCAGGTTACAGACCTCTGTTCCAGATAAGACCTCTGTTCTTCCCCAGACCCTGTGATGTGTCTCCAGATCCCAGTTCTCTTGAGAGCTATTTGGAACTCTCCTTCCTGTCGTATTCTGGCTTTGGGTATGTCTTGATCTCAGACCCTTGAGATTTATTTATTCCTTTGCACAAATCCTGAAAGAAGAAGAAAGTCTCTGTGAGTTGTACTGCTCCTTCCTCCAGTGTGGGAAGTCCATTGTCTTCACCCACAGAGTGCCACAGCCAAATGAATCTTCCCTACGTGGTTGGTGTCCCTCAAGAAACCAATAAGCCCTCCACCTTCTAGTGCCTTCTGCCCCTTTTCTTATGGACAGAGGCTGAGAAACTCCTGTGTCTGACCAACCCAGGTGCTTTCCTTGCAAAAGACTCAAGTTTTGCTGAGAGCAAGGAATCATCCCCTGTCACCTGCCACCTGCAAAGCGGGTTCCTGTCTGTTTCCTAGCCCTTCTCCCAGTAAGGAGCTGACCATTCATTCTGCTACCTCTCAGAAAACAAAAACAAAAACAAACCTCCAAAGGCAGAACTGTTCTTGACAAGGCCAGGAGAACAGACAGAAATGCTCCAGCCCATGTCTGTAGCTGCATTGGGGCTTATCTTCCTCCATTTGGGCTGAGGAGGGGATGGATTCTGCTCAGAGCAGTCTCGATCTAACCCCCATGCAGACGGCCAGTGCTGAATCATGTTCGTATACTTCAGTGAGTTGCTGAAACACCAGCATTCTGTGTCTTCATTTGGTTTCCCCTTTTCTACAAATCAGTAAGTAACTCGGGCCATGGGGTACCCAGCACTGAGCCGTCCTCAAGCCTGGGTTCAGCACACGGGACAAATCAGAAGCTACTATTTTTGTCACGCCTCTATTTTTGTCAATATGTATGTGCTATGCACAAACCATACCATGTTCCAGAAAAAAGAAAAAAAAAAAAGGAGAGAGAGAGAGAAAGGAAAAGGTCTTTTTATACGTTCTTCTAAGCTGTTTGACTCCACCTATTAAAACTGACCATGAGAAAAAAAAAAAACTAATCATGCATCTCTGGCTTGTGATTGACTTTCATGGAATTCGACACACCACCACCACCACCACCACCCCGACAACACACACATACATGTCTCAAGGAGACAGACGGAGGGAAGCAGAAAGTCCAGATTCAAAAAAAAAAAAAAGAAAGAAAGAAAGTCCAGACTCCAGGTGCTCTGAGTTATTGGGGATCCATGAAAGACATCAGAGCACACGTTTCCTTCAATATGGAGGGAGCTGGGCTCCAGCTTGGGTCACACACATGGCAAAACAGCATGCGTGGGCCACACAGTATTTGACAGCTGGGGAGGAGCCATCAAAGTGGCTCAGTTGGATAGTGAGCTGTTTTGCCATGTACACTACCCAGGTTCAAGCCTGGCCTCCACCACACTGGAGAAAGCTTCAGTGCTGTTCTTCCCACCCCCCCTCTCTTTCTATCTATCTATCTTTAAAAAAAAGAAAAGAAAAGAAACGCAGGGGCCCAGTGATGGTGCACCTGGTTGAGTGCACACATCATTATGCACAAGGGCCAGGGGCTTAAGCCCAGGATGAAGACTGGGTGGAGGCACACCCAGTAAAGTGCTCATGTTACCATGCACTGGACCCAAGTTCAAGCCCCTGGTTCCCACCTGCAGAGGGGAAGCTTCACAAGTGGTGAAGTAGTGCTGCAGGCATCTCTCTATCTCCCCCTTCCATCTCACTTTCTTTCTGTCTCTATCAAAAATAAACAGAATATTTAAAAAAAAAGGGGGGGACTGGGTGGTAGCACAGTGGGTTAAGCACACATGGTGCAAAGCACAAGGACTGGCTTAAGGATCGGGGGGGGTCACCTGACAAGTGATGAAACAAGTCTGCAGGTGTCTATCTTTCTCTCCCCCTCTCTGTCTTCCCCCTCCTCTCTTGACATCTTTCTGTCCTATCCAACAACAATGACAGCAATAACAACAATAATAGTAACAACAACAATGATAAATAACAAGGGCAACAAAAGGGAAAAAATGACCTACAGGAGCAGTGGATTCTTAGTGCAGGCACTGAGCCCCAGCAATAACCCTGGAGACAAAAAAATAAAAATAAAAAGAATAAGAAGAAGCAATTGGGATGTTTGGCTCACAAGAGAGAGAAAAAAGCCACCCAGGTAAGGCAACAGCCTTTCTCCCTTTCTGCCCCGATCAAAGCCAGAGAGACACCTGTTTATAACAATAAACAGTCACTTCTTTAACTTGCTTCCATCAAGAACTAGTCATCTCATAGCAAAGGAAGTGGTGTAGTGGAGACAGCACTGGACTCTCAAGCATGATGTCAAGAACCAGTCATCTGCACCTTGTCTCCATTCTCACTGGACTCAGTCTGAATATACTTGAGGAAACAAGGTAGATATAATCCCCACCCTTTCACACACTCATGTTTTAAAAAGATCTTTCAAATGACTGGGAAAATAGCTCAGCTGGCTGAATAAAGAATTTGCCTGGTTGAGGTCCTAAATTTAATCCCTAGCACCACATGTGCTCTGGCTTCGCTCTTAGTTGATATTCTCTATCTCACATGAGATAAAAAAGACGCATCTTTTCTCAAAAGTGAAAGAGACCACCCAAGAGCATGTGAAAATGCAAATTTCCCAACTGAGCTCCAGGAAATTCTGATCCAAAGGTGGAGGAGGAAGGGAATGGGGACTCAAGAGTCACTTTTGTGCCTAGTACCACTGGCCATTCAAATGCTAAAAAGCTCTGGTGCAATAAGATGGGACATTTGAGTCAACAGACTCTGTAAACCACGTGTTTAAGTTTAAAAGACATTCGGGGAGCCAGGCAGTGATGCACTTGATCAAGAATCATTTGCCAACCTGTGGAGTAGGGGGGAGTTTTGCAAGTGGTGAAGCAGGTTTGCAGGTGTCTCTCTATCTTTCTCCTTCTCTTTTGTTAAATTTATCTTTATTTATTGAATAGAGGCAGCCAGAAATTGAGAGTAAGAGGGAGACAGAAAAGGAGAGATACCTGCAACATTGCCTCACCTCTTGCAAAGCTTTCCCCCTGCAGATGGGAACCAGGGGCTTGAACACGGTCATTTCAGACTATAATGTGAGTGATTAACCAGGTGTGCCACCTCCCGTCTCCTATTTCCTTCTCTGTCTCCTGTTTCCCTCTTGATTTCTCTCTGTCTCTGTCCAATAAATAAGTAAATAAAATTTAAAAAAGAAATAAAGAAAGGAGGGAGAGATAGAGGGAGGGAATGAGAGATGGAGGGAGGGAGGAATAGATGGAGGGAAGGAGGGAGGGAGGAAAGAGAGAGATACTGACCACAGGAAGCTCTTCATAAACTAATTCTCCACCTAATTATCCACCACTGTCTGGGGTTTCCTTTCTCTGACCACTCATCTCCATACATGGACCAAGCAGAAGCACCACAGTGGGCTTTGTGTCCACTGTCAGGACTTGGGGCCCAGCACCCAGGTTCCAGTGCAGCAAAAGGACATTAAAACTACTTACATGACCAGAATTCCATTTCCCCCTCCTTCCTCTGGTTTTAGGAGAAGAGCTGAAATGCCTCTCACAAGTGAAATATTCTAAAACTCTGTTTACTGCTGGGCTAGCTTCGAAGGTGGGAGACAGATGACCAGGGATTCATGGCTGAGCTGGGAACGCAGTTCAATCTTTATTGATGAGCAGGGATGCAATGCAATTAATCTAATATCTATTCATTAGAAAATCCTGTCCTTTATATCTCCTGAGGTGCAAGTGTCAGGTCAGAAGAGGAAATATGTAGGATAGGGGGTGGGGAAAAGGAAAAAGCGCGAGCATATCAAGCTAACCAGTGGGAATTAAACCAATGACCTGTAGGTAGGGCGGTTCTCAGGTAAAGCAGTGATTATGTAAATAGACCACAGCATTAAGCAATGCAAGCGAACCTAATGTGATGATCAAAACAGAAGGGGTCTTAGAAGCAGAATTAGAAGCATACCAACAGTTTACCACCACCACTTCATCTAATACAATGTTAAATGGCCATTCCAAGGTGCAAAAGAAAGACAGCTCAGAAACAGTAATCTTGGACAACAGTGATCTTCATTTGAAGGTTCCCAGCTCCAGCTAGGACTAGCCTCAGGTGGGCAGATTGGCCTGGGGTCCTTAATTGCCTCCTCCCTCACTTGCAACCTGGTGGCTTCTGGTCCTTCTACAGGTGCAGAAGAAAATGAGAGCCAGGGAGGCGAGCAGTGAAATTCTTACCTGAGTAGCAGGCTGGAGTGATGCTTTCTGGGATGAATGAATTCCCAAAACTGACTCTCTCCCCATTCTAGACCCTTCAGAAACGCTCCATGTCTCTGAATACCACTAGCCTTTAACATGGGGGGGGGGGCAGGCAGGATGTCATTTACCCACTCCTTTCCCAGTGCTTAGAGACAAGAAGTCCACCTGTAGCTTCTGGCTAACTAGAGAGAACCTCTCTAGTTGGCTGCAATAGATAGGGTATAAGCCCCACTTCCTTCCTATGAGTGGTCTTTACTAGGTCCCAATAAAGACACACATTCTTCCAAACTCTGGGGGTGAAGGTGGAGATCTGAGTGGCATCAGACTACTGCCTTTTTAATCTTGGAAGGAGCCGGAAACCCACCTCTTGCCCACCTTGATGATGTCTAGGCAAGAGTCGCACAACCATCCACTGGGTCCCTTTACTTCTAGCCTTCTGCAGTCTTGAAAAGATCTCTGTGGGGTCGCAATCATCAAAGCCTTAATTAAAGGGACTAATTAAGCACTAATTAAAAGGATACAGACCTTTGGTGGCAGGAATGGCACTAATATATACTCCAATTAACTTATAGTCTTATAAATCACTATTTAATCAAGTCAGTTATTTTTTAAAAATCTCTCTATCTTGGGATCTGGGAGGTGGCACAGCTGCTAGAGCACTAAACATGGAAGCATGAAGTCCATAGTTCAATCCCCAGCATCACTTGTACCAGAATGGTGCTCTGATTCCCTCTCTCTCCACCTCTCTTCTCCCTCTCCCCCTCCCCCTCCCCTTCCTCTCCTTCTTTCTTTCCCTCTCCCTCTCCCTCTCCCTCTCCCTCTCCCTCTCCCTCTCCCTCTCCCTCTCCCTCTCCCTCTCCCTCTCCCTACCCCTCTGTTCCTACCAAAGTTCTGTGTACCCATTACCTCTGTTGGAAACTGCAGTAGTTTTCCCAAGGTCACAGATATGGGTTGACTATTATTTTTTTTCTATGGTCCTGCCTTCTCTTCCTTTCTAAGTCACACCTATATCTGCTACTACTTTCTAATGTCCTTTCTTTTTCCATTTCTCTCTACAGGTCCTGATGGAACTGAAGTCCATAGACCTCTGGTCATCTTCCCCTAATATTTCTCCCCCTCTGGGAGTATGAACCAAAATTCTCTTTGGGTTACAGAAGATGGGAGTTCTGGCTTCTGTAATTGCTTCTCTGACATGGATGTTGGCAGGTCAAATCATACCCCCAGCCTATGTTTCTATGTTTCCCTAGTGGGGTAGGGCTCTGGAGAGGTAAGGTCCTGGGGCACATTGGTGAGGTCTTCTGCTGGGAGAAGTTAGGATGGAATCACAGTAGCATATGCTGATAGTAGCATCTGGTGGCCATCTTCCCAAATAATACCCTTATTACATCTTCATGTTAGCTGTTGGGCTCAGGCAAAAGTTAATAAAGTTATGGGCCTATCTGAATATATCTAACATAGACTTCCTAAATTCTTCCATAATGAAAATCCCTAATTTCACCTGTTACACTATTTAAGTTCCTGATTATTAAACAAGTTGTTGTTCTTTATATCTTAATGCTTTTCAGTCACCAAGTTGTAGATGCTACCATGACACCAACCTGACTTCCCTGAATAGACAATCTCACCTATGTGTCCTGGAACCCCACCTCTGCAGAGCCCTATCCCACTAGGGAAATAGAAATGGGCTGGGGATATGAACCAACCTGTCAATGCCCATGTCCAGCAGAGAAGCAATTAAAGAAGCCAGACCTTCCATCTTCTACTTCCCATAAAGGATTTTGGTACATACTCCCAGGGGATAAAGAATAGGGAAACTTCTAAGGGATAGGGGGAAAGGGGATATGGAACTCTGGTGGTGGGAACTGTATGGAATTGTACATCTCTTGTCCTACAATCTTATCAATAATCATTAAATAACTAATTTTTAAAAGGCAGTAAAATATAAACAGAACAAAATGTTTAATAAACAGGAAACAAAAAGTAGGAGTAGAGCAGATGAGAATAGGAATCTTAGGGTGAATAGAAGCTAGGAGTCTATTTTATGTATGTTCCTAGGGGGGCGTGACTATGGTAATTTTTGCTTGAACTTGATAGCTAACATGCAGGTGACCTAGAAATATTTCTGGGAAGATGGTGTCAAAGTTGAAAATAGGGCTAGAAGGCTGCATTAGGGCCAAGAATATATTGAAGAAAATATATAAATACATTTAACTGTTTACCCTATTGATCTGACTCAGGGCCCATATATATTCATATTTAGCACAGGAGCCTGTGTAACCTCCGAGTCCCTGTCAGTCTGAGCTCACAGTTCATGGTTACAGCTGGGAACATTCTAGGCTGCACTCATTTCAGGACCAGTCTTCCTTGAGTGGCAGAGTAGGATGACCCAGCCTTCCTTTGGAGAGTGGGGCAGTCCCTATCATTGCTGCTCTACATTGAAGGCAAGGCCCTGAAGAGGGCCACAAGAAGGCTTATGATGATGTTCCTGATGGAAATGACCAGTGATGTTGAAGAGAGGGATCTGTAGAGGTCTAGACCCATTGTATTTATGTGGGAGGATTCCCTGACTACAGCCTTAGATGATGGGGTGGCCTGATATTGACCCAAAAAGCCATCATTAAGTGAGCCAGTCTCTTGTCCTTATCAACTTTTGTAGTCCTTACTTTGTAGACAAGTTTAGACTTTATCCTAGTTGTTAAATCAGAGTGTCATTTATTATATCCCAACTGTTATTAGGTTTATGGGGTCTGGCCTCAAATTAAGGATAAAATACTCCTAGGATTTTAGTAGGGTCTAAGCTAACCCTAAGTTTTACTGCACTTCGTGGGTTCAAATCCCACTCCTGACAAGTTTTACTGCACTTACCTGTTTGATGATTCTTATAAAGGTAAAAAAAAAATCTTACTTTCTTACAATTTTTTTCTCCTGTACTTCACATCATTGTTTGGATGGCTAAGCATATTTTGATTGTATATATGTATGTGTTTTAGAGGGAGAAAGAGAGAGAGAGAGAGAAGTGATAGTATATCCAGTTGAGTGGACACATTACAGTGTGCAGGGAACCAGGTTAAAGCCCTCAGTCTCCACCTGCAAGGGGAAGCTTGACAAGTAGTGAAGCAGTGTTGCAGGTGTTTTTATTTCTATTTCTCTCTCCATCTCTATCTCCTCGTCCCTCTTGATTTCTCTCTGTCTCTATCCAAAATAAAAAATGAATTAAAAAAAAAAAAGAGCTAGGGAGAAAGTGAGAAATACATACCAGAGCAGGGCTCAGTTCTGGCTGACAGGGGTGCTAGAGATTGAACCTGGGACCTCGGAGCCTCAGCATGAAAGTCTTTTGAAGAACCATTATGCTGTCTCCCCTGCCCACCACTTTATACTTCCCATCTCCTGTCAGACAATATCTCTTACACAGGACTCCAGTCTCCCTGCTATGATATAAACGAGGGCACTCCTAAGCAGACTCTATGGTACTGCCCCCTTGTGGTTACTTCCATAACAGTAATATGTTCAAGAGATCTCATTCACTGATGTTCACTAAAGATCCCGAGACTGTCAATTGTGAGATGGGACTTGAATGCTGATTTTTTTTTTTTTTCCCCTCCAGGGTTATCACTGAGATTTGGTGCCTGCACTACAAATTTACTGCTCCTGGTGGCCATTTTTTCCGACTGTTGTTGTTGTTGCTGCTGTTGTTGTTGGATAGGACAGAGAGAAACTGAGAGAGGAGGGGGAGACAGAGAGAGGGAGAAAAAGATAGACACCTGCAGCTGCTTCACCACTTGTGAAGAGACCCCCCTGCAGGTGGGGAGCTGGAGGCTTGAACCCAGATCTTTGTGTTTCACACTGTGTGCTTAGTCCAGTGTGTTATCACCCAGCCCCTGAGTGTATATATATAACCAGTCATAGTCCTTGTCTACAAACCTCATGGCTCTGTGTGGAGGACAGTCACCTAGTGCTCAGCTAACACTACTTTCAGTCAGAATGCAGTTTGAAGTTACAAATGAAAAAGTGACTCCCAGTGTGAACTGAATGGAAAGATTCAAAGAAGAAGTGACACAGATTTGAAGACTCAAGGAGGAAAAGCACATGGAAAAAAGGAAGAGCTAGTCTAAACTGGGAGAAGATACTGAGCACAAGTCCCAGTTGAGCAAAACATGCATAAATTCTGTCCACCTTAGCATGGGTTTAGAGTGTGGATTTGTGTGGCCAACAGATATGAGCTCTGAGGCTTCAAGGTTGGGTGTGCCATTCAAGGATGTGTAATCCCAAGTGAGCTATATTAGCCTCAGTTTCCTCTTCCATAAAATGGAATGCCTATCTCATAAAATCCTTGTGACAGTTCAATTAAATGATATACATAACATACTTGTAATAGCACTTAGTTGACAGTAATGCCCCTAGCATTGTGCACCACTCTGGTGTTCTCTCTCTCTTTAATTTATAAATAGTTTTTTTAAAAAAGATCATTACAGACTCTCAGACTGTAGCTTTAATTGTGTGATAAAATATACATAACAAAATCTGTTGGAGCCATTCTAACTGTATATTTTGGTGGCATTAGTGCCTTCACCCAACCATCACCATCATACAGCTCTGGAATTCTCTCATCTCCATGAACAAAACTCCATCCCCAGAAAATGCTGGCTCCCCACTCTTCCACTTCCAGCCCTTGGTAGACTCTGTACCTCTCCCCAATCTCTCTAAAAGACTGCCAGAACAGTAAAATGTGCAAGGCCCAGGCTCTGCAAAAAGAAAAAGAAAATGAAATTTCTATCCAGAAGATCACATTGAACTTTATCTGAGGAGGCATGTGGTTAGGTAGTCTGGCATCAGTCAGGTCACTGCTTGATACCATGGTATCTGGGGTCTTTGCCTAGGCTGCAGGGGGAGTTGCCTGACTCTGATGCCACACAGACATGGCCAGGGATATGATTCTGAGAGACCCCAACTATCAATCCCAGCAAAGGATCAGGAGAACAGAGCAGCCACCTTGGTGACAAAAGCTAATGGTAGGGGCAAGGGATGTCCCATTTGGTATAGCATACATCTTATGATGTATGTGAACCCAAGTTTGAGCCTCTGGTCCCCACCTGCAGGGGGACACTTCTTGAGCTGTGAAACAAGGCTGCAAGTGTCTCTCTGTCTCTCTCCTTCCCTATCTCTCCCTTTCTCAGTTTCTCTCTGTCTCTATCCAGTAAAAAGGGGGGCTAGCTTACTATGATTATGATATCATTAAATAGTCAATATAACATTTAAATGTAATATTTTAAATGATAAAGTAATATGAGACTATCAGTGATGAGTGAGGGCATCTGGGATACCACTGTCTGCTCCTCGGCTTCCCCATCACCTTCTGCAAGCCGCCATCACACTATCCTGAAGGAGATGTTGTTGGACAACAACCCAGATGGAAGGAGGTCTGAGTTCCTCTATAGGAGTCTGGGTAGTGCACCTGGTTGAGCTCACATGTTATCATGTACCACGTGCACTGAACCAGCTGTGCTACTGCCCAAACTCACATGCTATCATGTATAAGGACCCGGGTTCAAACCCCTGGACCCCACATACAGGTGGGAAGCTTCACAAGCAGTGAAGTGTCTCTCCTTCTCTTTCCCTCTCTATCTGCTTTTCCTTTTCGGGGTATCTCTCTGGCGGGGTGATCTCCAGGGGAAAGGTAACAGACTGGTTCTTTCTCGCTCACGACAGGGGTGACACGAAGTAAAAGACACCAGGGAGCTCCTCAGCGTGTTAACTCAGAACTCAGAACTCGTTTATTAGCAAGGTAGACATGAGTTAAACAGAAAAACAATGAAGGGAATTATTGTTGAAATATGTCAGAAATTACAGATTTCTTAATGGTTAGCATGCCCCTAAGGTAGGGAGCTGGTATGACAGGAATTGTTGAGATACAAGACAGTTACTCTCCATGACGCAAGCAACTTAATTATCCAGAGGTATTTGAGAGAAGCATAGGGGTTAAACCCGTAGGGTGAGACAAGAGAAGATGGATATCAAAAGGCCATATAGTTTGGAATTTCTCTTGTCTGGGGTCTGAGGTGTGTGATGAAGTGTGTGATAAGGTGTGTTCTTCTGTGATCAGAAGGTGACTTTGAATAAGTGAATCTGCGACCATGTGGCCTGCAGTTAATGGAGGGAAGTACTAGGGTTTCTGTGGGCCTGAGAGTCAAGAAGGAAAGAACCAAGTCTGAGTTTCCCCCCTTATGCTCACCTCGGTTGAGAAAGACTTACCAAGAGGTTATCTTCTCAGACCTCCATCTAAGGATGGGGGTGGTTCTACCTAAGCTCTATCAGGCTTACACATAGTCCCAACATTTCCTCTCTCATTTTCTCTCTTCTTTATCCAATAAACAAATTAATAAATAAATAGAATATTTTTAAATGGTGAACCTTGAATTCCTTTGCACTTAGATTCCCTAGCCCGCCATTCATGATCTAACATTTGGAGACTTCAAGCCACCACTCACAGAAGGACACAGAGTTCACTGTCCCCCACCTGTGTCTTCACTTTTGTGCATCAGCCACTTCCCCTCCTGCAGTGGCCTTGCCTGTTCAGTGCCATTTTCACCAGCAGCTCATACCATCCACAGTAGCCTCTGGCCCAACTCTCCTCACTCCCTGCCACCTCCACTTACTGGCTGCTTCCTTGGGACAGGGACTGCTGCCCAGTCCCTGTTCACCTGCTGGCACTTAACACATAAGTGCTCATTCAAAGTCTGCCCTGAAAGAGTGAGCAAATAGAAGCTGGCAAAATAGCTCATGTGGATAGTTTTTGTCATATGAAAGCCCAGTCTCCACTGTATTAAAGGCAGCTTCTGTGCTGTGATCTCTATCTCTGTCTAAAAAATAATATATAGATAAATATCCCAAAAGAAAGAATTAATTCATCACACCATCAGTGGTGAGAGAAAAGTCTGGAGAGGTGAACACTGGGGTTCTTCTTGAGCTGAAAGTTCTCCAAGTATGACATCCAGAGGCTTCCCCATCCATCTTTTTATTGATCATGTGCATATAAGCTGTGTCATATATAAACATGTTAAGGGGCATATAAACATCTTAGGGGATTACATATTTGAAGAATGTCTCTCCGAGTATGTAAATCACTCTATATCAGACTGGTCATCTCCAATTCTAATGATTACATCAGATTCTATGTTTACTCTGCAACTCCTCACCTCACCTCAAGAACATAGGCAGAGTTCAGGGGCATAAAATAAGACTTCTTTCACCTGCAGTGTCTTTTGATCTATCTGTGTTCACCTTGATAATGACCAAACACTTCTGGAGGCTGGAGACAGGAATGGCAAAGCAAAGAATTTCTGACATGACTGGTTCTAATGCAAAGTCCATAAATAACAAGCATTATGAATTACAGGGTGTGGGTATGCTTCTAGTTCTGCTTCTGGGACTTAGTTCTGCCTCTCTTACATTGCTTGACATTGTCGTCTATTTACATGGTCTTTTCTGTTACATTGGTTTGTTCTCACTATCCCCATCTCCAGGAGACTTGGTTTAGCCCTTGCTAGTTTTGCACTTCTTCCTTCTCCCCACCCCCTACCCTACATACTTCCAGAGTTCCTGCCGCTGACACAGGAGGAGAAAGATGCAAGACAGATCTGTGTGGTGATTAGGTGTTGGACTGTTTGTCTGCTGGTGAATAAAGATAAAACTGTGTTCTCAGCTCAGCCATGTGTTTCTGGTCATCTGTTACCCACCCATGAAGCCAGCCCAGCGCAAACAACATATGGTGCTACAACGTGGGGCCTGACCTGCGCGTCTCTCAGCTAAGTGAAGACAATTTGGCTATTTATCTACTATGGGCTGCTTTTCTGCTTGTGAAGAGGTTTCCAAAGGCCTCTGCCCTTTATTCATGAGACTGTTTTTCTGTTTCTGGAACATTTCTCTCTTGGCCACACTGTGGTTTCCGCCCAATGCCAGCTCGCAAGAACCAGCTCGCCACCGTGTGGCGCAGGGCATTGGGTGTGGGCTCCCTCCACGCTGCTCGGGAGCAGGGCAGCAGACATGGCGGGCAGGGGTGCAGCCCATCCTGGCCACCACCCCGGGGAACCTCGGCCCACGCCTTCTGCACAGCTGGCCCACACGCCCTCCTGCTATGAAGTCTGGGCAGATCCTGGACCACCTGGAGACCGCGGGCTCCCTGCCGGGACTGGGCCCCCTGGCCGAGATCCCCAGCTCGGCTCTGAAGGCAGAGGAGCTAGAATACACAGAGATCCCTGCAGAGATCGCAACCTACAATTCCTGGAGCTGAAGTTGCGCAAGAAGCCACCGCCGGACAATGCATCCCCAAACAACTAGACAGTACAGATCTAAAATCGTGTTTAAAATGACATGTCTTCGTAACAAAAGTTTTTCTCCTTGTGTACTGAAGACCATGTTTATGTGTGTGTTTAAAGTTTGGTAAACATTAACTTTAAGGTTAGAAATGTAACTTTAAGGCTACAATATTACCAGGCAAAGTTAAATGAAAAAGGTTTACAACATAGTTCTCATAAAGGTAAAATTAACTTACATTTAAAGTCTGAGGTAAAAATTAGTTAAAAATCAATATATTTTAACTGAGTTGGTCTAAAAGAAATCTGTGCACACCTAGGGTGTGTCTTTATCTTGAATGAGTATAACAAAAGGTTAAATAAGACATTGTTGATATGTAAAACTCTCAAATACCTTCTCAATTATAAACAGTGGATTGCACAATGGTTATGCTAATGATTCTCATGCCTGAGGCTCTAGCAGTGGTTCTTTGCCTTACCACATTTTATTGAGCTTAAATTGGTTAAAGAGTCTTAAAATGAAACAAAAAAGACCTTCCAAATTTATACTTAAACCAATTATAATCATCAAGTTATCAATTGTGGTAAACTTCTAACCTGCTACAAATTTTGTTTCATAGTAAGTTAATTGCAGCTGTCAAGTTCTTTACAGAAAAGCAGAATTCCAGCAGCTGGCCTTCCTCATACAACGTTCCACCCCCTGGCATTCTTCCGTAGACATCTGCTTTGGACTGGCACTTCTATCGGACTCACTGGTACACCTCTTGGACACTGCATAAAACTAGCAGCTTCTCTTTATGCTTCTGGGTTTCCCAAAGACTGACTGCAGCCAGCTGCCATGGGACTTTATCTATAAGCAATACCATCCCCCATGCTAGGCAATGCCCACAGAGGTAGGAAAGGCCCATCGAGGCAAATAACGCCCCAGAGGCAAGAGATGCCCACAGAGGCAAGAAAGGTCCTTTAGCTTGATAAAGCCTTGTCCACAGAGGCAAGAAAAGTCCCCCTCAGGCCTTCCCTTGGCAGCACACTGGTTCTTGTTGCTCGCTTACTTGTTCCTCCATGTTTGTGCAAGTTTCATTTTTGAAAATGCCTGTAAGATATAGGTTTCTGTTCACCCCCACACTTCTGATACTATGGTCAATTAGTTAAAAAGAAAAGGGGGGACTGATGAATGAGGACTGCAGGAAGATGGCGGACTGAGAAGCTGCTAGTGGCTGACCTCCGACCACATCTCCTGGAAACGGTAGAATTTTCTACCTTTAGCAGGCCAGCCAATAAGGAGTCCTAGCGGTGACACCAAGGAGGTGACTATAACTTAATTTGGGTTAAGAATTAGAGTAAAGGTGGCACAGACTAGCGGGCAGCTGCTCCAGACTTCCCAGGCGGCAGTAGGCAAGGTGGGTGCGCCGGGCACTGTCCTCTGCCCAGGAAGGCGGCTCCTCCGCCAGTTGCAGAGCACTGATGGGTGACCGGCAGAGGACCGGGAGGGAGCACTGTACCTCGGGGGCTTTCTCTTGGGAGTCTCCGGGGACCACCGTGACCCTGAGGGCGGATCCGAGGACATCCTTGAGTACAGCTCTCATTGGGTCAAAGGACTTGGAGCTAGTTTTCATTTTCGAGAAATCCTTTAAAAAAGTCTGGAGAGGGGGGGTTCCCGGAAGATGGCGGACTGAGAAGCTGCTAGCAGCTGAGCTCCGACTACATCTCCTGGAAACGGTAGGATTTTCTGCCTTTATCAGGCCAACCAATAAGGGGTCCTAGCGGTGACACCAAGGAGGTGACTATAACTTAATTTGGGTTAAGAATTAGAGTAGGGAAAAAAGGGGAAAAAAACTTTTTTTTCTTCCTTTTAATTTTCAAGCATACCTCCTTCCCGCCCCCCACCTAAGCAGTCCCTGGGGACCAGCTCCTAGCAGGATCCCCCACACCACCAAACAGGGTGCTTTTTTGAATTCACTGATACACATTTGGGAATTTCCTTTCACTGCTCTTTAATTACAACTCTTTTTCTTATCTTCTACCTTTTCTCTCTCTTGTCTCTCTCTCTCTCTCTTTTTTTTTTTAAATCTTGTCATACACTTCTTCCTTCTTCATTGCCTTTCTGAATTTGTGAATAATTTTGGGGAATAAATCTGACTCAGAGTGGACTCTCTATGTGTGTATCTCTGCTCTAGTTCCCTTCCCCTCTTGTTACCCCTAGAATATACAACGGATAGTAGATTTGCATAACTGTCTATTCTTGCTGTCCTTTCTTTCTTTTCTCTTTCCTCACTGGGATTTGGTTACTATTTTTTCATGGACTGGAGAAATTGTTTGGCTAACTGGTAAGGATTAAACTACTTCAATACTTACTTCAGTTGCTACTGTAATTCCTGAGGTTGGTGAGTGCAATTGTCATAAAGGTATTTATTACAGTGTTACTTGTACTCAAGACACAACAACTGAAGAACAACAGAGCATAAAAAAAAGAAACACATAAATCAAAAAAAAAATGGGTAGATCAAAAACAAATAAAACTGCTACTCCAATGAATGAAGACAAGAGCCCAGAAGAAACTACAAATCAGCCAGAAGTAACCATAGCTAAGAAAAGTATGCAAGCAATAATAAACTTATTAATCACAAAAATGAAAACAACATTGGAGGAAAGGAATGGCAGTATTAGGGAAACAACAGTTGAGACCCCCAAGGAAAATACTGATTATCTTGAAGCAATTAGAAAACTGAAAGCTGAAATAGCTGTAATGAAGAAAGAAGCTGAGGCAAGGGAAAGAAGACTAACAGAAGCAGAAAACAGAATTAGTCAGACAGAGGATGAGTTAGAGAAAACTAAGAAAGAGGTGAAAGAGCTTAAAAAGAGATTGAGAGACACTGAAAACAACAACAGAGACATATGAGATGATCTCAAAAGAAGTAACATTCGTATAATTGGCCTGCCAGAGGAAGAAAGAGAGGAAGGGGAAGCAAACATTCTAGAGGAAATAATAGAAGAAAACTTCCCAGACCTGAATAACAGAAAGGACATCAAGATTCAAGAGGCCCAGAGAGTACCAAACAGAATCAACCCAGACCTGAAGACACCAAGACGCATCATAGTCACAATGAGAAGAAGTAAGGATTAAAAAAAGGATCCTAAGGGCTGCAAGAGAGAAACAAAAAGTCACATACAAGGGAAAACCCATAAGATTATCTGCAGACTTCTCCACTCAAACTCTAAAAGCCAGAAGAGAATGGCAAGATATCTATCGAGCCCTGGATTAAAAAGGGTTTCAACCAAGGATAATATATCCTGCTAGACTTTCATTCAAACTAGATGGAGGGATCAAAACCTTCTTAGATAAACAACAGTTAAAGGAGGCAACCATCACCAAGCCAGCCCTGAAAGAGGTACTAAAAGACCTCTTATAAACAAGAACATCACTATAATACTTACAATATATCAGAGCAAACAAATTTTTTTTAGAACAATGGCACTACAATACATTAAATCCATAATATCAATAAATGTCAATGGCTTAAACTCACCCATCAAAATGCACAGGGTGGGGGGATGGATCAGAAAACATAACCCAACCATATGCTGCTTGCAAGAATCCCATCTGTCAAAACAAGATAAACACAGACTTAAAGTGAAAGGATGGAAAACTATCATACAGGCTAACGGACCACAAAAAAGGGCAGGAACAGCCATTCTCATCTCAGACACGATAGATTTTTAAATTAAATAAAGTAATAAAAGATAGGCAAGGACATTACATAATGATTAGAGGCTCAATCAGCCAAGAAGACTTAACAATTATTGACATCTATGCACCCAACGAGGGACCATCTAAATACATTAAGCATCTACTGAAAGAATTTCAAAAATACATCAATAGTAATACAATAATAGTGGGAGACTTCAATACCCCACTCTCACACTTAGATCAACAAAGCAGAGAACCAATAAAGATACAAGAGAATTGAATGAAGAGATTGACAAACTAGACCTCTTGGACATTTTCAGACTCCTCCACGCCAAAAAACTGGAATAACACCTTCTTTTCAAATCCACATAACACATACTCAAGGATAGACCACATGTAAGGCCACAAAGACAGCATCAATAAATTCAAGAGCATTGAAATCATCATCCCAAGTATCTTCTCAGACCACAGCGAAGTAAAACTAACATTTAACAACAGAAAATTATTAAAGCCACAGAATTTGGAAACTAAACAACATACTCCTTAAGAACCACTGGGTCAGAGACTCACTCAAGCAGGAAATTCAAATGTTCCTGGAAACAAATGAAAATGAAGACACAACCTATCAAAATATTTGGGACACAGCTAAAGCAGTACTGAGAGGGAAACTTATAGCCATACAATCACATATTAAACACCAAGAAGAAGCTCAAATGAACGACCTTACTGCACACCTCAAGGACTTAGAGAAAGAGGAACAAAGGAACCCTAAAGCAACCAGAAGGACAGAAATCACTAAAGTTCGAGCAGAAATAAACAACATCGAAAATAAAAGAACCATACAAAAGATTAATGAATGTTGGTTTCAAATGTTGGTTCTTTGAAAGATTAAACAAAATTGACAAACCCCTTGCCAGACTCACCAAACAAAAAAGAGAGAAGACTCAAATTAATAGAATTGTAAACGATGGAGGAGATATCACAACTGACACCACAGAAATCCAGAGAATCCTGCGAAACTTCTATAAAGAACTATATGCCACCAAGCTAGAGAATCTAGAAGAAATGGAACAATTCCTAGAAACCTATGCCCTTCCAAAACTGAACCAAGAAGAACTACAAAATCTAAATGCACCAATCACAGACAAAGAAATTGAAACCGTTATGAAGAATCTCCCCAACAACAAAAGTCCTGGACCAGATGGCTTCACAAACGAATTCTACAAAACTTTCAGGAAACAGTTAGTACCCATACTTCTTAAGCTTTTCCATAAGATTGAAGAATCAGGAACACTCCCTTCCACCTTCTATGAAGCCAACATCACCCTGATACCAAAAGCTGATAGGGACAGAACAAAAAAGGAAAACTACATACCAATATCTCTAATGAACATAGATGCCAAAATATTAAACAAGATCTTGGCCAAGATACAGCAACATATCAAAAAGATTGTTCATCACGACCAAGTGGGATTCATCCCAGGAATGCAAGGCTGGTTCAACATCCATAAGTCAATCAATGTCATTCACCACATCAATAAAAGCAAAGCCAAAAACCACATGATTATCTCAATAGATGCAGAGAAAGCCTTTGACAAAATCCAACACCCATTCATGCTCAAAAAGCTACAAAAAATGGGAATAGATGGGAAATTCCTCAAGATAGTAGAGTCTATATATAGCAAACCTACAGCCAACATCATACTCAATGGACAGAAGCTGAAAGCATTCCCCCTCAGATCGGGGACTAGACAGGACTGTCCACTGTCACCGTTACTCTTCAACATAGTATTGGAAGTTCTTGCCATAGCAATCAGGCAAGAGAAAGAAATCAAAGGAATACAGATTGCAAAGGAAGAAGTCAAGCTCTCACTATTTGCAGGTGATATGATAGTATACATAGAAAGACCTAAAGAATCCAGTAGAAAATTACTGGAAGTTATTAGGCAATATAGCAAGGTATCAGGCTACAAAATCAATGTACAAAAATCAGTGGCATTTCTTTATGCAAACACTAAAACTGAAGAAGAAGACATCCAGAAATCACTCCCATTTACTGTTTCAGCAAAATCAATCAAATACCTAGGAATAAAGTTGACCAAAGAAGTGAAAGACTTGTATGCTGAAAACTATGAGTCGCTACTCAAGGAAATAGAAACTGATACCAAGAAATGGAAAGATATCCCATGCTCATGGATTGGAAGAATAAATATCATCAAAATGAATATTCTCCCAGAGACACATACAAATTTAATGCAATACCCATCAAAGTTCCACCAAGCTTCTTTAAGAGAATAGAACAAATACTACAATCATTTATCTGGAACCTGAAAACACCTAGAATTGCCAAAACCATCTTGAGGAAAAGAAACAGAAATGGAGGCATCACACTCCCAGACCTTAAACTATATTATAAAGCCATCATCATCAAAACAGCATGGTACTGGAACAAAAATAGGCACACAGACCAGTGGAACAGAATTGAAAGCCCAGAACTAAATCCCCACACCTATGGGCATCTAATCTTTGATAAGGGGGCCCAAAGCATTAAATGGAAAAAAGAGGCTCTCTTCAATAAATGGTGCTGGGAAAACTGGGTTGAAACATGCAGAAGAATGCAATTGAACCACTTTATCTCACCAGAAACAAAAATCAACTCCAAATGGATCAAAGACCTAGATGTCAGACCAGAAAGAATCAAATATTTAGAGGAAAACATCGGTAAAACACTTTCCCACCTACACCTCAAGGACATCTTTGATGAATCAAACCCAATTGCAAGGAAGACTAAAGCAGAAACAAACCAATGGGACTACATCAAATTGAAAAGCTTCTGCACATCCAAAGAAACTATTAAACAGAGAGACCCCTCACAGAATGGGAGAAGATCTTCACATGCCAGACATCAGACAAGAAACTAATCACCAAAATATATAAAGAGCTCAGCAAACTTAGCACCAAAAAAGCAAATGACCCCAACCCCATCCAAAAATGGGCAGAGGATATGAACAAAACATTCACTACAGAGGAGATCCAAAAGGCTAATAAAAACTGCTCTAGGTCACTGATTGTCAGAGAAATGCAAATTAAGACAACACTAAGACACCACCTCACTCCTCTAAGAATGGCATACATCAGAAAGGACAGCAGCAACAAATGCTGTAGAGGATGTGGGGACAGAGGAACCCTTTTACATTGCTGGTGGGAATGTCAATTGGTCCAGCCTCTGTGGAGAGCAGTCTGGAAAACTTTCAGAAGGCTAGACATGGACCTTCCATATGATCCAGTAATTCCTCTCCTGGGGTTATACCCCAAGGACTCCATAACACCCAACCAAAAAGAGGTGTGTACTCCTATGTTCATAGCAGCACAATTCATAATAGCTAAAACCTGGAAGCAATCCAGGTGCCCAACAACAGATGAGTGGCTGAGAAAGCTGTGGTATATATACACAATGGAATACTATGCAGCTATCAAGAACAATGAATCCACCTTCTCTGACCCATCTTGGACAGAGCTAGAAGGAATTACGTTTAGTGAACTAAGTCAGAAAGATAAAGATGGTTATGGGATGATCCCACTCATCAATAGAAGTTGAGTAAGAAGATCTGAAAGGGAAACTAAAAGCGGGACCTGACCAAATTGTAAGTAGGGCACCAAAGTAAAAACCCTGTGGTGAGGGGTAGACATGTAGCTTCCTGGTCCAGTGGGGGGTGGGAGTGGGTGGGAGGGATGGGTCACAGTCTTTTGGTGGTGGGAATGGTGTTTATGTACACTCCTAGCAAAATGTAGACATATAAATCAGTAGTTAATTAATATGAGAGGGGGAAAATCAGTTGTACATCTCAAAGTTTCTCAAAACACAAACTGAATCTTTTTAATATATAGGCTGTGAATTTGATATGCGGACTCTCTCAAAAGCCTAGACCAAGTAGATTAGAAGCATCCAATAGCACAGCTATATACAAGATACTGGATACTGTGCAGAAAACCCTAACAAAAGGACTTTTCAAAGTTAACCCAATTACCAAATAATGTGATGATAACATTAACTATTGATTGTCTTTTGCAGGACAGATCTGTGTGGTGATTAGGTGTTGGACTGTTTGCCTGCTCATGAATAAAGATAAAACTGTGTTCTCAGCTCAGCCATGTGTTTCTGGTCATCTGTTACCCGCCCTTGAAGCCAGCCCAGTGCAAACAACAACAGGGTCCCCAACAACTTATAAATAAGTAACTAAATAAATAAGAAAAACAAGTTTTTTAAAAAAGAATAAGTAATGATGATTTTGCCATTTTTAACCCATCTTGGATGGAGCTTAAAGAAATCATGTTAAGTGAACTAAGTCAGAAACAGAAGGATGAATATGTGGTGATCTCACCTGCGGGCAGAAGTTGAAAAACAAGATCAGAAGAGAAAACACAAATGGAACCTGAACTGGAGTTGGTGTATTGCACCAAAGTAAAAGACTCTAGGGTGGGGGGGGAGTACAGGTTCTGGAAAAGGATGACAGAGGACCTAGTGGGGGTTGTATTATTACATGGAAAACTGAGAAATGTTATCATTGACTGTAAAATTAATTCCCCAATAGAGAAATTTTAAAAAAGGATAAGTACACAGGGGCTGGATAGTGGTAAATCTGGTTCAGCACACACATTACCATGGCAAGAACCCAGGTTTGAGCCTCCAGTTTCCACCTGCAGGGGGAAAGCTTGAATGAAGCAAGTATGCAGGTGTCTTTCTGTCTCACCTCTCCATTTCTCTCTGCCTATCAAGAAGGATAAGGAGAAAGAGAAGGAGAAGGAGGAGGAGGAGGAGGAGGAGGAGGAGGAGGAGGAGGAGGAGGAAGAGAAGAAGAAGAAGAAGAAGAAGAAGAAGAAGAAGAAGAAGAAGGAGAAGGAGAAGGAGAAGGAGAAGGAGAAGGAGAAGGAGAAGGAGAAGGAGAAGGAGAAGGAGAAGGAGAAGGAGAAGGAGAAGGAGAAGGAGAAGGAGAAGAGGGAGGAGGAGAAGGAGGAGGAGGAGATGATGATGATGATGATGAAAAATAGGAGAATCTGGTAGGTAATTGGAAAGCAGATGTTATTGACAGGTGCTTATCTACTGAGAGAGAGAATTAATGAATGAGTGAATGAACTGAATGAATGGTATGAGTTCCCACACCCTGGGTCCTGCCCCATGGCTGAATGGACCATCCACTCAGTTTTCCGGCACAGCCAGCCAGCCAGCCAGCCAGTGGTCTGGGGGCCTTTCTGCCCCGCCCCATCTCTTCACAGAGGGACCCCATGCACTGCACGTCCCATTTCCTTCTTCCATAAAGTAAAGGGGAAGGAAGCAGGCAGGGAAAGCCCTATGCAGCTGATGAAATGCTAGTAAATGGTGTCTTGTGGCCGCCTGGCCCACAAGATAAACGTGTGGTTCCTGTCACTTTTCGGTCCCCTGCTGTGGTTTATCGTAAGCTTTCCTCTTGCCGCCAGCAGTTCTAGGAACCAGGCGGAACCCTGGACACGGGCTGAAAGGAACCTGCAGTCATTCTCTCTCTCTCTCTCTCTCTCTCTCTCTCTCTCTCTCTCTCCCTATCCTCCATGCCAAATACACTCAAAGTGCTAGCTCAGTCCTTAGATGTCCTTGGGACATTACCCCAGTGCCTGGGGTATCTGTTTGGGAAGTTTCTCTAGTTAAGGGAGTTTACCCGCAGGTAGCCTCTTTCCCTGTTCTGTTCCCAGGTGGGTGGGTGTTCAGCACTGCCAGGGACTGAGGGAGGGAGCACCTGGCACAGTTCCTAGGCCAAGAAGAGGCAGGGGGATTGTGTGGCAAATGGCAGAACCTCAAGACGCAAGCCATCTCAGGCTAGATTCTGGCTTCACTGCGTACAGGCGATTGGGTCTTGAGCACTTCACTCACCCTCTCTGAGACTCCAAGACTCATTTTCTCCACTGGTCAAATAGATGTGTTATAGGGTTGAGGGTTGTTCTATAGATCTGGCTTTCTTTCTTTCTTTCTTTCTTCCTTCCTTCCTTCCTTCCTTCCTTCCTCCCTCCCTCCCTCCCTCTCTCTCTCTCCCTCCCTTCTTTCCTTCCTCCCTCCCTCCCTCTCTCTCTTTCTTCCTTCTTTTCTTTCTTTCTTTCTTTCTTTCTTTCTTTCTTTCTTTCTTTCTTTCTTTTTCTTTGCCACCAGGGCTATCACTGGGAATTGGTTCCTACTTCTGGTGGTCTTTTTTTTTTATTCTCATAGAGATAGAGATAACTAGGGAGAGAGAGAGACCTGTAGCCCTATTCCACTGCTTGTGAAGCTTCTCCCCTGCAGGTGGGGACTGTAGGCTTGAAACCAAGTCCTTGTGCATGTAATATGTGTGCTCTCTACTGGATGCATCATCACCAGGCCCCTGGCTAGTAATTTCATCAGATATGCTGATGCAGAGAGGCAACCTGTGCCAACCATTATTAACTACCTGGGGACTCAAACTAGCTCAGACAAATCATTACAAACATAAGCAGCTCAATGAGGGGGGCATGAGGGGAGGGGGAATGCTTCACCATTTGTGGTCCAGGTTGAAGCTCTGGCACCATATGGGGGAGTGTCATGGTGCTGGGGGAAGCTCTGAGGCTACAGTTTCTCTCTCTCTTCTGTGTGTGTGTGTGTGTGTGTGTGTGTGTGTGTTTCTGTGTCTGAATGGAAAAGTAATCTAGGAGTCCCTGAAATTGTGCATGTGTGAGGCCCCAGCTCTGGAGAAAATAATAATAATAGATGCAAGGTAATGGTAAGTCTTCAGATTCATAGCCTATGCTTTTTCTCAATCAGTAAGATATAAGAATGAGAGAGGAGAAAGGCATTGATTTGTCACTAGAATTAAGTGAGTAGAACTGAAACAACCTTAATCTAATGTCACTCTGCAGGGGAGAAAAATGGGATGAAAGTACTTTCTCAGAGCCTACACCTCACCAACAGCAAAGCCAAGGAGGACAACCTTGGTCTCCTACCCTGTCCAACATGATGGCCATTCTCTGACACCACAGCATGCCTACATGCCTGGACACATGCAGGATGAAGTGAGACATGTACATACATGCATAGACATAATATCTGGCAGAAGTGCAAAGATAAAGACACCCTTTGGGAGGAACTACCTGCTTCCTCTTCTTTTTCTTCCTTTCTTTTCACCACTCTGGTCCCCAAAGGTGTGTGTCCCCATCGCCACCCCCATAGATAACCACTATAGTTCTCCACAGACTTGAAAATAGGTTGATATTTTATTATTTTTTTCACATTTATATATTCAATTCTCTATATTCTGCATATAAGTGAAACCACTCTGTAGTTGTCCTTCACCTCCTTACTTGCTTCACTGAGCATCATCTTCCCCAGCTCTATCTACTTTATCCCAAAGGACACAATATTGTCCCATTCTACTGCTGCATTATACTCTGTTGAGTGTATGTCCCATAACGTTTTTATCCAGTCATCTGTCAAAGGACATTTTGATTGTTTCCAGGTTTTTGCTATTGTTAATAAAGCCGCTTCATGACAGGGGGCATACATCCCTTCACATCAGTGATAGTATCTTTTGGGTAAATGCCTCATAGTGAAATCGCTTGATCGTATGACATTTCCATTTTGTATTTGTTTAAAGATTCTCCATTCTGTTCTCCATAGTGGCTGCACCATTTTGCACTCCCACCAGCAGTGTAGTAGAGTTCCTCTCTATCCACATCCTCTCCAACACTTACCTTCTCTTGTTTTATTGATGGAGTCCATTCTCACAGGTCTGAGGTGGAATCTCAGTGTGGTTTGTTCCATCGCTGGGGAGCCAGAGACGACCCGAACTGCCCCTGCGGCTACAGACAGACTATGACCCACATAGTCAACGACTGCCACCTCTCCAGATTCAAAGGAGGTCTCGAAACTTTACATCAGGCTCAACCTGACGCTGTTGACTGGCTACAGAAGAAGGGCAAACGCTAGAAGAAGAAGTGTGGTTTTAACTTGCATTTCTCTGGTGATGTGTGAATTAGAATATTTCCACATGTCTGTGGCCCATATGTATCTCTTCCTTAGAGAACTGTCTATTCATATCTTCTGCCCACTTTTTAAAAAATCATTTATTTGTTATTGGATAGAGACAGAGAGAAATTGAGAGGGGAGGGGGAGATAAAGAGGGAGAGAGACAGACGCCTGCAGCCCTGCTTCACCACTTGTGAAGCTTTCCACCAGCAGGTGGGGACCAGGAGCTTGAACCAAGGTCTTTGTGCATTGTAATGTGTGCACTCAACCAGATGTGCCACCTCCTGGCTCCTTCTGCCCACTTTTGAATTGGGTTGTTCTTTTCCTATTTGTTGAGCTATAGGAGTTCTTTATAGATGCTGATATTAACTGCTTGTCTGCAGGGTAGTGTGTAAATATCTTTTCACATTTGCTGGGTTTCCTGTTTATCATTATGGAATTTTTTTTTGATGTGTAAAAGCTTTTTAATTCAATATAGTCTCATTTATTCACTTTTGGTTTTGTTTCCCTTGCCCATGGGGTGGAGTCTCCAAATATGTCTTTAATGTTAAGATCCTGAAATGTTCACCAATGTATTCTATGTATTTTATGGTTTCAGGTCTAATGTCAAGATCTTTGATCAATTTTGAGTTAATTTTGGTGCATGGTGGTGTTAGGTGTTGGTCTAGTTTCATTGTTCTACATGTGGTTGTCCAATTCACCTAACAGCATTTGTTAAAAAGGCCTTTTCCCCATTGGAAAGTTTTGGCCCCTTTATCATATATAATGTGCCTGTACACGTGTGGGTTTTGGTCTGGGCTCTCTATCCTGTCCCATTGGTCCAAATGTCCATTTTTGTTCCAATCTCACACTGTTTTAACTACTGTTGCTTTGTAATATAAAGTGAAGTCAGGAATTGTGTTGCCTCTGTTTTTCTCCTTTTTTCTCAGGAGAGTTTTTGCTCTGCATGGTTTTTTATAATTCCATACAAATTTTGAGATGAGTTGTTGAATTTCCTTGAAATATGTTGTTGAAGTTTTAGTGCCATTGCATTGAATCTATACATTGCTTTTGGCAGGATTGCCATTTTAATGATCTTCCAATCTACGGATGTTCTTCCATTTCTTTGTGTTTTCCTCTATTTCCTTTAAAAATGTCATATAGTTTTCATTGAAAAGGTCCTTCACCTCCTTTGTTAAATTTATTCCTAAGTGTTTTATCTTTTTGGATTCAATTATAAATGGGATTGCTTCCTTGAGCACCCCCCCCCCTTCCTCTTTCTATAGCTAGTACAGAAGTAAAAGGTGATGTGAGCTGGAGAAATAGCTTATCTGGGGTGGGGGTAGACAGCATGATGGCTATGCAAAGAGATTCTCATGCCTGAGATTCCAAAGTACCAGGTTCAATCCCCCATACCACAGTATCTCTATAAAAGATAAGAAAATGAGATGAAATAAAATCAAAAGGATGACATGCTCTATATAGTCCCCACTTGCAGGGGAGAAGCTTCACAAGCAGTGAAACAGGATTACAGGTCTCTCTCTCTCTCTCTTTCTCCCCCTCTCTCTTTTTCTCTCTCTCTCTTTCTTTTTTTGAATAGAGACAGAAATTGAGAGGGGAAGAGGATATAGAGAGGAAGAGGAACAGAGAGACACCTGTAGCCCTGCTTTACCACTCATGAAGCTTCCCCCTGTAGGCAGGGACCAGGGGCTTGAACCCAGGTCCTTGTGCACTGTAATATGTGTGCTTAACTAGGTGAACCACTGCCTGGCACCTTCTCTCTTTTTCTCTCTCTCCTTATCTAGTTCTCTTTATATGAAAAAATATAAAAATTTTAAAAAGACCACAAGAAGCTGTGGATTCTTCAAACAGGCACCAATCCCCAGTGATAGACCTTGTGGCAAGGGAAAAAAATCAAAGGAAGAACTTCCTAGCTAAACCCATACAGCAAACTTCAATCCTAAATAAAATGGATGCCAGAGATGGTGGAACAGTGTAGGTACTGAGCCCCAGTGATAACCCTGGTGGCAGAAACAAACAATTTGACTGTTGTTGCTGTGGAGATGCTGGGGGTTAAACACAGGACCTCATGCTTCCAAGTTCAGAGCCCTACTCACTGCACCACTTTCTGGGCTCTCTTGTTCTCTCATAGAGAAAGAAAGAAAGAAAGAAAGAAAGAAAGAAAGAAAGAAAGAAAGAAAGAAAGAAAGAAAGAAAGAGAAAGGGAGAGAGGAAGGAAGGAATGAAGAAAGAAAGAAAGAAAGAAAGAAAGAAAGGGAGAAAGAAAGAAAGAAAGAAAGAAAGAAAGAAAGAAAGAAAGAAAGAAAGAAAGAAAGAAAGAGGGAAGGAAGGAAAGGGGGAGTCAGGTGGTAGCACAGTGGGTTAAACGCAGGTGGCTCAAAACGCAAGGACCGGTGGAAGGATCCTGGTTCAAGCCTCCGGCTCCCCATCTGTAGAGGAGTCGCTTCAGAAGCAGTGAAGCAGGTCTGCAGGTGTCTCTCTTTCTCTCCCCCTCTCTGTCTTCCCCTCCTCTCTCTATTTCTCTCTGTCCAACCCAACAATGATGACATCAATAATAATTACAACAATAATAAAAAAACAAAAACAAGGACAACAAAAAGGAAATAAATAAATATTAAAAAAGAAAGAGGGAAAGAAAAAGCAGAAGAAAGGGAGATAAAGAAAGAGAAAAAACATTTTAATAAAATAAAATTTTTTGGGAGTCGGGCTGTAGTGCAGTGGGTTAAGCACAGGTAGCGCAAAGCACAAGGACTGGCATAAGGATCCCGGTTGGAACCCTGGCTCCCCACCTGCAGGGGAGTCGCTTCACAGGCGGTGAAGCAGGTCTGCAGGTGTCTATCTTTCTCTCCTCCTCTCTGTCTTGCCCTCCTCTCTCCATTTCTCTCTGTCCTATCCAACAACGACAACAACAATAATAACTACAACTATAAAACAACAAGGGCAACAAAAGGGAATAAATAAATAAAATAAATATAGAAAAATAAAAAGATAAAAAAATAAAATAAAATTTTTTGATATTTCATTTTTTTAGGGTGGGGAAACAGCATAATGGCTCTGCAAAAGATTTTTATGCTTGAAACTCTGAGGTCACAGGTTCAATCCCCAGAACCACCATCAGTCAGTGGTGAACAGTGTGCTACTATCTCTCTCTCTCTCTCACCTTTCTGTTATTAAAAATGAATAATAAAGTAATATCTCTTAAAAAGTAAAATAAGGGGGTTGGACGGTAGTGCAGCAGGTTAAACGCACATGGCGCAAAGTGCAAGGATTGGCTGTAGGGTCCTGGTTGGAGCCCCACCTCCCCGCCTGTAGGGGAGTCGCTTCAGAAGCAGTGAAGCAGGTCTGCAGGTGTCTATCTTCCTCTCCCCCCTGTCTTCCCCTCCTCTCTCCATTTCTCTCTGTCCTATCCAGCAACAATGACAACAATATCAACAACAAAAAGATAAACAGCAAGGGCAACAAAAGGGAAAAAGTAGCCTCCAGGAGCAGTGGATTTGTAGTGCAGGCACTGAGCCCCAGCGATAACCTTGGAGGCAAAAAAAAAAAAAAAAAAAGAAACCAAAATAAAACATTTTCTGTTTTACTTCTTTATGAGGTAGTATAGGATTTTCTTTAAAATGAAACAAAAAACTTCCCAGGCTATGTCCATATGATTTCTGAGATGTCTGCCTTTCTATTGGATGCACCTCAGCCTCCTCTGTGCAGTAGCGAGAAAACAGAGAACGGGAGAGAACCCGCTGTAGTGCAGCGGGTTAAGCGCAGGTGGCACAAAGCACAAGGACCGGCATAAGGATCCCGGTTCGAACCCCGGCTCTCCACCTGCAGGGGAGTCGCTTCACAGGCAGTGAAGCAGGTCTGCAGGTGTCTATCTTTCTCTCCTCCTCTCTGTCTTCCCCTCCTCTCTCCATTTCTCTCTGTCCTATCCAACAACAACAACAACAATAATAACTACAACAATAAAACAACAAGGGCAACAAAAGGGAATAAATAAATAAAATAAATAAAGAAAAGAAAAGAAAACAGAGAACGAATTGATACATCTAATCAAGCTCTACAGTAGGGCACTCAGGGCCTTGGGCCATTGCCTCTCTGCCTTTGTCTGAATGGTCCAGGCCCTTTCCAAGCTCTGAAGATTCTTGGAATTCAAACCACATGGTGGGGTACACAACTGATGAGGGGTGGGAAGAAGAAGAGAGTTGGGAAAGTAAAGAGAGTAAGGGAAAGGCAGGGTGGTCAGCTGGACCCTTGGCCTTTGCAGCTTTGCTTGGTTTCATTTCCCAGGAAAAAACATTTTCTGAGAAATGATCGTCACCACTGTCCTCCTTCCTGGACCAACTTTGGCAGATGCGAGCCGGAAGCAAGGCTTTTTTTTTGCTTTTTTTTTTTTTAGAATTTTTTTAAAAAATTTTTTTTATAAAAAGGAACCATTGACAAAACCATAGGATAAGAGGGATATAACATTGCACAATTCCCACCATCAGAACTCTGTACCCCATCCCCTCCTCTGACAGCTTTCCTATTCTTTAACCCTCTGAGAATATGGACCCAAGGTTATTGTGGAATGCAGAAGGTGGAAGGTCTGGCTTTTGTAATTGCTTCCCCGCTGAACATGGACATTGACAGGTCGATCCATACTTTCAGCCAAGCAAGGCTTTTCTTGGCTTTACTGGAATGATGTCCTTGCTGCGCTTTCTGGAATTTGTGTGTTAGTCCTACCTGGCCTCCTGCTATGCAAGAAGAAAGAGGGGTCTCATTGCACTGCATCCATTCACTGAGTTCATTCAGTCACTAAATAGTTTCTGTGTGCTCAGGATAGTGTCTTTGCCATGGAAGAGCTCCAGCTCCTATACAGTTGGCCTGTGCTCCATCCTCAAGTGGCAGCCAGTGGTGCTCATTCCCACCAGGAAGACCATGAAAATAAAGAGAGATAAGAAGATTGCTCGTGGGCTGGGGAGATAGCATAATGTTTATGCAAAAAAGATTCTTATATCTGATGCTCTGAGATCCCAAGTTCAATCCTAAGCACCACTGTAAGTCAGACCAGTGACTTACAGTGTAAGCTGACCACTGTAAGCTGACCAGTGCTCTACTCCACCTCTCTCTCTCTCTTTCACTGAGTTCATTCAGTCACTAAATAGTTTCATTAAATAAATAAATATTTATAAATACATATAAAGAAAATAGGTTTAAAAAATGAACAAACACTTGCAGAAGACAAGTCAGTGAAAATCAATGCCACCATTTGAAGTAGTTTTGGTGATGAAATCTTTTTTTTTATTTATTTATTTTATAAAATTTATAAAAATTTATTTTATAAATATTGGATAGAGATAGTCAGATATCAAGAGAGGTGGGAGAGATAGAGACTGAGAGAGATCTGCAGACCTGCTTTATGCTGGTGAAGCTCTTTTCCTGCCGGTGGGAACCAGGAGCTTGAACCTAGGTCCTTACACACTGTAATGTGTGCACTTAACCAGGTGCACCATCGCCTGGCCCCTTGATGATGAAATCTTTTTTTTTAATATTTTAATTTTTTATTCCCTTTTGTTGCCCTTGTTTTATTGGTGTAGTTATTGTTGTTGTTGATGTCAGTGTTGTTGGATAGGACAGAGAGAAATGGAGAGAGGAGGGGAAGACAGAGAGGAGGAGAGAAAGATAGACACCTGCAGACCTGCTTCACCGCTTCTTGTGAAGAGACTCCCCTGCAGGCGGGGAGGTGGGGCTAGAATCAGGATCCTTATACTGGTCCTTGCACTTTGTGCCACGTGCACTTAGCCTGCTGTGCTACTGCCTAACTCCCTGTGATGAAATCTTTATCTGAAATAGTTTCTGCACCAAAAATGCATTATAGGTACACTAAGTAAACTTCTTTTTAAAAAAAATATGGGGAAGAATACTGAATTAACACTAAAGAACTGTTGTAGCGAGTTCTAAAGGACCTATCCGACTTTGAGGTTCCATAATTCTTAGTGCTGGGGAGACAGCATAATGATTCTGCAAAAAGACTTTCACGTCTGGGGCACTGAAGGTTACAAGTTCAGCCTTCAGCACTACCATAAGCCAGAGCTGAGCAGTGAGCTGGTAAATAAATAAGTAAATTCTATGACTCTTTAAGAGCAACCTAGATCTTGCCCTGAGTTTAAAAAGTCTTAAAATGAATGTTAGGCAAAAAGCATGGGTAGTATATGGTTAGCACCTGAAATACAGCTAAGTGTAATTAGGTTACATGCAGATTTTAGATTTTAAAAATTAAATGTGATATTAATCAGAAACATTAAATATTCTTAAGTGGCTAGGTAGTAGTGCACCTGATGGTGTGCACCCGTTACCATGCACAAGGATCCTGGTACAAGCCCCCTGCTCCTCACCTGCAGGGGAAGCTTCATGAGCAATGAAGCAGGGCTGCAGGTGTCTCTTTCTCTCTCTCTCTCTAGTTCCCCTTCCTTCTCAGTTTCTCTCTGTCCTATCTAATTAAATAAATAAATGTTTAAAAATTTTCTCCGAACTATTAAAATATAAGCTTTCTTTCAAATAAGCTCTTTTTACATTTGCAAGTCTTTCTAACATCCCAGAAAATTTTTTAAAAATATTATAATTAGGGCTTGGGATTTGTATGCATGTGGTGAAGTTAGAACAGTCATTGACAAATACACACAGGTGCATACTGTGGTTTAGGTCAGGGAAGAAACACAGATAGAGAAGGGAATGGATGAATTACAACATGAGCCCAGCAGGGTTTCTAACAGTCAAGGCTCACAGTCAGAGGAACAGTGTGTCCTGGCCTAGATTCTGCTTCTTCCTACAGCACTAATCAGACAAGTCACTTCCCCTCTTTGGCCTCACCTGAAAAATGAGGGTTGGACCGGATGACCTCCCAGTCCTTTTTGCCCCACCATTCTGAGAAACCGACTTTTAGAGTGTTTGGAGAAAACAGGATACAGGGCTAAATGCCCCGATGGGAACAGAAGCAACAGAGTGATTCTAGTGTCCTTCAAAGAAGCCTACAGTGAATTATTTTGTAACAGTCCAACTTGTGATCTATAGCTGGTTTTCCTGTGTGAGTTCATTCATAATAACTTATTTAACCACTCAGAGGCTATAGATTTTATAAATGGACAGAGAAGCCCAGATTAATTAAAGGGGATCTTTTTTTCCTGTTGTCAATGGAGTTTGAACACTCCAGGTTGACCTTTTCAAACAGAAAGAAACAGAGACACCACAGCACTGAAGCTTCCTTCAGCGTGGTGAGAGTCAGGTTTGAACCTGACAAAGTAGCTCACTATCCAAGTGGCACTAATTAAGGGGATCTTGAAGATGAGTCTTCCCCAGGTTTGAGGCTTTGAGTCTGATGATAAGAATAGGGACCAGTAACATGCACCCAGAGCTCATTAACTCAGCATCTCCTAGGACCAGCCAACAGATCAACAGCTTACAGGATGTAATTCCAGGTGGGTCATACATGACTGCTCCCTTCCTCCAACCCCAAACACATGCACTGCCAACTTATCTGAAGTTGCCCTACCTGCTATGTGATAATAAATTTCATTTTTGTTTAGGAAGATTTGAATCAATATTGAGGGGGGGGTGAATATATGTTGAAGGTTTAGCTCTCAGAGAGCAAGTTCATTTCCAAATCTTCATTTTTCTCTCCAGAGCCCTTGGTCAGCACTGGAGTCACCATCACTGGAACTCAGAGAAGCAAATGCAGACAAAGGTGTCAGCAGCCAGTAGAATAAACAGTCAGAAAGCTTGATAGCTAACATGCAGGTGGACTAAAAGTGTTGTCTAGGAAGATGGTGTCAGAGTTGAGAATAGGCCTAGAAAGGTGGTTTAGAGCAGTGGGTAACTCCTAAATATAAAGAAAGTATATAAATACCATTAACTTTTAACTGCATAGATCTGACCTAGGGCCTGTGTCTATTTTTAATGGGCACAATAAGGTGAAAAATATAACAGCTTCATTAACCATGAATTCAAGCTTATGGAAGTTGATTTAGGGAATGAAAAAAAATCAGTTCTTCTTGAACAAGATAATTTTAAGTAGATTTCATTATTTGAGTATTCAACTTTTTTTAATGCCACCAGGGTTATCAAACTCAGTAGCTTGTTTTATTTTGTTATATATAGAAAGAAATTGAAAGGGAAGAGGGGAAAAGAGAAGAAGAGAGAAAGACAGCTGCTTCACTGTTTCACCACCTGTGAATAATCTTCCCTGAAGATGGGGACCAGGGGCTTGAACCCATGTCCTTGTGCACTCTACCAGGTGAGCTACTGTCTGGCCCTTCAATCTGCTTTCGGCCAGTTCCATGATAGTTTTCTGTTGGGTCAAAGGCTTTACCTGGACACAATCTTACAGTCTTCTGATCAGTAGTTTTTGTGTCCTGCCTGTCCCCTGACCCTTATGGAGGTCCACCACATTCTCATGAGTATCCATCACAAGTTCTATTTTCAAGTTTGATTCCCACCAGGACTGGCATGGGAGAAATGGAAGGAGGGACATGAGTAAGTCACTGCACTTCTCAGGTCAGTTAAAAATCATGTGAACAGGGGAGTCGGGCGGTAGCGCAGTGGGTTAAGCAGATGTGGCACAAAAATCATGTGAACAGGTGGCTGTATAGTGACACACCTAGCAGAGCACACATATCACCATGCTCAAGGACCCTGGTTCAAACCCCCCACCCCCATTTGCAGAAAGGAAATTTTATGAGTGGTGGAGCAGTGCTGCAGGTGTCTATCTTTATCTCTGCCACTGTCTCCCTGTTTTCTCTAGATTTCTCTCTGTCTCTATCCAAAATAACTAAATAAGTAAAAGATAGATATCAGTAGTGGATAACAAAACTGTTGGTGATGTGCCCAGTGATTAATCCCTCTCTCCTCCTCTCTGACAGAACTCTGTGTGCAGATGGACATTCTTCCCCATGTGGCTACAGAGCTTCAAGCATGTTGACACCACCTCCAGTCTCAGTGAGCAGTTGCTGATTCATTAAGCAGTGATTCTCAGATTTCTTGGTGTCAGGGCCCCATTATATTCTTTAAAATCATAGGACCTTGCCATCAATGTGGATCAACAATGATAGAGAATGTTCCATCCAGAGGGGCTGGGTGGTGGCACAGCGGGTTAAGCACACATGGCGTGAAGCACAAGGAGAATGTTCCATCCTCCGAAGGGAGGCTAGACAACACACTCTATGCTACACCTGAAGAAGATGGATCCTGATATTGGGGCAGCTTGGAATGTTCCTACTTATGACCACAGAATGTGAGCTCAGATCTACAGGGATGCAGAGGTCACATAGGCTCCTAAGCTGAATATGGGCCCCAGATCACATCAAATCGATGAGGTTTACAGTCAACAATATTTATACACCTTTCCCATTATTGGGAGCTACTCTCTTCCCTAATCCAGCTTTCTGGTCCTTTTTACAGCCATGACATCAACTCCCCAGACAATAAATTGGATCCACCTGCATATCAGATGTTAGGCTACGGAAAAAAAGAAAAAAAAAACTAGTATAGTCTTAGGCTTTTTGGACTATAACTAAAATAGGACTACTATCTACTAAACAGAGACCCCCAACTCTTCATCTGAACTATTCCAGCCTTTAGGTTCATGATTAGTCAACAATTTGTTTGCCTCTATATGTTAACTTTTTTTTCAGCCACCAGGTTCCAGATGCTACCATGATGCCAACCGGACTTCCCTGGGCAGACGACCCCACAAATGTGTCCTGGAGTCAGCTTCCCCATAGTCCTGCCCCACTAGGGAAAGAGAGAGGGAGGCTGGGAGTATGGATCAATCGACCTGCCAACATCCATGTTCAGCGGGGAAGCAATTACAGAAGCCAGACCTTCCACATTCTGCACCCCATAATGACCCTGGGTCCATACACCCAGAGGGATGAAGAATAGTAAAGCTATCAGGGAAGAGGATGGGATACAGAGTTCTGGTGGTGGGAACTGTGTGGAGTTGTGCACCCTCATCCTATTGGTTTTTGTCAGTGTTTCCTTTTTATAAATAAAAATTTAAAAATAAATAAAAAACACAAAAAAAATATTGAGAGGCCAGGGAGATAGCATAATGGTCGCATACCAGACTTTCATGCCTGATGCTTGGAGGTCCCAGGTTCAGTATTTGGCATAACCATATGCCAGACCTGAGAAGGACACTGATCAATCCCTTCCCTTCCCTTCCCTTCCCTCCCCTCCCCTCCCCTCCCCTCCCCTCCCCTTCCCTTCCCTTCCCTTTTTTCTTCTCTCTCTCTTTCTCTCCCATTAAAATTAACAAATCAGAGGGTCAGGTGGCAGAACAGAGGGTTAAGCATACATGGCGCAAAGTGCAAGAACCAGCATAAGGGTCCCGGTTCAAGCCCCCAGCTCCCAGCCTGCAGGGAGGTTGCTTCACAAGTGGTGAAGCAGGTCTGCACGTGTCTTATCTTTTCTCCTCCTCTCTCCATTTCTCTCTGTCCCATCCAACAGTGACATCAATAACAACAGTAATAGTAACCACAACAAAAAAGAACAACAAAAGGGGAAAAAATAGCCTCCAGGAGCAGTGGATTCATGGTGCAGGCACCAAGACCCAGCAATAACCCTGGAGACAAAAAAATATATATAACAAATCAATCTTTTTTTTTTTTAATCACTGAGGTTGGAGGAGGTTGAGGAAAATTACTGAGGAACTCAACTTTATGTGAGTTTTTAATCTATTGATGTTCACTGTAATGAGCACTAAAGTATAGCTATTTTTTTCTTTATTAGGAGGATCAGTTGCTTACAGTCGACAGTAAAATACAGTGGTTGGTACATGTATAACATTTCTCAGGTTTCCACATGACACTCTAACCTAGGTCCTCTTCCACCATCATGTTCCAGGACCTAAAAGCCAACCCCCCCACCCCAGCAGAGTACTTGCAATACACCAAATCTAGTCCAAGCTCTGCCCTGTGTTTTCCCTTCTGTTATTGTATTTCAACTTCTATCTATGAGAAGGATCATCCTATATTCATCTTTGTCTTTCTGGCTTCCGTCACTTAACATGATTCCTTCAAGCTCCATCTAGGATGAGGTGAAGGAAGTGAACTCATCTTTCTTAATAGCTGAGTAGTACTTCATTGCATATATAGACCACAACTTTCTCAGCCATTTATTTGTTGTTGGACACTTTGGTTGTTTCCAGATTTTGGCTATTACAAATTGTGCTGCTATGAACATAGATATACACAGATCTCTTTGGATGACTATGTTTGGTTCCTTAGGATATATTCCCAGGAGAGAAATTGCAGGGTCAAAGGGTAGGTCCACTTCTAACCTTCTGAGAATTCTCCAGACTGCTCTCTACAGGGGTTGAATCAGTTGACATTCCCACCAGCAGAGCAGAAATGTTCCTTTGTCCCCACAATCTCTCCAGCATGTGTTGTTATTATCATTTCTGATATATGGCATTCTCACAGGAGTGAAGTGGTAGGTATCTCATTGTTGCCTTTATTTGCATTTCTCTGACAATCAATGACTTGGAGCATTTTGGACATCTTCTTTGGTGAATATTCTGTTCATATCCCCATTTTTAATATGGTATTTTTTTTGTTGCTGGTGCTAAATTTGGTGAGAAAACAACTATTTTATTTATTTCCTTTCCTTTAATTTTCTTTATTTTTTAAACAGAGCACTGCTTAATTCTGGCTTATTATTGTGCAAGAAACTGAAGGACTTTGAAACCTTGAACATGAAAATATTTTTGCATACCACAATGATATCTGCCTGACCCTTTATTTTTTCTAGTGAAGTGTCCTTGTGTTATCAGAGTCTCAGGCAGAGATGGGACACCTGAGGTTCTTTTTTTTTTTATTTAAGAAAGGATTAATTAACAAAACCATAGGGTAGGAGGGGTACAATTCCACACAATTCCCACCACCCAATCTCCATATCCCACCCCCTCCCCAGTAGCTCTCCCATTCTCTATCCCTCTGGGAGCATGGACCCAGAGTCATTGAGGGTTGCAGAAGGTAGAAGGTCTGGCTTCTGTAATTGCTTCCTCGCTGAACATGGGCGTTGACTGGTCGGTCCATACTCCCAGTCTGCCTCTCTCTTTCCCTAGTAGGGTGGGTCTCTGGGGAAGCTGAGCTCCAGGACACATTGGTGGGGTCTTCAATCCAGGGAAGCCTGGCCGGCATCCTGATGACACCTGGAACCTGGTGGCTGAAAAGAGAGTTAACATACAAAGCCAAACAAATTGTTGAGCAATCATGGACCCAAAGCTTGGAATAGTGGAGAGGAAGTGTTAGGGAGGGTACTCACTGCAAACTCTAGTGTACTTCTGCTTTCTTACTTTGGTGCCATACTCCAAACTCAGTCAATTTCTGCTTTGCGTTTCTACTTATTTTTTTTTTTACATGCATAACATTCCCCAGATTCCCATTTAACAATACAACCCCCACTATTTCATTCATCATTTTTCATGGACCTGTATTCTCCCCACCCACCTACCCACCCCAGAGTCTTTTACTTTGGTGTAATACTCCAGACACCTGAGGTTCTAATGCAGGAAGCCATTTATTCTACCAGCAGACCAAGCCAGACTCCAGTTATCAGCCTTCCCATAGTCACTCACAGCAACACTCTTCACGGTGACTTTTTCTTTTATGTATACAAACAGTACACTTTGTGTTATCAGAATACTCTTGGGCAGAAGGAACAGATTCTAAGGCCACTATCCGAGGCTACTTGGCTGACAGCAGAAGGAAGCCCTGTGTATGCTGGGAGGAGGAGAAGATGGCTGCCAACTGCATTTTTCTTTAACTAAGCAGTGAATCCTTCCTTTTCTCTTTAAAAATTAACCTTTGCTTGCCTCACTTACATTATAATCTCATATGGGTTTTGTGGGGCCAGTGGATGGTCACCTGGTTAAGTGCTCACATTACAGAGCACCAGCACCGGGTTCAAGCCTCTGGTCCCCAACTGCAGGGGGAAAACTTCACAAGTGGTGAAGCAGGGCTGCTGGTGTCTCTATGTCTCTTTTTCTCTCTATTTCCCCCTCCCTTCTCAATTTTTCTCTGTTTCTATCCAATAAAAATATATCTAAAAAATCATAAGTTTCAAGTGTACATCATGAAAAATCAATGCCATTTATGCCTCTCTCTCTCTCTCTCTTTCTCTCTCTCCTTTCCCCTCCCCCTTACAATAAATAACTACTCCTTGACCTTACAATATCAAAGTAATAAACTGAGAAAAGTTTAAACTACAAATTCATTTAGAATTAATACCAAAAAATTGACAAACCTAACCCCGCTACTTTGAAACTGTATTTTCCCAAGTTAAAAAAAAAAAGTTAGGGTTTTTAGTTTTAAAAAATGGTGGCCTTCACTTATTTTTTTTTTACAAATTTTTAATATGTTTATTTTTATTATTGGAAAGATACAGAGAAATTGAAAGGGGAGATAGAGAAGGAAAGAAACAGATACCTGCAGCCTTGCCTTACTACTCTTGAATCTTTCCCCTTGCAGGTGGGGACCAGGGGCTTGAACCCAGGTCCATGCACACTATATAATGAGTTCACTTAACCAGGTGCACCACCACCTGGCCCCACATTTCTTCACTTTGTTTTCCTGTGGGACCAGGAAGGAGCCAAGGACTTCATATGTACAGATCACGGCTGAGTTACCAAGGCCTGGCTTTCCTAGTATATATCTTTATGACAGAGGGTAAGACAGAGGAGAGACACCAAAGTATGTCTTCACAGTCCATGGTGGGCCACTGATCTGTGCATGCAGCACTGGGACTCCAACCCAGGTTCTTGCTCAGGGAAGGCATACACTCTACATACTTAGCCACCTCCCCATCCCTGCTTTTCATTTTTGTGAATTTCTTTCTAATATCTTATTTGGTGAAAAAGAGTTGGCTTCTCTCATGTCCTTCTGCATACAATCCATTGAAATAGCACATAGTATATAGTTTCTGTAAAACTCCATTGTGAGTGGCACAGAGAATAAAGTGTTGGACTTTCCAGCATGAGATTCTGAGTTCAATGCCTAGCATTGCATGTGCTAGAGTAATGGTTAATTCTCTCTCTCTCTCTCTGTCTCTCTCTCCTCATTATTACTGATTAATAATTCTTTTATTACAAAGCTCTTTGATGGTAGAACTATACTCTCTAATCTTAAAATTTTGTAACCCACTGTTAATCACAAATGAAAAATGAAGAAAAAATACTTTTGCTGTGAGAGAAAAAGGGAAAACTGTTATGAAAAGAAAGTATCTCAGAAGGGCTGATAAAATAGCTCACTTGGATAGTGAACTGTTTTGTCTTGTGCACGACCCAGGTTTCAGCCTGATCCCCCACTACATTGAAGCTATTCTGCTGTGGTCAGACTCCCCCCCATCTTGAAAAATGTAATGTTACCTCACCTATGTACCTGGAATCCCATCTCTCCTAGGGAAAGGTAGAAACAGTCTGGGAGTATGGATCGACCTGCCAATGCCCTTGTTCAACAGAGAAGCAATTACAGAAGCCAGCCCATTCAGCCCTTCCACCTCCTGCACCCCATAATGACCCTGGGTCCACAATGTCAGACAGATAAAGAATAGGAAATCTTCCAGTGGAGGGGATAGGATATGGAACTCTGGTGGTTGGAAATGTGTAGAATTTTACCCCTTTTATCCTATGGTTTTTGTCGATATTTTCTATTTTTTATTTTATAAATAAATTAATTTTTAATGTAGTGTCAGGCAGTGATGCACCAAGTTAATCACACACAACAGTACAGTGCACAAGGACCTGGGTTTAAGTCTGTGGTCCGTACCTATGGGGTTGGGGCTTCACAAACATAGAAGCAGTGCTGCAGGTGTCTCCCTTTCTCTCTCCCTATCTTCCCACTCCCTCTCAATTTCTCTCTGTCTCTATACAGTAAATAAATTTTATTTAAACATTTGTTTTAATGAGAGAGATACAGAGATAGACAGAGAGAGACCAAGAGCAGAGCCCTGGTGGTGCTGGGGATTGAACCTGGGACCTCAAAGCCTCAGGCATGAGAATCTTTTACATAACCATCATGCTATCTCCTTAACCCAGTATATAAATTTTAAAATGTATCTCAGGGACCCAGGGGCCCTAACCCTTGTGACTGCCATGAGAATCTATTGCCCTAGCTAGGCAGAGGCTACACTTTCAGTTAAGTCATGCTACACGCTTGCAAATCAGCCAACAACAGTTCAGACGCCTGGCTGAGGATGAATTGAGTGAGGCAGGCTCACAAAAAAACACTGGTCAGAGTATAAATGGTACAGTTCTTCCAGAAAGCAACTTGGCAGTCTGCACCAAATGCTTTGAAATGTTTATCGCCTTTACCCCAGTTATCCCTCTTCTAGGAATCTCCACAAAGGAAACAGTCCAAAATGTGAATGGAATACACGTACAAGGATATTCATCAAAACGTTATCTTTGATGATGGAAATAACCTGACTGTCCAATAACATGGGAATAGTTACATTCTGATAAAGCTGCTGACTCTGGCAGTTTCCTCTTATGGCACAAATATAGGAAGTATTCGTAAACATGAGTGTGCTACGCCCACTGCTGCTTTGGTGATTGGAACAAAAAAATAAAGGTACAGATAATTTTGATTTTGAAACGCTTCAATGGTATGGAGAAATGCAATATACTAGTGAATAAGAAATACATATATTAGTCCCACCCGAAGCCAAAGGTATGTTCACATGGCTGCACTGGGGGAAATTTTATATATATATATAGTTTACAACCAGGCAGACAACATGGTTCTGCAAAAGTCTCTCATACCTGAGGCTCTGAGATGCCAGATTCAATCCCTAGCAATACCCTAAGCCAGAGCAGAGCAGTGTTCTGGTCTCACTCTTTCTGTACCATTCTATTTCATTAAAATAATAAATAATTTTTTAAGTACAATGTTTACAATACTAAATAAATAATACTACTTGTATATGTGGGGGAATTTTCAAGAGGCTTTATGAAATGTGGACATTTGTCATTCCTGGGATATATAATTTACTGATGATTTTGTTTTCTTCAGATTTCCAAGACTTTAGAAAGCCTCCCCCTCTTCTCTTTCTTCTTCTCCTCCTTCTACTCCTTCTTCTCTCTTTCTCATATTCATGAAAGTAACTAAGGATATTATACAATCGACCGGTCAAAAAGAGAAGAAAATATAGCAACTCCAAACACCACTATTCCTCAAACAAGGGCAAGAGAGGAGCAGTCTGTGGCCCCTTAAAGCAAGGTGTTGCTACCTGTTAATTAACTTTTTTTTTACTTTATTAGTTATTTAATGTTAACTTACAAAATTATAAGAAAACAGGAGTATAATTTTACACTGTTCCAGGAGTTGGGCGGTAGTGCAGCAGGTTAAGCGCAGGTGACGCAAAGCATAAGGACTGGCGTAAGGATCCAGGTTTGAGCTCCCAGCAGGGCTGCCTGCAGGGAAGTCACTTCACAAGCAGTGAAGCAGGTCTGCAGGTGTCTATCTTTTTCTCCCTTTCTCTGTCTTCTCCTCCTCTCTCCATTTCTCTCTGTCCTATCCAACAATGATGACATCAACAACAACAACAATAACTACAACAACAATTTTTTTAAATTAACAATGGCAACTAAAGGGAAAATAAATAATTAAAAAAATTTACATTGTTACCATTCCCCATTCATATATATATATATATATATATATATACACACACACACACATATATATATATTCAAGTATATATATTTGCCTTTTTTTTTTGCTATAGTCTTGCCTTCTCTTCCTAAGTGTCACATCTACACCCATTACTACTTCCAAATTCCTTCCTTTTTGCTTCTTCTCCCTCTAGGTCCTGATGGAATTGGGGTTCAGAACCATGTGTCATCTTCCCCTAATATTTCTCACCCTCTGGGAGTATGGATGAAAATTCTTTTCGGAGTACAGAAAGTGGGAGTTGTGGATTCTGTAACTGCTTCTCCACTGGACACAGACATTGGCAGGTCAATTCAGAACCCCAGCCTGTTTCTATCTTTCCCTTGTGTTGTAGGATTCTGGAGAGATAAGGTTTTGGTACAAATTGGTGAGGTCATCTGCCCAGGGAAGTCAGGATGGAATCATACTTGCAACTGCAACTTGAAAGATGTAAAGCCAGACAAAATGTTTAATAAACAGGAGCCAAAAAGTAGGAATAGAGTAGATGAGACTAGAGATCTAATTGCCTTATTAATGAAACCAGTTAGCTTGGGTCAGCAATGAGCCTCACACAGGGACAAATAGTCACTTGTGGCCACTCCCTAACCAGAGGTAACCATGTAATACCATCCTGTCCAGTGAGTGAGACATGAGCACAATTCTGGGTTCTGAAAAGCTACCCCTTCTCTGTTTGTTGCATTCTTATTTCTAGACTAAAAATGGATATAACACTGGAAGCTAAATCAATATCATTCAACTACAAGGCCTAAGAACCACAATAACTCTAGCCCTGGTTTTCATCACCAGAAAAAAAACCTAGTTATGTGTTTGACTTAGGTGAGAAAAATGTGAGTGACTTTTGTAAGAAAAACCCCCACTAAATTAAGCTGTTCACTATAGTCAAACACATGTTCCTATGCACCATCTTCAGGGATGTTGAAAAGACTGAGACCATGTATACAAAAGTATTTTATATATTATATAATACCATCACAGCCCAGAGATAATGACAGTCATTTAAAAAAAACAACTAGTGAGACCAGGTGGTGGAGCACACAATTACCATGTATGACGACTTGGGTTCAAATCCCCAGTTCCCACCTGTAGAGGGAGAGCTTTACAAGCAGTAGAGCAGTGCTAGAGGTATCTTTCTTTTTTTTTTTTTACATTTTATTTATTTATTTTAATTAGAGAGCTAGAGAGAGAGAGAGAGAGAGAGAGAGAGACTAGAGCACTGCTCAGCTCTGGCTATTAGTGGTGCTGGGGATGAAACCTGGGACCTCAAGCATGAAAATCTTTTTGCAGAATCATTATGCTGTCTCCCTAGTTGGGTGTCACTCTTTCTCTCTTCCTGTCTCCCCCTCTCCATATCTCTTTGTCTTTGTCAGACAGTGAAAGAATAGAAACTAAAAAGCCATTGGAACGAGAGGAGTCATCATATAGGCACCAAGCCCCAGCAATAACCTTAGTGGAAAGAAAGAAAGGAAAAAAAGAAAGAAAGAAAGAAAGAAAGAAAGAAAGAAAGAAAGAAAGAAAGAAAGAGAGAGAGAAAAGAAGGAAGGAAGAAAGAGAGAGAGGATGGGAAGAGGGAAAGAAGGAAGGAAGGAAGGAAGGAAGGAAGGAAGGAAGGAAGGAAGGGGAGGCCAGGTAGTGGTGCACCTAGTTAAGTGTATATATCACCATGCACGAGGACCTGGGTTTGATCCCCTTCTCCCCACCTTCAAGGGGGAATGCTTCACAAGCATTGAAACAGGTCTGCAGGTGTCCATCTTTCTCCCTCTCTGTCTTCCTTTCCTCATCAATTTCTCTCTGTCCTGTCAAATAAAAATATAAAGAAAAAATGGCCACCAGGAGTGGTGGATTTGTAGCCCCGAACTCCAGCGATAACCCTAGTGGGGGAAAAAAAAGAGAAAAAGAAAAAGTAACTGAAATAAAGAGCAAAAAACAAAAATGAAAGAAAGAAGAAAAGGAAAGAAAACAGGATGAACTAGTGAAAGACAAAGTTCTTTTTTTTTCAAGACAGTTGTTAATTTTCTGAGGTGGGAGTCAAATGCAGAGTGATTGTATACATTGTACTGAATAATTTGTATAGAACTACACACTCTTCAGGGTTGAAACTAAGTTTCATGTGGCCTAGTGGTTAGAGGGTATAAACTGGGAGTGGGAACCCCCGGGCTTGCTCCCCGGCACTGCACATAACAGAGGAGTATGTAGCTATCTCTGTCTGTCTCTGTCTCTCTCTCCCTTTCTTTCCTTCAATAAACAGAAAACGAATAGTAAAATAGCTTGCTGACTGTAATCATAGAGCAAGCCATTCTCTTTGGGCCATACATCTTCTTACCTGAAATATGAAGTAGATGATAATGGAGATTCCACCAGTCCTAGGTTTCAGTTTCAGTTCTGATTCCTCAACCCCTTGGATAAAAAATCTAGGGCCATGCAGGGTCAAAGGAAGGCGGATTAAATAAACACAAAGATTACATCTCCCAGGGCAATCCCAACCTCAAACATGCCACACACTGTCCCAAAACAGTATGTTCTTACAGCTCTTAGACAATATATCTTGGTTTTATGTCTACATGTTATATGATTTATGGTCTATATACATAATATGGTTTTATGTCTATAAACATAATATGAAGTGAATCTCTGAGTTTATTATGTTCCCCTGCTTTGGAATCTCCTTGACATTCTGAGATAAGCTGACATTTTCTTTTTCTGAGTCACTTTATTGGAGAAATGATGATTTACAGGGCCGGGTGGTAACACAGCGGGTTAAGTGCACACGGTGCAAAGCACAAGGACTGGAGTAAGGATCCCCATTCAAGCCCCCAGCTCCCCACCTGCAGGAGGATCGCTTCACAAGTGGTGAAGCAGGTTTACAGGTGTCTTTCTCTCCCCCTCTCTGTCTTCCCCTCCTCTCTCCATTTCTTTCTGTCCTATCCAACAACAACGACATAAATACCAACAATAGTAATAACAACAAGGGCAACAAAATGGTGAGGGATAGCCTCCAGGAGTAGTAGATTCATAGTGTAGGCACTTCTTCTTCTTCTAGCGTTTGCCCTTCTTCCGTAGCCAGTCAACAGCGTCAGGTTGAGCCTGATGTAAAGTTTTGAGACCTCCTTTGAATCTGGAGAGGTGGCAGTCGTTGACTATGTGGGTCATAGTCTGTCTGTAGCCGCAGGAGCAGTTCGGGTCGTCTCTGGCTCCCCAGCGATGGAACATAGCGGCGCACCGGCCATGGCCAGTTCGATAGCGATTGAGGAGGGCCCAATCATAACGTGCTAGGTCAAAGCCGGGTTGACGCTTGCAGGGGTCTGTGATGAGGTGTTTGTTCTTTACCTCAGCTGACTGCCAACTCTGTTTCCAAGAGTCTGGAACAGAGAAGTTCAGTGTAGGCGTAGGGGACCAGATTGGGTGACGAGACGTGAAGCGTTGAACAGGGTGCCAATATCCGCGTATATTGGCAGGTCCGGTTGAGTGTAGACGTGGGAAATGAACTTAGATGATGCCGCATCCCGATGAATATCTGGCGGGGCGATGTTGCTAAGAACTGGCAGCCATGGAACCGGGGTGGAACGGATGGTTCCAGAAATTATCCTCATGGAGGAATATAATTTGGAATCGACCGAGTGGACATGGGGGCTACGGAACCATACTGGGGCACAGTATTCTGCAGTGGAATAGCATAATGCCAGAGATGGTGATGGTAGTGTGGAAGCGCTCGCGCCCCATGAGGAGCTGGCCAGTCTTGCAGTGATGTCATTCCTCGCGCCCACCTTTGCTGCAGTTTTTATGAGATGTTTGTGAAATGACAGAGTGCGATCGAGAGTAACGCCAAGATAGATGGCTGGGCTTCATGCCAGATTCTCATATCGCCAAGCTGCACATTAAACTCACGGGAGGCCGAGGCATGGTGTAGATGGAAAACAGATGATACCGTTTTTGCAGTGCTAGGGATTAGTTGCCATTTTTTACAGTAATCAGATAGGCACTGAGCCCCAGGAACACCCCTGAAGGCAAAAAAAAAAAAGAGAGAGAAAAAAATGATGATTTTTCAAGACTATTGATGTCATACATGTACTCTTTCTTGTCTCCACGTGACAGGTGTCAGCAAACCAAGTTCTGCTCTGAAGGGATGGGTGGACGCTCAGGGGTGGGGTGAAAATGGCCACTACTCTGATCCCTAGCCAGGCACCTTGCTAGGGTACTCCCAGGGCAGGCAGAGGAAGGCCTGGGCTGCCCTCCTCTCTCTTCTTCAGGCAAAGGACCTTAGCCTCGGGAATCTGGGGCCTGGGGTGGGGAGTGGGTGAGGGGAGGACTCCCTAGCTGCCTGGTGCTGACCCCTCAAGCTATAAACTCAGCCTGTATTCTCAAGTGGAGGAGTTGGACAGAGCTTCAGAATGGCTAGAGGCTAAGGTCTTTGATTGTTTGCGTTTTGTTTGTTTGTTTTAATTTTTTATGTTTATTTATTTATTTTTCCCTTTTGTTGCCCTTGTTTTTTTGTTGTTGTTGTAGTTATTATTGCTGTTGTTGATGATGTCGTCATTGTTGGATAGGACAGAGAGAAATGGAGAGAGGAGGGGAAGACAGAGAGGGAGAGAGGAAGACAGACACCCTGCAGACCTGCTTCACCGCCTGTGAAGCGACTCCCCTGCACACCTGCTTGACTACCTGTGAAGCAACTCCCCTGCAGGTGGGAAACTGGGGGCTTGAACCCGAATCCTTACGCTGGTCCTTGAGCTTTGCTCCACATGCGCTTAACACACTGCGCTACAGCCTGACTCCCTTGTTTTTGTTTTTTACCAGAGCCCTGCTCAGCTCTGGGTTATGGTTGTGCCCAGGGACTGAATCTAGGACCTCAAAGCCTCAAGCATGAAAGTATTTTTACACAACCATTCTGCTATCTAGCCTCGTCCTTTGCATTCTCCTCTTCCTCCCACTTTTAACAGACTAGAGTAACAGGAGTTACTAGACCCCTGGAGTAATAGGTCTGTGCTGCTTATTATTATTATTATTATTATTATCATCATCATCATCATCATCATCACTACGGTTATCACTAGGGCTCAGAATCTGCACAACAAATCCACAGTTCCCAGTGGCCATTTTATGATGTTTTTATTTTTTATTTGATAGGACAGAGAGATTGAGAGGGAAAGAGAGACAAAGAGAAAGAGAGCGAAATATCTGCAGACCTGCTTCACAGCTCAAGAAGCTTCCCTCCTAAGCCCGAGTCCTTTCACATAGTGACGTGTGTTCAACTGGGTGTACCACTCACTACACAGCCCCTTTTTATTTATGTTGAGAAGAAAGAGAGAAAGAGAGAGAATGATACCACAGCACCAAAGCTTTCTTCAATGCATGTGTGTCAGGCTGGAACCTGGGCTGTACATGTGACAGTGCAGTGCACTGTATAGGTAAGCTATTCCACCGCCCTTATTTGGGCTATTGCAAGTAGTGCTGTTTTGAACATAAGTGGTTTTGTGTCCTTTGGGTAAATCCCTTGGCAAGGAATTGCCTCTTCAAATGCATGTTCTGATTTCACCTTTTTCTGACAGAATGACAGCCCCCCCCTTCAAGCAGAAAGCCCCCTGAATGGAATAAATGAGTATTAGCAGTAATATTTCTCTAAATACCATCATTTTGTGGTCTAATGGGCACAGAAGTTACCTTTTGAATTTTTTTTAAATTTTTTATTTATAAAAAGGAAACATTGACTAGACCATAGGATAAGAGGGATACAACATCACACAATTCCCACCACCAGAACTCTGTATTCCACCCACTCCCCTGATAGCTTTCCTATTCTTTAACCCTCTGGGAGTACGGACCCAAGATCATTGTGGGGTGCAGAAAGTGGAAGGTCTGGCTTCTGTAATTGCTTTCCTGCTGAACATGGGCGTTGACAGGTCGATCCATACTCCCAGCCTGCCTCTCTCTTTCTCTATTGGCGAAGGGCTCTGAAGATTCAGAGCTCCAGGACACATCTGTGGGTTGTCTGTCCAGGGAAGTCTGGTGGGCATCATGCTAGCATCTGGAACCTGGTGGTTGACAAGAGACTTAAAGCTAAAGAAATTGTTGACCAATCATGGACCTAAGGGCTGGAATAGTGCAAATGAAGAGTTGGGGGGGTCCTCCACTTTGTAGATAGCTGGTAGGCATATTTTAGTTATATTCCAAAGGGCCTGTGGCTATACTAGTGGGTTTTTTGTTTGTTTGTTTGTTTGTTTGTTTTCCTTTTTGCCCCTGAGCCTGAAATCTGATATGCCAGTGGATCCAAGTTGTTGTCATAATGTCTTGGCTAGAAAAAGGACCAGAAAGCTGGATCAGGGAAGAGAGTAGCTCCCTATTATGAGAAAGGGGTATAAATAATGTTGACTGTAAACCCCATAGATTTGATGTGATCTGGGGCCCATATTCAGCTTAGGAGCCTATGTGACCTCTGCATCCATGTAGATCTGAGCTCACATTCTGTGGTCATGAGTAGGAACATTCCAAGCTGCCCCAATATCAGGACCCATCTTCCTCAGGTGGAGCATAGAGTATGTTGTCCAGCCTCCCTTCAGAGGAAGGAACAGTCTCTACCATTGTTGATCCAAGTTGAGGGCAAGGTCCTATGGGGGCCCACAAAGGGGTCTATTTTGTTGTTCCTGATAGGAATGACTGGTAACAATGGAGAGAGGGATTTATTCGAGGTCTAGGCCCATCAAGTCTGTTTGGGAATCTCAGGATTCCCTGATTAGGGCCCCAGCTGATGGAATGGCCTGATAGTGACTAAAGAGTCATCGTTAAAGTATACCAGTCTCTTGCCCTTATTTAGCTTTTGCAGTCCTTGCTTTGATAAGGTTAGCCTTGGAGTGAGTGAGAGAACTGTAATAGGAAGTAGTGACGAGGGCATCTAAGTCTAAGTAGACACTATTTCATTATGAACTTGATACTGACTTACTACAGACTATTGTGTATTTTTGCTTTCAGGTGTGTATTTTGCCCTTATTTATGGATACATGTGAACATATGCTCTATCTTATGGGGCCTGGTCTATATCTAGGTTTTGGGAGTTTGTTAGGAAATGAACCTCCTAGAATGGAATTAGAGACTACCATGAAAGGAAAAGTCTCACCAGGGTAATGAGGGTGAAGGGTTGGCATTCTATGCCTGACATCTCTGGACACAGTCTGAAGTGAAGCATGCTGAGGTGGTACTCATTGTGTTGATTAGGTTGGGATCAGCGGATGGAATGTCATTTGGTATGAATTGAGAGAAGCCTGCAGGAAAGTGAGCCCCACCCTAAAGGTTCCAGGACTGGGGTAAATATAGGCTCTGAAGAGGAAGTGGGAGGATCCTGCTGTCTTAAGGTCTAAGAACACAGTAGGTAGTTATTGCTGTAATCACATTATTTGGCAATTGGGTTAACTTTGAAAAATCCCTTTTGTTACGATTTGCTGTATCATACACAACATCACCATAATTTATGTCCTTTGACATTATTGTATACAGCTATGCCACCAGTTGCTTCTGTTCTCCCTGGACTAAGCTTTTAAGAGATCCAACATATCAAAGACTCAGTCTATGTATTAAAAAGACTCACTCTGCGCTTTAAACAGTTTGAGACATTCAATCAGTTTTTCCCCCTCATATCACTTATATAGTGATTTATATGACTTAAAATTAATAGGAGTGTACATAAACACCATTCCCACCACCAAAAGACTGTTTCCCATCCCCTCCTCTCCCTCCCCCCATGAAGCTGAACATCCACCCTCACCCTCAACCCAGGGTTTTTACTTTGGTGCCCTACTACAAATTTAGTCATATCCTGCTTTGAGTTTCCCTTTCTGTTATTCTTTCTCAACTTCTGTTTATGAGGGGATCATCCCATACTCATCTTTATCTTTCCGACTTAACTCACTTAACATAATTCCTTCTAGCTCCATCCAAAATGGCTCAGAGAAGGTGGGTTCATTGTTCTTAATAGCTGCGTAGTATTCCATTGTATATATACCACAGCTTTCTCAGCCATTCATCTGTTGTTGGGCACCTGGATTGTTTCCAGGTTTTAGCTATTACGAATTGTGCTGCTATGAACATAGGTGTACACACCTCTTTTTGCTTGGGTGTTATGGAGTCCTTGGAATATATATATATTCCAATATATATATCCCTAGGAGAGGAATTACTGGGTCATATGTAAGGTCCATGTCTAGCCTTGGGAGAGTTCTCCAGACTGCTCTCCACAGAGGCTGGACCAGTTTATATTCCCACCAGCAGTGCAGAAGGGTTCCTCTGTCCCCACAGCCTCTCCAGCATTTGTTGCTGCTGTCCTTTATGATGCATGCCATTCTCACAGGAGTGAGTGAGGTGGTATCTCAATGTTGTCTTTATTAGCATTTCTCTGACAATCAATGACCTGGAGCAATTTTTCATGTGTTTGTTAGCCTTTTGGATCTCCTCTGTAGTGAATATTTTGTTCTGCCCATATTTGGATGGGGTCATTTGCTTTTTTGTTGCTAAGTTTGCTGAGCTCTTTGTATATTTTGTTCCTTTTGAATTTTTTTTAATTTGCTTTTCCCTCCTTGTGTTGCCCTTGTTGTTTTACTGTTGTTGTAGTTATTATTGTTGTTGTTATTGATGTTGTTTTTGTTGGATAGGAAAGAGAGAAATGGAGAGAAGAGGGGAAAACAGAGAGGGGGAAAGAAAGATAGACACCTGCAGACCTGCTTCACCGCCTGTGAAGCAACTCCCCTGCAGGTGGGGAGCTGGGACTTTTTGAATTTTTAAATTAATGAATTTGGAACTTCATCCTGAATGCTTTTCTACTACTGTCTTTCTACTTCAAAAGCAGTGCCCCGGGAGTCGGGCAGTAACGCAGTGGGTTAAGTGCACATGGCACAAAGCGTAAGGACCGGTGTAAGGATCTGGGTTCAAGCCCCTGACTCCCCACCTGCAGGGGTTCGCTTCATAAGCTGTGAAGCAGGTCTACAAGTGTCTATTTTTCTCTCTGTCTACCCCCCTCCTCTCTCCATTTTTCCCTGTCCTATCCAGCAACAACAACATCAATAATGTTTTACAACAATAAAACAACAAGGACAACAAAAGGGAATAAATAAATAAATAACAGTGCCCACAATGTCTATTTTTTAAGTTTTTTTTTAATTTTCCCTTTTGTTGCCCTTGTTTTTTTATTACTGTTGTAGTTATTATTATTGTTGTTATTAATGTGTCATTGTTAGGTAGGACAGAGAGAAATGGAGAGAGGAGGGGAAGACAGAGAGGGGGAAAGAAAGACAGATACCTGCAGACCTACTTCACTTCCTGTGAAGTGAACCTTCTGCAGGTGGGGAGCCAGGGGCTCAAACCGGGACCCTTAAGCCAGTCCTTGCACTTCGTACCACATGTACTTAACCCGCTGTGCTACCGCGTGACTCCCATCTATTTTTTTAATTGGGGGGATTAATGGTTTAAAGTCAATAATAATAACCTAGACATACAACAGTTTCTGTGAGAGAGAGCTTATGTTCACATGTATCCATAAACTACTGCAAAATATATACCTGAAAGCAGGATTACACTAGAGTTTGCAGTGAGTACCTCCCTAACACTTCCTCTCCACTATTCCAAACTTGGGATCCATGATTGCTCAACAAATTGTTTGGCTTTGTATGTTAACTCTCTTTTCAATCACCAGGTTCCAGATGCCACCAGGATGCTGGCTAGGCTTCCCTGGATTGAAGACCCCACCAATGTGTCCTGGAGCTCAGATTCCCCAGAGACACACCTTACTAGGGAAAGAGAGAGGCAGACTGGGAGTATGGACCGACCAGTCAACGCCCATGTTCAGCGGGGAAGCAATTACAGAAGCCAGACCCTCTACCTTCTGCAACCCTCAACGACCCTGGGTCCATGCTCCCAGAGGGCTAGAGAATGGGAAAGCTATCATGGGAGAGGGTGGGTTATGGGGATTGGGTGGTGGGAATTGTGTGGAGTTGTACCCCTCCTACCTTATGCCTTTGTTCACTAATCCTTTCTTAAATAAAAAATTTAAAAAAAATAAATAAAAATAAAGTCAATAATAAAATACAGCAGTTTGTACATGTGTAACATTTCTCAGTTTTCCACTTAACAATTCAACCCCTTCTAGGTCCTCTGACATTATGTTCCAGGACATGAACCTTCCCCCTACCCCAGAGTACTTTACTTTGGTGCAATACACCAAACCCACAGTGTCTATTTTTATTTCCTCATTCTGTCTTCACCCCACAAAACCTAGTATCCAATACCACATCAGCTGAAACAACTATTGACAAATCATACATGAAATGTCAATTCTGATCTCAGCTTTTGTCTCCTCTCCACAATATTTGACGTGATTAAGTTGTGTCTGCTTTCTGGAAATCTTCCTTCCTTTAGCTTCCTTAATCTCCCCTTTTCCTTTCTCTTTTCCTGATGATTAAGAATGCATCTTCACCGGGAGCTCCAGGGTTCCTCTTCACTCAGCCTTTGGGAATTGGGCCTCAGATCTGAGTCAGTAACAACATGGACTTCTTCCTCTGAGACATCTACCATGAAACAAGCTCTGAAACAAGTTCTCCTACCATGTTATAGAAAGAATGAGTGAATGCTACAAAGAAACTGTAGTTGCTAAGTGGCACCAGACCTTCTTGTCAGTCACATAGGTTCCTTTTGTTCCTGTCCTGTCTCTATGCTCCTGAGAAACCTAGTGAGTATTAAGATAAGACCGGAGGGGAAAAGAGTCTGGCTCAACTCTACTCCAGTGTTTAAGAAAGAAGCCTTCAATTCTTCCCTTTATTTAAATGTCTTTAGGTATTTCCTCCTTTGGAAATCACAGGGGTAAGACCCCAGATGTCAACAGCAGGAAGTAGCCTCAGGGGAAAGGATGTAGGAGGAAGCCTTTGCCCATCTTTAGACAAGATCTCAAGTTAAGTTAGTGAGGGAGCCAGATGGTGGTGCATCCGGTCGAGCACACATGCTATAGTGTGCAATGGCCTGGATTCAAGTTCCCAGTCCTCACCTGCAGGGAAGCTTTGAGAGCAGTGAAGCAGTGTTGCAAGTGTTTCTTGCTCTCTCTTCTCTTCACTCCTCCTCAATTGCTTTCTGTCTCTATGCAAAAAAAATGAATAAAATAAAATATTTTAAACAAAAATTAGTGAGGCCCATGGAGCGCACAGACTGCCTAGCACAGCTCACAGGTTGGATGTTGTGGTTCCTAATAAGCATGGCACACTTGCCTGCCATGTTTTCTCAACATTTCTATCAGGAATTTATTACAGGTACAGGAAATGCTAATACTCAAGAATTCTCAGCTAAAACTCTGGGAGTAACATTTCTTTCTATTTTTATTTTATTTATTCACTTTTATTGGTTATTTAATATTGGTTTACATAATTACAAAATAACAAGGGCACAATTCCACACCTTTCCCACCACCAGAGTTATGTGTCCCCATTCCCTCGGAAACTGTGGTAGTTCTCCCAAGGTTACAGATCTGGATTGACTATTATTTCTATAATAATGATTTGTCTATCTATCTATATTTTGCCCATTTTTTCTATGGTCCTGCATTCTCTTCCTTTCTAAGTCACAGTTACAACCATTACTACTTCCAGATATCCTTCTTTTTTTTTTTCCTCTTCTCTTGCTGGATCCTGATGGAATTGAGGTTCAGAGCCCTCTAGTTATCTTCCCCTAATACTTCTCCCTCTCTAGAGTATGGACCAAAATTCTTTATGGGATGCAGAAAGTGGCAGTTCTGGCTTCTGTAATTGCTTCTCCACTGGACATAGGTATTAACAGGTTGATCCATTCCCCCAAGCCTGTTTCTACCTTTCCCTAGAGGAGTAGGGCTCAGGAGAGATGAGGTTCTGGGACACAATACTGAGGTAATATGCCCAGGAGGTCATGATGAAATCATAGTAGCATTTGCAACTTGGTGGCTGAAAGGCAGTTAAGATATGAGGCAGATGGTATATTGCACAAAAGTAAAAGACTCTGGGGTGGGTGAGGGAGAGAATACAGGTCCTGGAAAAGGATGACAGAGGACCTAGTGGGGGTTGTACTCTTATGTAGAAAACTGAGAAATGTTATGCATGTACAAACTATTATATTTACTGCTGAATGTAAAACATTAATCCCCCAATAAAGAAAAAAAAAGGCAGGAATCGGGCAGTAGCACAGCAGGTTAAGTGCACATGGCACAAAGCACAAGGACCGGTATAAGGATCCCAGTTCAAGCCCCCAGCTCCCCACTTGCAGGGAAGTTGCTTCACAGGCGGTGAAGCAAGTCTGCAGGTGTCTATCTTTCTCTCCCCCTGTCTTCCCCTCCTCTCTCTGTGTCTGTCCTATCCAACAACGACAACAACAATAAAACAACAAGCGCAACAAAAGGGGATAAATAACTATTTTAAAAAGTAAAAAAAAAAAAAAGCATCACCTATGGAGGAGCAACTGAGGATTTCAGATAGCAGGTGAGAGGCTTTTAAGGGTCTCCCTGAAGCTTCAGTTGCAGGTGGGGTGTCAGGAAAAGAAACAAGAACCACAGATATCCACACACACCACAGGATGCACTTGCCCACTCTACCTTGGATTAGACACTGGACACATGACGTATTATTAACCCCTGTTGATCACAGAATAAAATGAAGTGGCACACTCACTATTTCCTACAGCTGAGAAAACTGAGGCTCAGAGATGTCACTTGGCAGAGATGGCATGCCTGTTTGTGGTATGCCTAACACACTGCCTCCAGCAGGGCTGCACCTGCATCGAGCCTGTAAACCCTAAGTTGAACTCAAGGCAAAGAGCTGTAGTGGGGTGGGGGTGGAGGCAGCAGGAGGTCAGTGCACAGGCCTCAGCGGGGAATTTGGAGGAGGCTGAGCTCTGGCCTCTCTCTGAGTCTGCAGCCTGTGGTGGAAGCATCCTGCCTGCCCCCACCCCCTTTCCCTGCAGCCCTGACCTTGCGGGGGCTGGGGGGCTGCCTGCCTCCGGAAGCCCCCACATCCTGCATTCTGCTGAACCCACAACGTGTCGGGTCGCCCATCCCAGCTGCAGTTCACATAGGCAGCAGGGTCTCCCCTCGGCTAGAAATAGTCCTCGGAGAAGCAAGTGGTGGCTACGTGTCCTCAGGGCAGGGAGGAGCCCTGGCCTGGAGGCCAAGGAGTCCCAGGATTCTGAGATAACATGGGCTGAACGTGCAGAGTCCACATCGCAGGTCACAGGCTCTGAGGAGGTGAGCGAGAACCAGGATGTAGCCTCCCCTATGTGGACTTTGTGACAGGCCCTGCATCCTGATCTCTCTCCAGGCACCGCGCAAGCCAGGCTGTGTGTGTATGTACACACACACACTCAAGCATACACATATACACACACAACTTTCACTCATACACACACTCACACACACTTACACACTCACACTGACATACATACACTCACACACACTGACACTCTCACACATACACTCACACACACATACATACACATTCACACACACAACCCTCCTCTGCAGTCCAGTTCCCCAAACTTTCTCCTGTCCTTTTTTTCAAATAAATCTTTTTAAATGTCTGCTTTATCTCCCTCTTTCCTTTTTTCTTTCTTTCTTCATCCTTCCTTCCCTCCTTCCTTTCTTCCCTCCCTTCCTTTCTTTGATAGAGATAGAAATCAAGAGGCCAGGCAGTGGTGCACCTGGTGTATCGCACATATTACAGTACGCAAGGATCAAGGTCCAAGGACCTGATCCCCACATGCAGGGGGAAAGCTTCACAAATGGGAAAGCAGGGTTGCAGGTGTCTCTCTGTCTCTCTCCCTCTCTTCTCCTCCTCCCCTTTCAACTTCTCTCTGTTTCTATCTAATAAATACATAAAATAAAATGAGATAGACATCAAGAGAGAAGGGGGGAGATAGAGAGAATCAGAGACACCTGCAGTACTGCTTCAGCACTCATGAAGCTTCCCCCCTGCAGGTGGGGACTAGGGACTTGAACTCACATCCTTGTGCATGGTACTGTGTGAACACAACAGGTGTGCCACTGTCCATCCCCTATGCTGTCATTTCCCTGAGCAGAATTTCAGCTTAAGAAGCATCCGTTTCTCCCCTTTGATTGGGTGAAAGGAACAGACTGGAAGAAGAGAAAATGCACTCACATATACCAAGCTCCAGGACCCTAGCCCTTGCACCTCCTTCCCCACCCAGGACAAAACAAATAGGCAGAGTTCACCCCAGGAGAGCTTGCCCATAGCTTTGAATTCTCCCAACTCATCCATTTCATTGCCTTTTTGCTACCATGGCCCACCTGCCTGGTGGGTTCAGCCCTGGGGATCCATTCTTGAAGACAGGGGTGGTCACAGGAAGAGGTGCATTGTATTCAATAGAGCTCCAGGTCCACAGCAAGAGGGCCTGTGAGGGTTCTGTCATACACTTGCTGTGACCCTGTTCATGACTTATAGTGGTCTCCAGTGATTTTATGTGCAAACAGGGCTTCTTAATATCTCAAAGTGTTGCTCACACAATCAAGTAAGAGGATGTACCTGAGGATGTTCTGTAAAGGGTATATTATCAGAGGCCGGCAAGATAGGTCACTTGCGTAGTGCCCTGACTTGCCATGCACGCTACCCAGATTCCAGCCTGGCCCCCACCACAGTGGAGGTGCTGTGGCTTCCTTCCCATTAATAACTCTCTCTCTCTCTCTCTCTCTGTCTCTCTTTCTCACTCTGAAAAAGCCAACTCAAAGTGGTAAAACCTAGATGATGTCCAAAAAAGAAAAAGTATATAGTCAGGCAAGGATATATATATATATATATATGTATATATATATATATATATATGTATATATATATATATATATATATACACACATATACATGGAGAGAGAGAGAGAGAGGAGTAGAGAAAGAGTGAAAGAGGGCCAGGGTAGATAGCATAATGGCTATGCAAAGAGATTTTCGTGACTGAGGCTCCAAAGTCCCAGGTTCAATCCCCCGCACCACCATAAGCCAGAACTGAGTAGTGCTCTGGTAAAAGAAATAAAGGAAGGAAGGAAGGAAGGAAGGAAGGAAGGAAGGAAGGAAGGAAGGAAGGAAGGAAGGAAGGGACCGCAGCACTGAAGCTTCCTTCAATGTGATAGAGGCCAGGCTCAAACCTGGGTCACACACATGGCAAAGCCATTTCCTATCCAAGTGAGGAAGGAAGGAAGGAAAGAAGCTTCCTTCAGTGTGGTAGAGGCCAGGCTCATACCTGGGTCGAACACATGGCAAAGCCATGCACTATCCAAGTGAGCTACTTCACTGATCTAATAGGACAAGTTCTTTGCACGTGTGGGGACTGACATCTGTTACTCCAAGAGACTACAATGTGGAGTTGTCATCCCGCTTCAGCTTGGATCATCTTGGGCACCACACTTAAGCTTCTTGGGAGGTCTGAGGATGCACTTCCTTTGTGTGGCTGTTCTAGAAGGAGCTGGGCAGCTGCTCTTAGCTCAGAGCATCACAGTCGTTAATTCCAGGCCTGCGCAGAGGTGACCTGGGTTTGACATGGCCCTGGTCCCTGAGTCCAGCAACTAGTCCAAGGTCCCAACCAATGTCCATTGAGAGCCAAGCATCACACATCTGTTACCCCCTGGGGGGTTTCAAGAAGCTCAAGAACTTTTACCTTAGCATTTAAATCAGAAGAGACAGGGCAAGGAAATAGCGCAGTAGTTCTGTAAAAAGATTCTCCTGCCTGAGGATTTGAGGCCTTAGGTTCAGTCTCCAGCATAACCATAAACCAGAGCTGAGCAGTGCTCTGGTGTCTCTGTGTCTTTCTCTCTGTATACCTCCTCCATTACAATAAGAAAATATTTTAAAAAGAAAGAAATCTTTGGAGCTGTGGTTTCTTTTACTATATATCCATCTTAACAAAAAGATTTATTAATTCTATGAGAGGAAAGATGGAGACAGTGAGTCCAGAGCACTGCTGGAGCATATGCAGTAGCTGGTGGCCCATATGTACAGGGAAATGTGTTCTACCCATCAAGCCACTTTCCTGGAAGTCTGCTCACACACTTGGGGGAAAAAATGAAAAAGAAATATTTGAAGTCACACTTTTTTTCTTTTGCCTCCAGGGTTATCGCTGGGGTTCAATGCCTGCTCTATGAATCCACTGCCCTGGAGGCTATTTTTTCCCTTTTGTTGCCCTTGTTATCATTATTGTTACTATCATTATTGTTATTATCATTATTGTTGTCTTTGTTGTTGGATAGGATAGAGAGAAATCGAGAGAGGAGGGGAAGACAGAGGGGGGAGAGAAATATGGACACCTGCAGACCTGCTTCACCATCTGTGAAGTGACTCCCCCTGCAGGCGGAGAGCTGGGGGCTCGAACTGGAATCCTTACACTAGTCCTTGAGCTTCCCACCATGTGTGCTTAACCCACTGCTCTGCCACCAGGCCCCCACTTTTTTTTTTTACTTCTAGGGTCATTGCCTGAGCTCAGTGTAGGAATCTACCACTCCTAGCGGCCTTTTTTTTTTTTTTTTTAAATTCCATAGGACATAGAGAAATCTAGAGAATCTAGAGAGGAAGGGGAGATAAAGGATAAAGAGGGAGCGAGAAAGATAGATAACTACAGACATTGCAGGTGGGGACCAGAGGTTTAAACCTGGGTTCTTGTCCTTGATACTATGTGCGCTTAGTTAGGTGTGCACCGCGCAGCCCCATATAGTCACACTTTTCAACATTGTTTTCCAGGCTTATTCAGAATGAATTTAGAAGCAATCAGCTTGTACTTGTTTTCTGTGGTTTCCCTTTTGTAGATAGGCTATGAACACTGGTTACAAAAAAAACATCTTCAGGGAATCGGGTGGTAGCCCAGAAGGAACAACGCACGTGGCACAAAGCGCAAGGACCCACATAAGGATTCCAGTTCGAGCCCCCAGCTCCCCACCTGCAGGGGAGTCGCTTCACAGGCGGTGAAGCAGGTGTCTATCTTTCTCTCACCCTCTCTGTCTCCCCTGCTCTCTCCATTTCTCTCTGTCCTATCCAACGACAGCAACAACAACAACAATAATAACCACAACAATGATAAAACAACAAGGGCAACAAAAGGGAAAAAAAAAATGGTCTCCAGGAGCAGTGGATTCGTGGCACAGGCACCAAGCCCCAGCAATAACCCTGGAGGAAAAAAAAAAATCAAATCTTGTGGCCACCTGGATTTGTTTGTGCTTACTGAGCCATAGCACAGCTCAACACATACCAGGACCGGGTGGCCAGGAAAGGACTGTTTGCTGAGATGTAGAACCCTGTGGGAGTGTAGCCTCCACATTCCACAGCAGCCTGGGCTGCAGACAGCACACACACAGCATGAGGGAAGCCCACACAAAGCAGATTACATAAAGTCACCCCGTTAGATAGAAAACAGTCTCACCTCGCTGCTGCTCTTGTTGTTTCTTTCACTACATCTACATCTACTCACTGGAATAAATAGGGTCAAAAGCTTGACTTCAATAGTAATTTTAGCCCCAAACATGGCCAAAAATTTCAACATGTCCTCTGCAAGCCCTGAGTTTTCCTCACTGTCCAACAGGCTATGGGCATTGGGTGGTGGTGCAGCTGATTTACCATGTCAAGGACCCAGGTTCGAGCCCCAGGTCCCCACCTGTAGGGGAAAAGCTTTGCAAGTGGTGAAGCAGTGCAACAGGTGTCTCTCTTCTCTCTCCCTTTCTAGCCCCCACCCCGGCTCAATTTCTGGCTGTCTCTATCCAATAAAAAGAGATAAATTTATTTTTTAAAAAATGAAGTAAAATTTTTTTTTTTTTTCCTCCAGGGTTATTGCTGGGCTCGGTGCCTGCACCATGAATCCACCGCTCCTGGAGGCCATTTTTCCCCCTTTTTGTTGCCCTAGTTGTTGCAGCCTCGTTGCGGTTATTATTGCCATTGTTGACGTTGCTTTGTTGTTGGATAGGACAGAGAGAAATGGAGAGAGGAGGGGAAGACCTGTGAAGCGACTCCCCTGCAGGTGGGGAGCCGGGGGCTCGAACCGGGATCCTTACGCTGGTCCCTGCGCATTGCGCCACGTGCGCTTAACCCACTGCACCACCGCCCGACCCCCTGAAGTAAAATTTTTTAGGGCTGGGGAAACAGCAATGCCTCTGCAAAAAGACTTTCCTGTCTAAGGCTCTGAAGTCATAGGTTCAAACCACAGCGCCACCATAAGCCAGAACTGAGCAGTGTTCTTGGTCTTTCTCATTGTGTATTTCTTTCTCTGAGTGTGTCTCTCATTAAAAAAAAAAAAAAAGCAAATAAATATAAATAAAATATTTTAAAAGGCATTACTTAAAAAAAAAAAAAAAAGTTGACGGCCAGGCGGCAGCACACCAAACTAAGCGCACATAGTGTGAAGTGCAAGGACCAGAGCAAGGATCCTGGTTCAAGCCCCTGCCTCCCCACGTGCAGGGGAGTTACTCCACAAGCGATGAAGCAGGTTTGTAGGTGTCTATCTTCCTCTCCCCCTCTCGGTCTTCCCCTCCCCTCTCAATTTCCCTCTGTTCTATCCAAGAACAACAACAGCAATAATAACAGCAGCAGCAACAACAATAACAGCAATGGAAAAATATAGCTGTCAGGAGCAGTGGATTTGTAGTGCAGTCATCAAGCCACAGCAATAATTCTGGAGGCAAAAAAAATAGTAATAAAATAAAATAAAGTTATGATGAAGATAACAAGGTTCCCAAAGTCCAATTCTGTGTGTCTAGGACTCATACAAAGATGAAAATGTGGGTGAGGGTCTGAAGAGGTCCCTTGATCACCCTGTGGGAGAAGGATATGTGAGGGCTGGAGATGGGGAGGTAATACTGGAGAGGGGGAGACACAACTCAGAATCCATGAACTCTCCCAGAGCAGACTATGCCAGGTGGGGTTCTCATTCAGAGAGCAAAGAGAAGACCTGAGGTGGGTGCCCCAGGAGGAAAGCTGGAGATCTCCGTCACCTCAACAAGGACTGGAAGTCTGGCCATCGGAGAGAGATGTAACTTCCTCCAGGGAATGTGGAGGAAGAATTACAGTGCTTCTCCAAAAAGACCATTTCTGTGAAGGCCAAGTGAGAGACAACATCTTGGAAAAGTGAAAAGGTTTGTTTAGCGGCCCAAGAGGTAGTGCAGCAGCTAGAGCATTCGACTTAAAAGCAAGAGGTCCAGAGTTCAATCCTGAGCATTGCATGTACCAGAGTAATGCTTGAGCTCTCTCTTGTTCTCTCTCTCTCTCTCCCTCCCTCTCTTTCCCTCTCACTTTCTCTCTATATATATTTGTCTCACTCTCTCTAATTAATAAATAAAATGTACACAAAGCAGAGTTTGGACTGGGTTTGGTGTACTGCTGCAAAGTAAAGGACTCTGGGGAGAGGGGGACTTTTAGATCCTGGTGGAGGCTGGGGGTGAGAGTGTACTGCAGAATACTGAGAAATTTTACGTATGTGTGCCAACAAATTTATTTACTACAAACTATTAATAATTTCCAATAAAAATAAATGAATAAAATGTATTTGAAAAAAAAAGAAAAAGTTTCATTTAAATATAATGTTAAGGGAAGCAGGGATGAGCAGTGGTGCACCCAGTAGAGAGCACATATTACCACACATAAGGACCCGGGAGCCAACCCCCACTTCCCACCTACTGAGGGGAAGCTTCACAAGTAGTGAAGCAGGGCTACAGGTCTCTCTTTCTCTTTCTCTCTCTCTCTCTCCCTCTCTCTCTCTCTCTCTCTCTCTGTGTGTGTGTGTGTGTGTCTCCTTTTCTATCTCCACTTTGATCTCAGTTTCTCTGTATCTATCAAATAAATAAAATATTTAAAGTAAATAAACATAATACTAAGTGAGGGCTAGACATCCAGTAGAGTGCACACATTACCATGCACAAGGACCCAGGTTCAAGCCCCCCATTCCCCACCTGCTGGGGGAAAGCTTCATGAGTGGTGAAGCAAGGCTGTAAGTATCTCTTTTTCTCTCCCTATGTCCCTCTCCCTTCTCAAGTTCTCTCTATCTTTCTCCAATACATAAATAAATAAATAGTTTTTTTTTTTAAAATTTCACAGAGGGGAAGAAATAATGAAGGCATCCACCCACCCATCCCACCTCTCAGAAGTGTGATTGTGCATGGCTTAGAGGAGGACTGTCTTGTAAAAATGAACATAGGCTGTCCCCTTCCACCACTACCCAACCCACCCCCACTCCTGGCAGAGAGAGAGAAGGACCTGCAGCAGGGTGAAGCTTTCCCTGCAGGTAGGGACCAGGTCTTGAACTCACATCCATGCACATGGAAATATGTGTGCAGTACCAGGTGCACCACAGACAGCCATTCTCTCTCTCCCTCTCTATCTCCCCCTTTCCTCTCAATTTCTGTCTCTATCCAAAATAAATAAATAAGTGACTGGGAAGATAGCATAATGGTTCTGCAAAAGACTCTCATGCCTAAGGCTCTAAAGTCCCAGGTTCAGTCCCAACTCCACAATAAGCCAGAACTCATCAGTACTCAGGTCTGTGTGTGTGTGTGTGTGTGTGTGTGTGTGTGTGTGTGTGTGTGTGTGTGTGTCTGTCTGTCTGTCTTTCTGTATTTTCTCAATAAAATAAAATAAAATGTTGGAGTAGGGCACCAAAGTAAAAACCCTGGGTTGAGGGTGAGGGTGGATGTTCAGCTTCATGGGGCAGGGGGTTGGGGGGAACGGGAGGGGAGAGGGCAGTGGGACACAGTCTTTTGGGGGTGGGAATGATGTTTATGTACACTCCTATCAATTTGTAGTCATATAAATCATTATTTAATTAATATTAAAGGGGAAATTGATTGAATGTCTCAAGCTTTTTAAATCACAGATTGAATCTTTTTTTGTTCTTTTTTGTTTGTTTGTTTTTGCAGATTGAATCTTTTTAATACATAGGCTGAGTCTTTGATATGTTGACTCTCTTAAAAGCTTAGTCCAGGGAGAACAGAAGCAACTGGTGGCACAGCTATATACAAATAATGTCAAAAAACATAAATTATGGTGATGGTGTGTATGATACAGCAAATCCTAAAAAAGAGATATTTCAAAGTTAACCCAATTGCCAAATAATGTGATTATAGTAATAACTATATTCTGTATTCTTAGACCCTAAGACAGCAGGATCCTCCCGCTTCCTCTTCAGAGCCTATATTTACCCCAGTCCTGGAACCTCTAGGGTGGGGCTCACTTTCCTGCAGGCTTCTCTCAATTCATACCAAATGACATTCCATCCGCTGATCCCAACCTAATCAACACAATGAGTACCACCTCAGCATGCTTCACTTCAGACTGTGTCCAGAGATGTCAGGCATGGAATGCCAACCCTTCAACCTCATTACTCGGGTGAGACCTTTCCTTTCATAGTATTCTCAAATTCCATTCCAGGAGGTTCATTTCCTAACAAAATCCCAAAACCTAGATATAGATAGACCAGGTCCCATAAGATAGAGCATATGTTCACATGTATCCATAAATAAGGGCAAAATACACACCTGAAAGCAAAAATACACAATTGTCTGTAGTGAGTCAGTATCAAGTTCATAATGAAATAGTGTCTACTTAGACTTATATACCCTCTTCACTACTTCCTATTACAGTTCTCTCACTCACTCCAAGGCTAACCTTATCAAAGCAAGGACTGCAAAAGCTAAATAAGGGCAAGAGACTGGTATACTTTAACGATGACTCTTTAGTCACTATCAGGCCATTCCATCAGCTGGGGCCCTAATCAGGGAGCCCTGAGATTCCCAAACAGACTTGATGGGCCTAGACCTCGAATAAATCCCTCTCTCCATTGTTACCAGTCATTCCTATCAGGAACAACAAAATAGACCCCTTTGTGGGCCCCCATAGGACCTTGCCCTCAACTTGGATCAACAATGGTAGAGACTGTTCCTTCCTCTGAAGGGAGGCTGGACAACATACTCCTCTGAAGGGAGGCTGGACAACATATGCTCCACCTGAGGAAGATGGGTCCTGATATTGGGGCAGCTTGGAATGTTCCTACTCATGACCACAGAATGTGAGCTCAGATCTACATGGATGCAGAGGTCACATAGGCTCCTAAGCTGAATATGGGCCCCAGATCACATCAAATCTATGGGGTTTACAGTCAACATTATTTATACCCCTTTCTCATAATAGGGAGCTACTCTCTTCCCTGATCCAGCTTTCTGGTCCTTCTGCCAGCCATGACATCATCTTCCCAGACAATAATTAGGATCCACCTGCATATCAGATTTCAGGCTCAGGCAAAAAACAAACAAACAAACACTAGTATAGCCACAGGCCCTTTGGAATTTAACTAAAATATGCCTACCAGCTATCTACAAAATAGTGGACCCCCCAACTCTTCATCTGCACTATTTCAGCCTTTAGGTCCATGATTGGTCAAAAGTTTGTTTGGCTTTGTATGTTAACTCTATTTTCAGCCACCAGGTTACAGCTGCTAGCATGATGCCAACCAGACTTCCCTGGACAGACACCCCCACCAATGTGTTCCTGGAGCTCTGATTCCCCAGAGCCCTTCCCCACTAGGGAAAGAGAGAGACAGGCTGGGAGTATGGATCAACTTGTCAACACCCATGTTCAGCAGGGAAGCAATTACAGAAGCCAGACCTTCAACCTCCTGCATCCCACAATGACCTTGTGTCCATACTCCCAGAAGGGTAAAGAATAGGAAAGCCATCAGAGGAGGGGATGGAATACAGAGCTCTGGTGGTGGGAATTGTGTGATGTTGTATCCCTCTTATCCTATGGTCTAGTCAATGTTTCCTTTTTATAAATAAAAATTTAGAAAAAAATAGGAAAGCTATCAAGGGAGAGGATGGGATATGGAGTTCTGGTGATAGGAATTGTGTGGAGTTGTACCCCTCTTATCCTATGGTTTTGTCAGTGTTTCCTTTTTATAAATAAAACAATTAATAAATAAGTAAATAAGTAAAGTGGGGGGAAATATCTGCCGGAAGTGATGGAATCATGAAGGCACCATGGGCCAGCGATAAAGCTACCTTCTAACTGAGAAATGTTATGTCTGTAAAACTACTGTATTTATAACACAGCTTTCTCGGCCATTCATCTGTTGTTGGGCACCTGGGTTGCTTCCAGGTTTTAGCTATTATGAATTGTACTGCTAGAAACATAGGGTACATATATCTTTTAGGTTAGGTGTTATGGAGTCCTTGGGGTATATCCCTAGGAGAGGAATTACTGGGTCATATGGAAGGTCCATGTCTAGCCTTGTGAGAGTTCTCCAGACTGTTCTCCCCAGATGTTGATGGGGTTACAGTCAACAATATTTATACACCTTTCCTATATTTGGGATCTACTCTCTTCCCTGATCCAGCTTTCTGGTCCCTGACCCAGTTTTCCAGCCATGACATCATCTCCTCAGACAATAACTTAGATCCACCTGCATATCAGATGTCAGGCTCAGGAAAAAAAAAAACTGAGGAGTTGGGCAGTATCGCAACGGGTTAAGCGCATGTAGTGCAAAGCGCAAGGACCGGCGTAAGGATCCCGGTTCGAGCCCCCAGCTCCCCAGCTGCAGAAGTGTCGCTTCACAGGTGGTGAAGCATGTCTGTAGGTGTCTATCTTTCTCTCTCCCTCTCTGCCTTCCCCTCCTCTCTCCATTTCTCTCTGTCCTATCTAACAACAACAACATCAATAACAACAATGATAATTACAACAATAAAAACCAAAAGGTCAACAAAAGGGAAAATAAATAAATAGAATTAAAAAAAAAAACTAGTATAGTCGTGGGCTCTTTGGAATATAACTAAAATAGGCCTACTAACTATCTACAAAACAGAGGACCCCCCCCCAACTCTTCATATGAACTTTTCCAGCCTTTAGGTTCATGATTTGTCAACAATTTTTTGGGCTCTATATGTTAACTCTTTTTTCAGCCACCAGGTTCCAAATGCTACCATGATACCAACCAGACTTTCCTGGGCAGATGATCCCACCAATGTGTCCTGGAGCTCGTCTTCTCCAGAGCCCCACCCCACTAGGAAAAGAAAGAGACAGGCTGTGAGTATGGATTGATTTGCCAATGCCCATGTTCAGCAGAGAAGCAATTTCAGAAGCCAGACCTTCCACCTTCTGCACCCCATAATGACCCTGGGTCCATACTCCCAGAGGGATAAAGAATAGGAAAGCAAATGGGAAACTGGGGAGTGTTATGCATGTACAAACTATTGTATTTACTGTTGAATGTAAAACATTAATTCCCCAATAAAGAAATAAATTATTTAAAAAAAAAAAAAGAATAGGAAAGCTGGGAGTCAGGCAAAGCGCAGTGGGTTAAGCACAGGTGGCACAAAGCGCAAGGACCGGCATAAGGATCCTGGTTGGAGCCCCCGGCTCCCCACCTGCAGGGGAGTCATTTCACAAGCGGTGAAGCAGGTCTGCAGGTGTCTATCTTTCTCTCCCCCTCTCTGTCTTCCCCTCCTCTCTCCATTTCTCTCTGTCCTATCCAACAACGACGACATCAATATCGATAACAATAATAAGTACAACAATGAAATACAAGGGCAACAAAAGCGAATAAATAAATATTTTTTAAAAAAGAATAGGAAAGATGTGAGGGGAGATGATGAGATACAGAGTTTTGGTGGTGGAAATTGTGTGGAGTTGTCCCCCTCTTATCCTATGGTGTTGTCAAAGTTTTACAAATAAAAATTTAAAAAACACTATTGTATTTACTGTTGACTATAAAACATTAATCCCCCAACAAAGAAAAAATTATTTTAAAAAAACACTACCTCCTAAAATATATGTAATAGAACTGGGGAGACAATATAATGGTTCTGCAAAAGTCTCTCGGGCTGTAGGTTCCCAGGTCCCAGATTCAATCCCCAACACCACCATCAGCCAGAGCTGTTATGGTATTAAAAATCAAAAACAAAAAACAATCAGAGGGGCCAGGTGGTGGTGATGCGAAAGACTCTTACACCTGAGGCTTGGAGGTTCTAGGTTCAATTCCCTGTAATGCTATAGCCAGAGCTGAGCAGTGCTCTAGTCTCTCTTGTTAAAGTAAAATAAATAGAATATTTCAAACAAAACACATGCAATCATATGCAATCATATGTATGAGTATGATATTAAATGAAAGTAATCTGCCTTCCTTGAGCACATTCCTAACAGAGTGTGAACGCTATAAGCAAAGCAGAGGACAGAAACCAGTACACACACATAGAAGTTAAGCACTTCCTGCCACCAGTCACAGGTGGATAACTCCCAAGTTAAGTTAGGGAAAGGAGCATTCTCTAAAGTCAACAGTTGGCAGGGGAGGGGGATAGCCAGAAGATAAGACTTAACCAACCACCCAAAGAAATTCCCAACCTGGGACAGCAAAGAGGAACTCTAGAGAATGTCCCATTCAACTAGGAGGATTTAGTTGCAGAGAAAAGAAGTGCTGTGCTTCTGGAGATTCTCACAGAGAAACTGATAATTGTGACATGGCCTGATGACAGGTTTGCTTGTTTTCTTTTTGTTTGTTTGTTTCTTTGTTTTTTAACCAGTGCACTACTCAGCTCTGGCTATAGCATTACAGGGAATTGAACCTAGAACCTCCAAGCCTCAGGTGTAAGAGTCTTTCGCATCACCACCACCTGGCCCCTCTGATTGTTTTTTGTTTTTGATTTTTAATACCATAACACTGATCAGTTCTGACTACTGGTGAGAGCCAGGACTGAACCTGTGACCTCTGGCATGAATGTCCTGCACTGTCCCCCCCTGTGCTATTTTTTTAGAGGTGTGAAAGCTAAGTACCATAAATAGATGCTCCCTTGCCACTGAGGGAGAAGCTTTGTGAAGTGGTGTCTCTCCCTCTCTCTGTCTCTTTCTGTGTGGAAGTGCAGCCCCAGTGACAACACTTTTTTTTTTATTCAGTGGGACAGAGAGAAATTGAGAGGGGAGGGGGAGATAGAGAGGGAGAGAGACAGAGAGACACCTGCAGCCCTGCTTCACCACTTGTGAAGTGTTCTTCTGGGGGTCCTTGAGCATGGTACTATGTGCACCACCACCCAGCCCCTTAAGACAACACTTTCTTTATTCGGGTCCTAAAATGAAGCCCTCCAGACCACTGCTGAGTTTTGCTTCTATCTTTCACATTGTTAAATTTTTAAGTTTTGTTTTTGCTTTTGCTTTTTATTGGGAGAGAGAGAAAGAGAGAGACCAGAGTTCCTCTCTGTCAGTCTGGGCAATGCCAGGGACTTCATACATGCAAAGTCTATATTCTATCCCTCAGCCACTGCTCCAGCCATCTTCATTTAAAAAAAAAAAAATCTTTATTTCATTCATGCTTGAGGCACCAGAGGTTCCAGATTCACTGTCCAGTACCACCATAAGCAGAGCTCTGATAAGTGAGAGAGAGAGAGAGAGAGAGAGAGAGAGAGACTTATATATCCCCACTCACACTCAAAGCCTGATTTTCTAGGTGTGACTTGCCCCCTAAGGCAAGTCCCCCAGAATCCAGAGCTGGTTCTCTGGGCCGGCTGGAGAAGAGCAGCATCCCCACCTGCCACCCCAGACACCTGAAAGCCACCAACCCCAGGCCTCCCTAAGCTTCCCGCTCACACCCCACCTGACCCTGTGGTCCCTTAGTTATGGCCAGAACGGTGAAAGACAGCGCCCTCTAGCTGTGAGAATAGGAACACTCACCCTGGGTCTTCCCTTTCCAATCCTGGATTGATGTTTCTGAGAATCCGATGTCCTCTACCCCGCCCTCACTTCCCCACCCCCCCCCCACCCCTCCACCTGTCTCTCCCTGCTGGTGCCCAGGCCAAAGAATAAGGTTGTCAAGAGCACAAGATTGTGTATAATTAGTATTCACTATTATAATGCCCTAGAAAGGCCATTCACATTTTCATGGGTACAGGTAACAGGCTGGGATTCCTACAAGGAAATGCAAAAGTGAGAAAAATGCATTGGTGCCCAGGAGGGGGCACACTGGTTATAGATCTGGAGTTAGTGAAAGATATGAGGTCCTGAGTTTGATCCCTGGCATTGCATGTGCCAGAGTGATGGTCATTCTCCCCACACACACACCTCTATCAATGCAAGAAGTTTTTTGGAGGGTGAAGGGGTGCTGAGGGCCAACAATGGCTTGAGTGGCTTGAGCACACAGGTTATCATACTCAATGACAGGAGTTCAAGCCTCCACTCCCTACCTGCCGATGGAAAGCTTCACAAGCAGGGTTGTAGATAGGTGGTTCTTCCTCTCTCCCTCTCTATCTCCTCCTCCCTTCTCAATTTCTCTCTGTCCTATCAAATAAAAGAAAGAAAAGGGAAAATAGGAGGAGGGGGGAACTGAAGAACTTCTTTAAAGATTTTGTTTGTTTGATTTGGTTTTTTTTCTCCAGGGTTATCCTTGGGGCTCGGTGCCTGCACTACAAATCCACTGCTCCTAGCAGCCATTTTTTCCATGTTGTTGTTGTTGGACAGGACAGAGAGAAATCAAGAGAGGAGGGGAAAACAGAGAGGAGGAGAGAGAGAGACACCTGAAGACCTGCTTCACTGGCCCGGAAAAGACCCTCCTGCAGGTGGGGGAATGGGGATCCTGTTGCTTTGCCATGTACAGAACCCAGGCTCAAATCTAACCCCCCACTGCATTAGAGGAAGCCTTGGTGCTTTGGCTTCTGCCTATGTCTGCCTCTTTGTTTCTCTGTCTCTGTCTGGAAAAGACAGAATAATAAGCTCCCAGGCAGGTGGGGGGAGGGGGGTACAGAAAGCCAATCTTCCCGCTACATGGAGTGTGAGGCTGGTGCTGGGGTGGTGGTGATGGGGAGTCTGCAGAGAACTCGGGGGGGGGGGGGGGGGCGGTGTGCGACAGTTCAGCTCTACTCCGCTGCTCCACTCTCAAGTCTTTTGATTCTCCAGTGGGAATAATCCCTCTGTTTTGTTTGTTTGACTGTTTTTTTTTTTTTTTTTTTTTTGCTCCTTCCTGTCCTCCTGCTTAGTGTGGAGTACTCTTTCTCCCATACCCCCTCAGAAATATGCCTGTTTTGGGGGTCAGGGAAGTGGTTTAGCAGTAAAGTATATGTCTTGCCTGTGTGAGGCCCTGGGTACAATTGCCCACCATGGCATAAGACAGGAAGAACAAAAGTAGAACATGATTACTGGCAAAGAAGGGCCTGAATCTCTTTCTCCTCTTTCTTCTCTCACATTTAGAAATAATAACTTGGGGAGTTGGGCAGTAGCACAGCGGGTTAAGCACACGTGGGGCAAAGCGCAAGGACTGGCATAAGGATCCTGGTTCAAGCTCCTGGATCCCCACCTGCGGGGGCGGGGGGGGGTGTGTCACTTCACAGGTGGTGAAGCAGGTCTGCAGGTGTCTATCTTTCTCTCCCCCTCTCTGTCTTCCCCTCCTCTCTCCATTTCTCTCTGTCCTATCCAACAATGACGGCATCAATAGCAACAACAATAATAACTACAACAATAAAAAACAAGGGCAACAAAAGGGAATAAATAAATAAATATATAAAAATATCTATTTTAATAAATAAATAAAAGTAATAACTTGGGGCCCAGTTAAGCATGCATGCTGCAGGTATCTCTCTCAATATCTCCCTTTCCCTCATGATTTAAAAAATACATAATAATAACTCCCAGAGGAGTAAATGTTAGAGGAAGATGACCAGAGGGCTCTGAACTCTAATTCCGTCAGGACCTAGAGAGAGAAAAGGGAAAAGAAAAACAGTAAGCACACTCTGAAACAGTAGGTGTTACTTAGAAACAAACAGGACCACAGAAAATGATGGCAAATATAAATAAATACAGGAAGTCAGGCAGTAGCGCAGTGGTTAAGCACACGTGGTGCAAAGAGCAAGGACTGGCTCTGTTCGAGCCCCCAGCTCCCCATCTGCAGGGGGGTCACTTCTCAAGCGGTGAAGCAGGTCTGCAGGTGTCTATCTTTCTCTCTCCCACTGTGTCTTCCCCTCCTCTCTCCATTTCTCTCTGTCCTATCCAACAACAATGACAGCAATAACAATAATAATGACAATAAACAAGGGCAACAAAAGGGAAAATGAATAAAGTTTATTTTTTAAAAATACAAACTGTGAAACTTTTTAAAAATATACATATAAAAAAATACATATAGATAGTTATAGAAATAATAGTCAAACCATATCTTGGAAGAATTAATGTAGTTTCCTACTCAGCTACTAAAAATAGTGATTTTACCATTTTCAGCCCATCTTGGATGGAACTTGAAGAAATCATGTTAGGTGAAATAAGTCAGAAACAGAATGATGAATATGGGATGATCTCACTCTCAGGCAGAAGTTGAAAAACAAGATCAGAAGAGAAAACACAAGTAGAGCCTGAACTGGAGTTGGTGTATTGCACCAAAGTAAAAGACTCTGGGGTGGGGTGGGGGGAGAGTACAGGTCCTGGAAAAGGATGACTGAGGACCTAGTGGGGGTTGTATTGTTATATGGAAAACTGAGAAATGTTATGTATGTACAACTATTGTATTTACTGTCGAATGTAAAACATTAATTCCCAATAAAGAAATTTTTAAAAATGTATAAAGTTTTTTTTAAAAAAAAAAAAGTGCATTGTTATCATACATAAGGGCCCGGGTTTACCCCTGGTCTCTGTCTTCAGAGGGGAAGTTTCACAAGTGGTGAACTAGTGCTCCAGATGTCTCTCCTTTCTGTCTCTCTACCTCTCTTTGTCTCTCACCTGCATATATGTATATGTATGTGTATGTGTCTGTATGTGTATATGTATATATATGTATATCACCAGGAGCAGTGAAGTCATTGGGCAGTCATGAGCCCCAGTGACAAGCCTGGTGGCAAAAATATATTAGAAATGAGCTTTCTCTCCCAGACTGGTCCCTGCCTTCTGACCCACTGCCAGCATCGAGAGCTCCTGTTGGAGGGAAGGCCTTGGAGGTGCCATGAGCAGCACCTACACCTGGACATCCCTTTCCTGATAACACATGCTGAAGCAGACAAGTGCATCCCCCCCTTCAATCTCTCCAGGAACACATAAATCACTATAGGCTCTGTTCAAGGCATCTATTCTGACCCCAAGGTATTACAATGCAATAGCACTTTGATAGAAATATGAAAGTCAGGGCAAGGTGGCTCTGCAAAAGGCTTTATGCCTGAGGCTTTGAGCTCCTAGGTTCAATCTCCTGAGCCACCATAAGCCAGAGCTTAACAGAGTTCTGGTCTTGGTCTCTCTTTCATTAAAATAAAATAAATGTGATATATTAAAAATACAAAAAAAAAGCATGCAGATAATCTGGATAGACATTTCTCTAAAGAAGACATACAGATGGGAGTAAAGGCGAGCTGTCACCAGGGATGACTTGGCTGCAAAATGGTGTCCCCTCCCTTCCTCATTGAAGCCAATGCATTCTTCCAGAAGCTTCCAGCTGGGACTAAGAGAACGAGCTTTCTCAGCCAGGGATGGAATGGCTGGACTGTACTCCCCTGCTAGAACCTCCCCAAAGCTCTCAAATCAGACAGATGTCAACATGAACAAATTCACAGGGGCCAGAGAGAGAGCTTGCTGGTGCCTACTTTGCCATGTGCTTACCAATACTGGGATAAACTCTGGAGCTATGGTATCTCTTTCTCTCTCTGTCAATCAATCAAAAAAGTCAACTGGGGAAGCAGTAAAACTGCATGTGCTGTGCAAAAAAAAAAAAAAAAAAAAAGAGGGGAAGAAGAAGAAAGAGGAGGAGAAGTAGAAGGAGGAGGAGAAGAAAGAGGAGGAGGAAGAGGAGAAGGAGGAGGAAGAAGGAAAAGAGAAAAAAGAAGGAGAAGGAGGAAGAAGAGGAGGTGGAGGAGATGGTGGAGAAGGACAAGAAGGATGAAAAGGAGAAGAAGGAGGAGGAGGAAGAGGAAAAGACTAGGTCTGTGACATCACTAATGATCAGAGAAACGGCAGTCAACACCACAGTGAGCTCCCACATAGTTAGATCAGCTGTTCTCCTGTTTTCTTCCCTATCAGGACTTTGATGAATTAAGTAAACCTGATCTTCTCACTAATACAAGCTTGACTTTTGCTCAGAGCTGTACTGTGATGATCAATGACTTTATTTAGCCAAGTGCACCAACCTTCTCATACCCTTTGGCAAACTTTCCAAGATCCAATTTTAAATCCAATCGTGTGAGCTTGAAATGAGTTCTTTTAATGAATTTCTTGGCTGAGAGATTGAAAAAGAGATGGGTAGAGAGAAAGGCAAAGCACTGCTTCAGCGTATTTGGAGCATAAATCATGCAAGGTGTGTACTCTGCCTGCTGAGCCATCTCTGCCCCCTCCCACCCCCACCCCTTGCACCAGCTGCTTTAAACTGATTTTGGGCTTTTCATAGGAGGATTGTAGAACAGCTCAAAAGATCTGTACTCTGTCCCTATCCAAAAAGGCATTGAGCTATTCAAGCTTACTTGCTATGCTGAGTTGCAAGGAAACATTGTCCAGTCAAAAGTGGTGCCAGAAAAAAAAAAAAGTGCTAGTTATCACTGAGGGCTAGTGTGATAGCATCATGGTTATACAAACCAGAGGTCCCAGGTTCATTCCTCATCACCACTGTAAGCCAGTATAAGCCAGAGCTGAGTAGTGTTCTGTTAGGTAAGTAAGTGTGCACTCATCCAGGTGATGTCATTCTTATTTTCCTTTATTTAAAGGTTTGCTTAATTTATTAAGAGAAGGGGGAAGAGGGAGCAGCGGATCGCTCTGGCATATGCACTGCCAGGAACTGACCTCAAAACTTCATAATCACAAGTACAGAACTAAACCACTGTGCCACCTTCTGGGCTACAAACCTCCACATTTCATAAAGCAGCAGTGAGCTGCAAATGTTGCTTGCTTCCTTCCCATCTTGAAAGTTTCCCAAGATGGCAACTTGGGTGTTTGAACCTCTGCTCCCATCTCCTTCCATCTTTGGGGAGATGTTAGTGGGGGACATCACGGGCCGAAAGTCGTCCTGCCTTCTCTGCATACTTCCCAATGCCCACGGGGCGCTGAACAAAGAAACCTCTGGAGACAGAGCTTGGGGCTGAGACTCCGCAAGGGCTGAGCAGACCAGAAAGAGTGGACTTGATGAGAAACTAATTGCACAGAGGGCTGCTGACTGCTGGGCGGAAGCTGGGGTTTTGGGAACCGCTGACAGCCTTCACATTTCCTGGTGGAAGCGGGGCAGGTCAGGAGGTGATCCGAGTCAGAGATAACTTTTGCCCACGCATCATTCACTTTTTGGCGGGTTAGCTGCAAAATGAGGAGTGTGCGTGTGTGTGTGCGTGCGTGCGTGTGTGTGTGTGTGTGTGTGTGCGTGTGCGTGTGCGTGTGTGTGTGTACAAGTGCATGTGTGTAATGGGCTGACCTGCCTTCCGCAGAGGTCTCTACACTCCCTCGGATGGCCTGATTACACAGAGGATGTGGATAGCGGACTTTTTCCTGTTTGATGTCACACGCTGCCCTTTAAAAGTCCAAGGGGCAAGAAGGGCCAAGCAGCCTGGGGTCCACAGGCCAGAGGAAAGAAGAGAAGAGGAGCAGAGCCCAGGTCAAGGAGCTGCTGGGTGTCAGGTTTCCCTCTGAGAGCCAGCATTCAGAGAGCAGCAATGTTGGGGGCCCACCTGGGTCTGGTGGTCTGCGCCCTGTGGTCAGCAGTCAGAGCCTATCCCAATGCCTCGCCACTGCTGGGCTTCAGCTGGGGGGGCCTGACACATCTGTACACGGCCACAGCCAGGAACAGCTACCACCTGCAGATCCACAAGGACGGCCACGTGGACGGCTCGCCTCAGCAGACCATCTACAGTGAGTCCGGATTGATCCAGCTTGGGGAGGTGGGGGCACTGCTATGCATCAACCTGCATTAGAGCTTGGGATGGCCTTGGGGGGGGGACTGGACCAGAATTGGCTGGGTCACCCTCTGAATTTCTTGCCAGGGTCGTGTGTGTGTGTGTGTGTGTGTGTGTGTGTGTGTGTGTGTGTGTGTGTGTGTGTGTTCATGTAGAGATCTTGAAAAAATGCTTCCACCTTCCTAATGAGTATCTTCTGGTTTCTCCTTCCATACACAGTTAGTGTCTTTGTCTCCCTCTTTCTATAATTTCCCCTTTCTCTTTGCCCCACATCTGACAAATGTACAAGGCGAGAAGCAAAGAGTTCAGACAGGGCAGCAGACACTGAGCTTTAGCTCCTGAACTTTGGGATGGGGTGAACAGATTATTCCTGTTGCCAGACTAAATGCTGGCATAGATGAACACGGGGTCAGAGATGAAGCTAGGAAGCTTGGCTTTTAGAAAAGCTTCTCAAGTAAAATGAACTAAAAAAAAAAAAACTCTTCAGGTGTGTTAATGTCCATGAATATGACCAAGTTCACAATATTTACATGCACACATCTATATGTACATATACACATACATGTATCCACCCATGCATCCATCCATGCATCCAGGTATCCATCCATCTTTTCAGTCATTCATCAGTCCATATATCCATCCATCCATCCATCCATCCATCCATCCGTCTGTCCGTCCATCCATCCATCTATCCATCCACCCATCTGGTATTTTGGAAGCTTGACAGGTGGTCAGTCTACAAACAGATCTAATATAGATCAAATTAAAAAAATAATTTGAGTAATCAGTCTGTTAATGGATATTTTGTAGGAATAATGATTTGCCCACTTATAATAAATTCATCAATAAGTTTTCTGTGTACAAGTCTTTTATCCTTCTAGGAATCAAAGATCCTTAAGCCTGGGAGCCAGGTATGTGTTCATGAGAGAGGAGAGTGTCAGCCTCTGCAGGGGCTTGGTGGATGCTGATGTGAGATGAGAGGAGACAGGAAACATCCCTCCAAAAGCCAGCAGCTTCCAGAACTCAGGGGGAATAGTATGTGGGGTGGGAAAAGGGTAAGAATAAGGAACCAACATTTTGGAAACTAACTTTGAATCAAATGACAAAATTATAAAACAAATGCACTGTTTTACTTTCTTCAGTGGATAGATAACAGAACCTACAGCAGAGCTTGTTGACTGCAAAAGAAAACACAGCCCTTCAAGAACCTCATGGTCTTTTTCTTTTTAAAAATATTTTATTTATTTGATATAGACAGAGAGAAATTGAGAGGGAAAGAGAGATGGGGGGGCAAGCAGTGGCACACCTGGTTAAGTGCACACATTACAGGCACAAGGACCTGGGTTCAAGCCCCTGCTTCCCACCTACAGGGGAAGAGCTTCATGAGTGGTGAAATAGGGCTACAGGTGTCTCTGTCTCTTTCCCTATCTCCCACTCCCCCTCTCAATCTCTCTCTGTCTCTATCCAATAATAAGTAAACAAATAAATTTAAAATAAAAAAGGGAGGAAAGAGGAAGAGAGACAGCTGCAGCACTACTTTACAGCTCATAAAGCTTCCCCCTGCAGGTGGGGAGCAGGGGCTTGAACCTACGTCTTTGCACATGTAGTATGCACGTTCTACCACGTATCCAGCAACAGTCCTTTCCTTTTCATGTTTCTCAATTCACCTTAAAAGACATTCAAGGAGCCAGTTGGTGGCTCAGCCAGTAGAATGCACACCTCACCATGTACAAGGATCCTGGTTTGAGCCCCCAGCAGGGAAGAAGCATCACGAGTGATGAAGCAGTGCTGCTAGTGTCTCTCATTCTCTCTCTCTATGTCTCTTATCCTCTATCAAAAAGATTTTTTTTAAAAAAGGTTAAAAATGGCCACCAGAGTGGACCAGGAGGTGGCACAATGGATAAAACATTGGATTCTCAACCATGAGGCCCTGAGTTCAATCACCAGCAGCACATGTACCAGAGTGCCAGAGTGATATCCGGTTCTTTCTCTCCCCCCCCCCATCTTTCTCATTAATAAATAAATAAGTAACCTTTTTAAAAAAAAAAAACTCTTTTTTAAAAAAAGGCCACCAGGAATGGTGGAACTGTGTAGACACCAAGCCCCAGCAATAACCCTGGTGGCATAAATAAATAAATAAATAAATAAATGGTTTTCAGAAAATTTAAATTGGACTTTTCACCAATCTCTATTAAGATTCAAACTAGTGGATTATGGTAAAACTTTTTTGGTGGGCGCAGGGTCTCACTGCTCCCTCCCACATTGTTCACTTACATAGAAAGAAACCAAGCAGAAAGAGGATGTGAGACTCTAGCAACAAAGCTTCCATTGTCATCACAGCACCCACCACATGGTGCTGGGTCTTGAACTTAGGCTGTGTGATGGTTTTGTAGGCCCTGGACACGGAATATATGCAGGGGCACTGCCCACCCAACCCCTCGCTGTGCAGCAGGTACAGACACCTCCCATCCGCTGGACATTCTCAAGTCACTTTCACCACCGTCATCCTACCTGATTCTTCTCTTCACCTTGAAAGATCTGGGATGAGGGGATGGGAGGAGGCATACCCAGTTAAGCGCACATGCCCAAGGATACACGCAAAGACCCGCGTTGGAGCTCCTGCTTCTCACCTGCAGGGGGCAAGCTTTACAAGGGGCAAAGCTGGTCTGCAGGTGTCTTTCTCTCTTCCTCTCTGTCTCTTCCTCACCTCTCAATTTCTGTCTGTCATATATATATATATATATGCCGGGCAGTGGCACACCAGGTTAAGTGCACATAGTAGGAAGCACAAGGACCCGCACAAGGATCCAGGTTCCCCACCTTCAGAGGGGGTCGCCTCACTAGCGGTGAAGCAGGCCTGCAGGTATCTTTCTCCCTATCTTCTCCCTCCCCTCTCAATTTCTCTCTGTCCTATCCAAAAAAAATTTAAAAAAAAAAAAAAAAGGTGTCTGCCAGTAGCATTGAATTGCCCCAGAGACAACCCTGGAGGTAAAAAAAAAAAAAAAAAAAAAAAAGTTGTTCATCTTCTCTGTCCACAGTCAGAGAAACTGAGGCTAGAAACAGCGACTTAACCAAGGTTACAGAACTAGCAGGTGGTATAATGGGCACCAGAATCCAAGAACCCTGGCTTCTGAGTCAGTGTTCCTACCCTGACCTGGGTCGGGGGATCACTGTGACCTGGGTTTTTACTCAGTGCAGCAGGGTACAAAGTGAGAGGAAGAGGGTGTTAGTTACTGACCTGAATTTTCAGTGCTATCCTGGTTTCCTTTCACTTAGAGTGTTGCCACTGCCAGTGTGAGTACCAAAGATATTGGCAGTGTAACTTCCCTTCAGGGAATTAAAAATATGTGGATTGGGAGTCGGGCGGCAGCGCAGTGGGTTAAGCGCACTTGGCGCAAAGCGCAAGGACCAGTGGAAGGATCCCGGTTCGAGACCCCGGCTCCCCGCCTACAGGGGAGTCGCTTCACAGGCGGTGAAGTAGTTCTGCAGGTGTCTTTCTCTCCTCCTCTCTGTCTTCCCCTCCTCGCTCCATTTCTCTCTGTCTATCTAACAACAACAATAATAAGTACAACAATAAAACAACAAGGGCAATAAAAAGGGAATAAAAAACTATTTTAAAAAAATAACATAAAAAACATATTTAAAAATATGTGGCTTGGGGATCGGGCGGTAGCGCAGCGGGTTAAGCATACATATGGCACGAAGCGCGAGGTCCCCAGTCAGGATCCCAGTTCAAGCTCCCGGCTCCCCACTTGCAGGGGGGCGATTCACAAGTGGTGAAGTAGGTCTACAGGTGTCTCTCCCCGACTCTGTCTTTCCCTCCTCTCTCCATTTCTCGCTGTCCTATCCAACAACGACAGCAATGACAACAATAATAACCACAACAGCAATAAAAAGGGGGGCAACAAAAAGAAAAATAAAATAGCCTCCAGGAGCAGCGGATTCATGGTGTAGGCACCGAGCCCCAGCAATAACCCTGGAGGCAAAATAAATAAATAAATAATAAAACTCTTTATTTTAAAAAATATATATGTAGGGGACAGGTGATGGCACACCTGGTTGAGCACACATGTTGCAATGCTCAAGGACACGGGTTCAAGCCCCTGGTCCCCAACTGCAGGGGGAAAGCTTTGCAAATGGTGAAGCAGTGCTGCAGGTATCTCTCTATCTCTTTCCCTCTCTGTCTCCCCTTCCTCTCAACTTCTGGCTCTCTCTATCCAATAAAAAAAAAGAAAAGAGTTAATTAAAAAATATATATGTGGATTAAAAATAAGTGAAGTATTTTTTTACTTTTTATATTTATTTCTTTTCTTTTTTTGCCCGTGTTGTATTTATTGTTGTTGTTATTGCTGTCATTGTTGGATAGGACAGAGAGAAATGGAGAGAGGAGGGGAAGACAGAGCGGGGGAGAGAAAGACACCTGCAGACCTGCTTCACCACCTGTGAAGTGAGTCCCCTGCAGGTGGGGATCCGGGGGCTCGAACCCAGATCCTTATGCCGGTCCTTGCGCTTTGAACCACGTGCGCTTAACCTGCTGCACTACTGCCCAACTCCCATATGTGAAGTATTTACAAGTCTCCCAATTGATATTTAGGTTGGAAAGACAGCATAATGCGAGTGGGGGTAGATAGTGTAATGGTTATGCAAAAAGACTCTCATGCCTGAGGCTCCAAAGTACCAGGTTCAGTTCCCTGCATCACTATAAACCTGAGCTGAGCAGTCATCTGGTAAAAAAAAAAAAAAAAAAAAAAAAAAAGGTTCTGCTAAACGACTTTCCTGCCTGAGGCTCTGAGGTCCGAAGTCAATACCCAGAACCACCATAAGCCAGAACTGAGCAGTGCCCTTGGGGGTGGGGGGAGAAAGAGAGAGATTAAGTCATTTATTAATGATAGAAAGAGAGAACAAATCAGAGCATCACTCTGGCACATGGGATACCTGGCATCAAACTCAGGACCCCAGCACTTTATCCATTGTGCCACCTCACACACCCCTTAATATTCTACATGGTTACTGAAAAATTGTGGCTTGGTGTTCTCAAATAGATTGAAAAGTCATCAGAAGAGGCACTTTCCGGCATGTTCCCCATGTCTGTTCTAAGGGCAGGTCACAGTGCTGTGTGTGTAATTAGCCGTGGAGGATGTCTCTTATTTATGGTTGTGAGGTCAGTTAAGTGCTTGTGAGAATACTGCAGCAGGCAAACAGAAGTGGCCCAAACAGTTCAAATGGTGTTGAACAGAACGTGATTGAACAGCATTTGGGGAGGAAGTCTTGCTCAATTATAACTGTGCCACAAAACAAAAAGCATTCAGTTATGGGAGTCCGTAAGTAGCGCAGCGGGTTAAACGTACATGGCGCAAAGCTGAAGGACCAGCGTAAGGATCCCGGTTCGAGCCCCCTGCCTCCCCACCTGCAAGGGAGTCGCTTTAGAGGTGGTGAAACAGGTATGCAGGTGTCTGCCTTTCTCTCCCCCTCTCTGTCTTCCCCTCCTCTCTCATTTCTCTGTCCTAACAGCAACAACGTCAATAACAACAACAATAATAACTACAACAACAACAACAACAAAGAACAAGGGCAACAAAAGGGAAAATAAATAAATTTTTTTAAAAAAGCGTTCAGTTTTACTGAACAAGTGGTGGGTACTTGTTAAAATTATGTCCTGTGGCCCATACTATCGAGAGGTTGATGGAGCCTAGACTTTCAAACTGAGGTCCTGAGTTTGACCCCCCACAAGGAATGTGGCATAATGACTCTCTAGTCCTCTTTCTCTCTCTCTTATCACCCCCCCACATCCTTTCTGTCACAAATAAATAAATAGTTAAGATTTTTTAATAAAAGCATCAGTGCCCTGGGAAGAGGAGATGGGATCACAGTTTCAGCCTCTATTTATGATCTAGGTCTTAGGAAGGTTTGTAAACAGATTCCAAGTCCTTGTTAGACACTACCTTTAGTTTATTTGTTTATTTATTTTGTTCAGTCCCAGGGTGATTGCTGGGGGCTCAGTGTTGGCACTACAAATCCACTGCTCCCAGCAGCCGATGTTTTCTCTTTCTTCTTTCTTTCTTTTTCCTTCCTATGTTATTTGAGGGGACAGAGAGAAATTGAGAAGGAATTGGGAGATAGAGAGGGAGAGAAGGGCAGGGATAGATAGCATAATGGTATGCAAAGAGACTCTCATGCTGCCCGAGGCTGCAAAGTCCCAAATTCAATCTCTCCCACACCACCATAAGCCAGAGCTGATCAGAGCTCTAGTGAAAATAATAATAATAATAATAATAATAATAAAGAGAGAGACAGGGAGAAATTGAGAGAGATGGGGAAGACAGAAAAAGAGAAAGACACCTACAGGCCTGCTTCACCACTTGTGAAGCTTCCCCCCACCCCACCCCACGCCCCACAGGTGGAAAGCAGGGGCTCGAACTTGGGTCCCTGTACATGGTAATGTGTGCCCTCAACTGGGTGTGTCATCTCCAGCCCCAAGACACTAGCTTTAGTGAAGGGACACTGAAAGATCCTGAAGGGCATCTGGAGGGAACATCTCTGAGTGAGAAAGGAAGAATAGCTGTGGAGACTCAATAAGAGGGCAGGAGAGATAGCATAATGGTTCTGCAAAGACATTCTCATGCCTGGGGCTCCAAAGTCCTAGTAGGTTCAATCTCCCACACCGCCTTTAAGCAGAGCTGAGAAGTGTTCTGGTAATGAATAAATAAATAAATGAGAAATAAGAAAACTCAAGATAAATAAAATCTCTGCTCCTAAGTAGCTCCCTCTGGAGCAGGCACTAGCTCTGTCAGCTTAGTTCAAGCAAGGTAAGTCAAATCCCTGCTACAGAAGAGGTGCAGGCCTTGTGGCTGGGAAAGTAAAAACAAAGGAGTGCTCTTTCTGTTGAGGAAGGTGCAGGAAGCCTTCCAGGGGCCATCTGAGCCTGGGCTCAAAGGAAGGATGGTGACTTCAGTGAATGGTCAGTGTTGGTTTTTTCCCCTTTACTGGGGGATTAATGTTTTGTGAATGGTCAATTTTAATAAATCCAGGACTTACCACATTCCTGGGTGTTGACTGGCATATTGCAAACTCTGCCAGCAGCCTGGATGAGGGTCACACCACATATAAACTGTATGCTTGAATCCTGGCAATAAGTTGAAAATCCCAAGAGTAGGGGCCGGGCGATAGCGCACATGCGCACAGTGCAACGATCAGGTAAGGATCCCAGTTCGAGCCCCCACCTGCAGGGGGGTTGCTCTTCACAAGCGGTGAAGCAGGTCTACAGGTGTCTATCTTTCTCTCCCCGTCTCTGTCTTTCCCTCTTCTCTCAATTTCTTTCTGTTCTATCTGGCAATAACAACAGCAATAACAAAAATAGCAGTAACAACAAGGGCAACAAAATGGAGAAAATGGCCTCCAGGAGCAGTGGATTTGTAGTGCAGGCACTGAGCCCCAGCAATAACCCTGGCAAAAAAAAAAAAATCACAGGCATAGGGCAGGGCAGTGGCACACCTAGGTGTCAGCACATGTTACTATACACAAGAACCTGGGTTCAAGCACCCTATCCCCACCTGTGGGGGGGAAGCTTCACAAATGGTGGACCAGAGCTGCAGGTGTCTCCCTCTCTCCCTCTTTATCTCCCTCCCCCTCTTGATTTCTCTGTCTCTATCAAATAAAAAAAGAAATTATATATATACATATATATATATATATATATATATATATATATATATTTAAAAATCACAAGAGTAGAAGGCTGATAAGAAGTTCACAGGAGTCAGGCGATAGCACAGTGGGTTAAAAAGCACAAGGACCAGTGTAAGGATCCCAATTCGAGCCCCTGGCTCCCCACCTGCAGGGGAGTCGCTTCACAGGTGGTGAAGCAGGTCTGCAGGTGTCTATCCTTCTCTCCCCCTCTCTGTCTTCCCCTCCTCTCTCCATTTCTCTCTGTCCTATCCAACAACAATGACATCAAGAACAACAACAATAATAACTACAAAAATAATAAACAAGGGCGGCAAAAGGGAATAAATAAATATTTTCTAAAAAGCTCTTAATTTCTAAAAAAAAACACACACACACACACATTTAAAAAGAAGTTCACAGCACTCTATGCAGTATTCCCCAAGGGGAGAAACAGCAGTAGGCAGGCGTGTGCATGTATCTAAGTGCACATGTGTTGGGGGCAGACGGAAGAATCGAGGCCAAACAAGAAGTACAGGTTGTGCATTGTATGAAGTCACCACCACCCTTAGAGTCGGTCAAGGAGGGTTTTCTGGAGGAAGGAGAGTCTCCAGGCGGCAGTTGGAGGCAGGGTCTGGAACTGGCTGGCTTCCCTGCAGGCGCCCTGATGATCCGCTCGGAGGATGCTGGTTTCGTGGTGATCACAGGCGTGATGAGTAGGCGCTACCTCTGCATGGACTTCAGGGGCAACATCTTTGGATCGGTGAGTTTCTTTTCAGTGCAAACATTAATGTATTATTATTTATTATTGTTGTTGTTGTTATTTGAATAAAGACAGAAATAAATTGAAGGAGAAGGGGGAGGTAGAAAGGGGGAGAAAGACACACATGCAGATCTGCTCCACTGGTTGTGAAGCTTCCCCTTGCAGGTGGGGAGGGGCTTGAACTTGGGTCCTCATGCACAGTAGTATGCCTGCTCTACTGAGAGTGCCACCATCCAATCCTCAAATATTATTTTCATTTGTAAAGATTTCCCTTGACATCTACAACTATTTACAGCTAGCTCAGCATCACCCCCCGCCAGCTTCTAGTTTCAACAGCCTGGGGATAGCCATTTCTGTATCTAGCACAGCACCATGTGTGCAGAAGCATGTCTGCTCTTTTTATAGACTTTTGTTTGAAATTCCATTCATTATCTTTCCTTTTTTAATAGATTTTTTTTATTTTTTAATATTTATTGTATTTCATAAGACAGAGAAAACTGAGAGAGGAAGGGGGAGACAGAGAGGGAGAGAGACACCTGTAGCCCTGCTTCACCACTCATGAAGCTTCCCCCTGTGGGTGGGGACTGGGGGCTTGAACCTGGGTCCTTATACATGGTAATGTGTGTTCTCAACTGGGTGTGCCACCACCCACCTTCACTCATGTCTTTCTATCTGTCTCTGCGTTTCTATCTCAAAAAGTCAGCCTGGAATGAGAAAGCCCAGTAATAACATAAGCAAACATAGCCAATATCTGTTGACCATATATAGATACGTATGTCATCCTTGTTTGTACAACACCTCATTTGTACATTTTGCAAATTAAGTTAAAGAATATGTAAAAGCACTGACAGTGCTCCATTAAGTCAGGTGCTAAGTAACTAGCGGCAAACTGAGGGCTCAAACCTAGATCAGCCGCTGTCCAAGCTCATGTCTCCAATTCCAAAACTCTCTCTTCCTCATGCAAGTACTCTCATTGGTCACTGAGCCTACTCATCCACCCATCTCCTTTCTCAAGACAAGGAGACTGCTCAGCCAAAAGTGCCCCAAAAGGTAGAGGGTAGGAAGGACAACATTTCAACTCAGGTAATCCACACTCCAAAAGCCAAACATAAGCAGTGTCCCCAGCTCTGTCCAGCCTACGCAAACTATGGGCCAGGTCAGCAGGCTAAGACCTGGGTGGGTGTCACTTCCCGGAGTCAGGACTTACAAGAGCACTTGGGCAAGTAGGAATGTAATAGTGAAAAATCACAACCCCTCTCATCCCAGAAGAGTGATGTGTTAAGCACACCTTTCTAGTAAGAGTCCTTGTGAGGGGCTGGAGAGACAGTACAGTGGTTCTGCAAAAGACTTTCCTGTCTGAGGCTCCAAGGACCCAGGTTCAGTACCCAGCACTGCCATTAGCCAGAGCTTGAGCAGTGCTCTGGTTTTTTTTTAAAAAAAAAGTTCTTATGGGGTCACTATCATATTGACTCCCCTCCAGGGTTTGGAGTGGGGCTGGACCTGGGGATGTCAAACACATAGCTTCACCAGCTTGCTTTGCTTTCTCAGCATCACTTCAGCCCTGAGAGCTGCAGGTTCAGACATCGGACACTGGAAAACGGCTATGACGTCTACCACTCCCCCCAGCACCATTTCCTGGTCAGCCTGGGCCGGGCCAAGCGGGCCTTCCTGCCGGGCACCAACCCCCCACCATACTCCCAGTTTTTGTCCCGGAGGAACGAGGTTCCCCTCATCCACTTCAACACCCCCAGGCCCAGGCGTCACACCCGCAGCGCCGAGGACAACTCAGAGCTGGATCCCCTGAACGTGCTGAAGCCCAGGCCCCGCATGACCCCCGCCCCAGCCTCCTGCTCCCAGGAGCTTCCGAGCGCTGAGGACAACAGCATGGTGGCCAGTGACCCACTGGGTGTGGTCAGAGCCAACAGAGTGAACACACACGCAGGGGGCCTGGGTGTGGACAAGTGCCGCCCCTTCCCCAAGTTTATCTAGGGTATCTGGGGAAGGGTCCTCCATCACCAGTCTTCCAACTATCCACTCCTCTCCCACTCCAAGGAAGGCAGGGTGGGAGTGCCATGTGGGGTTAGTTTCTCTACTTTCCCTTCTCCAGAAGCCACCCCTAAATCTCTGGTATCCTTCCTTGCTCCACCCACCCCATGGTAAGAGACTCCTCCTTTGTTAAGGGGTTGAAATGGCACATTGGCCCATTTCCCTCCCTGAAGCCTCTCTTCTTAATCTAAGGTAAAGTGAGTTCACTGTTTTCCGGTGAACTTCTTCTTGCATCTGTTAACAGCTTGGACCTCACTGCAGCATTTGACTTGGCAATCTTGACCTTGGGTGTGAAGAGCCAGACTGGGCAAATTGATGGACAAAATCGAAAGTCAAGGTTTGGTTTCTGCTTCAACATCTCTGGGGAAGAATTGTCCAGAAATCAGGCTAAGTCCTCTCTGTTTCCAAGGGGAGCCCTGACACAGGGCTCTGGAGTGTTTCTGGACTTTAGTGAACTGGCTTAGGGAAGAGTTTGTGGTGTTGGCTTTACTGTGCTAGGGCTTGTCTCCAAAGTGAAAACAAATTCTAAGGCCTAGAAATGTTGCCTCTCCTTCCAAACAGAGTAGGAGTCCATTCAAGATGGATCACAGAAACATCCAGGGAGAGGCCTTGAGGCAGTATGCCTGAAGTGTCCTGTGGGTGGGGAGATTGTGTCCTCTGTCTAAATAAAGTGATTTCAAGGCCCAGAAGAGAAAGTTCAACCTCTAGGTACCGATAGTGCCGGAGGGTTGACACAGAGTCAGAGCTAGGGGCTCCAGCAGGACCTCTTAATTCCACAGTCCTGACAGTACCAAAGGAAGTGGCAAGCCTTGCTGACCTTTCAGCTGAGACACAGCTGGCCTTTCCTAACCCCTCAGCCTGGGACCGGACTCTTCTCCCAAGGGACCTCCATTTCTCTACCTCTATCTAAGTGGCCACTGAAAAAGCAGAGTGTTAACCAGCAAAGGAGATTTCACCAACAGCTTCTTCCTACCCACCCAACTTTGGTCACAAAAGCCACCATTGTATGAAGGCTGAGAAATGGCTCACCCATTCTTTTCAATTTTTTGAGAGGAACATAGGACATCTGTTTTCACCCAACAATTTCTGGCAGCACTGGAAGGACAAGCTCCTCTTGCGAGACGCCCAAACCTGTGGCAGCACCTGCCAAGCAATCTCTTCATGTAGTTTCCATTTCCTGTTACAGATAGGAGGTGCTATCACACATCATGACTTTTCCAACAATCCAATACAAAAGTGACTCCTTGATATACATACACAGATTGGTTATATATAAACTGATTACTGCATAGAAAATCCCCACCCCCACCCCAAACACAAAACTTGGCTAGAAACCTGGTTGTCATCTCATAAACTCAGTACCATTGATCAGTAGATTTCTCTTTGGCAGAGCCAAAGGAAAGGCCCCAATTCCTTATGTCCCTGTACATGTACCAATATTTATTTATTTATTTGGAAGATTGTTTTTGGCCGATCACTCTGTATTTATAGATATTTATGAAAAATGTAATCCCATCTCCCTCCCACCCCACCTCTTTCTTCTGTTTAAAAGAAAAATAAAGTTTATCTGGGCTCCTGCTCACTTTTTCTCTGTCTTATTACATAAAAACCTGCTGGAATAAGGGAATGAAAGGGGTCACGGGAGAGAAACAATGGGAGAATCTCTGGAAAGCAAAGTTGAGGAAGAATATTAAGATTTTTAAATAATCAAAATGCCTTCTAGTCATAAATCACCACTTAGTGGTTAGTCCAGACAGAGTTACTGATAACAAGAATATTTTAAAAATCAATATTAGGTTTCTAATCACACTAGCTCTTTTTTTTTTTTTTTTTTTTACCAGAGTACCACTCAGCTCTGGCTTATGGTGGTGTGGGAGATTAAACCTGGAACCTCAGAGCCTCAGGCATCAGAGTCTCTTTGTATAACCATTTTTCTATCTACCCCCACCCTCTAGCTCTTTATTTTTTATTAATGAGAGAACTGCTCAGCTCTGGCTTACAGTGGTATGGGGGATTGAACCTAGGACCTTTGGTGCTTCTGGCATGAAAGTCTTTGCATATCTCCCCAGCTCTCTCTTTCAAGTTTTTTTTTTTGGGGGGTGATGCACTCAATTAAACACACATGTTACCATGTGCAGGGACCTGGCCCCCATCTGTAAGAGGGAAGCTTCACAAATGGTGAAGCAGTGCTGCAGTTATCTTTCTCTCCCCCACCTCTCTGTTCCATCTCACTTTCTCTGTCTCTACCCAGTAAATGGATATAAATTTTTTTTTAAGTATTTTCTTTAAAAAGAAATATCTTTTGGGTGGGAGTAGATAGCATAGTGGTTATGCAAATAGACTCTCATGACTGAGGCTCCAAGGTCCCAGGTTCAATCCCCCACACCACCACAAGCCAGAGCTGAGCAGTGCTCTGGTAAAAAAAAAAAAAGAAAAAAAAGAAAAAGAAAGAAAGAAAGGAAGGAAGGAAGGAAGGAAGGAAGGAAGAAAGAAAGAAAGAAAGAAAGAAAGAAAGAAAGAAAGAAAGAAAGAAAGGGACCGGGTGGTGGCACATCTGGTTGAGTGCACATGTTACAGTGCACAAAGTCCCAGCAGGTTCAAGCCTCTGGTCCCCACCTGTAAGGGGAAAGCTTTGCGAGTGGTAAAGCAGGGCTGCAGGTGTCTCTCTGTCTTTCTCCCTTCCTTTCACCCCCTTCTTTCTCAGTTTCCATCTGTCCTATCCAATAAATGAATAAAGAAAAAAAGAAGTTTTTTTATTTGAAAATTACTCACAGACACACCAATATCCCAGTGAAGCAGACTCCAGGCACTTAACCCACAATGCCACAATTCTGACCAATTACTCTATGTGTCATTATACTACACCACCACCACCACTACTACTTACTACCACTATTCTTTTTTTAACCAGAATACTGCTTGGATCTAGCTTATACTGGTTCAAAATACTGAACCTGAGACCTTGGAGCCCCAGTGATGAAAGTCTTCTTATGTCACCATTATGCTGCCTCCCTTCACCTCTCTGTGTCTTCTCTATCTGGAGTCGATGGCCCTAGAAGCTTCTTTCATCTCTAAGTAGTGATCAAAATTCAAGGACACAAAGCTGCTGATTACATATTTATCCACCTGCATTCAGATCACATAATTTTCTCCCAATGAGCCTGAAAGAATTAGCATAGATCTATGTTGGCAGGTGTTCAAATGACCTTAACAATCTCCTCAGAGGACTATCTCTCAGGTGAGGCCACTTTAGAGTCTGAGCACTAACAACAAAACAGGTCACAGGGAAGTGGAGTGGAGAGCCCCAGCAGGTGAGATGATCAAATGGTTCATTTCTATGATGGCATCCAATAAATCTAGCAAATGCGATTATTAAAGGCAACATGCTCTCTAGGCTTAAAACATTCTCTGATGGTCTTGGTCTCTGTGCGTAAGATTCATCCCTTCGTGGTATTTCTGAAATAGGAAAGGCTTCTGGACAAGGAACTCTTGGGATTCTATTTTATTATTATTATTATTTTAAATATTTATTTATTTATTCCCTTTTGTTGCCCTTGTTGTTTTATTGTTGTAGTTATTGATGTCATCATTGTTGGATAGGACAGAGAGAAATGGAGAGAGGAGGGGAAGACAGAGAAGGGGAGAGAAAGATAGACACCTGTGATCGGGAAGGTGGTGAAATGGATAAAGCACTGAACTCTCAAGCATGAGGTCTCGAGTTCAACCCCTGGCAGCACATGTACCGGTGTGATGTCTGGTTCTTTCTCTCCTCCTATCATTCTCGTTAATAAATAAATAAAATATTTTTTAAAAAAGACACCTGCAGACCTGTTTCACCACTTGTGAAGCGACTCACCTACAGGTGGGGAGGCGGGAGCTTGAACTGGGATCCTTAGGCAGGTCCTTGTGCTTTGTGCCACGTGCGCTTAACTCGCTGCGCTACCACCCAACTCCCTGGGTTTCTTTTCTAGCCTAAAGGACTTCAAAATCTGCCAGATCTAAAAAATGAAGCAGTACCAAAATAATCATCATATGGGGTAAAGAAGTCCCATGGTAGCAGAATTAAACACTGCAGGGTTAAAATCACTTCCTTACATTTTCTTCCCCACACATAAAGAGCTCCATTCTCTGGGGACACCATGGATAGGGTGAGAATGGGAGAAGGGAAGAAAAGCATGGATCTATGATGGTTCAAATTGTAGGATTTTGGGAGTCAGGAGGTACCGCAGTGAGTTAAACGCATTTCGACCCCCCCCACCTGCAGGGGCGTCACTTCACAAGCGGTGAAGCAGGTCTGCAGGTGTCTATCTTTCTCTCCTCCTTTCTGTCTTCCTTCCTCTCTCCATTTCGCTCTATCTTGTCCAACAACAGCGACAGCAATAACAACAAGAATAACTACAAAAAAAAAAAAAAAGGAAAGGAAAGGAAAAGCAAGACACACAAAACAGTATAAAAAATTGCAGGATTTTATTTATTTATTTATTTATTTTATAAAGTCTTTTTTTTTTTCTGCCTCTAGGGTTACTGCTGGGGCTCCTTGCCTACACTATGAATCCACTGCTCCTGGAGGCCATTATTTTCTTTTTGTTGTTTGTTTGTTTTTTAAAGACTTTATTTATTTATTTATTTATGAGAAAGATAGGAGACAGAAAGAACCAGATATCACTCTGGTATAGGTGCTGCCAGGGATCGAACTCAGGACCTCAGGCTTGAGAATCCAGTGCTTTATTCACTGGACCACCTCTCAGACCACCATTATTTCCCTTTTGTTGCCCTTGTTGTTGTCATTGATGTTGTTGGATAGGACAGAGAGAAATTGAAAGAGGGGAGACAGAGAAGGGAAGAGAAAGATAGACACCTGGGGGCTGGGTGGTAGCACACCTGGTTGGGCACACATGTTACAGTGTGCAAGGACCCAGGTTCGAGCCCCCAGTCCCCACCTGCAAGGGGAAAGCTTCACAGCGGTGAAGCAGTGTTGCAGGTGTCTCTCTGTATCTCTATCTCCCCTTACCCTCTCAATTTCTGGCTGTCTCTATCTGATAAATAAATAAAGATAATAAAAATTTTTAAAAAAAGAAAGAAAGATAGACACCTGCTTCACCACTTGTGAGGCAACCCTTCTGCAGGTGGGGAGCCGTGGCTCGAACTAGGATCCTTATGCCAGTCCTTGCACTTTGCGCCATGTGCACTTAACCCACTGTGCTACCGCCTGACCCCCATAAATAGCAGTATTTTAATCACTAGTCAAGTCAGGCATTTTGATACCAGTCTACTCACCCCCACCCCCACAGCTGCCTCATCTATTCTGTTTTGTTTTATTATTCTTTTTGGCAAGATAAGAAATCTCATACTCTGTCCTAGCTGAGGTGGAAGTTATGTGACTTAAATGTTGCCAGTCAAAATATACAATCTGGCATGAAACTTGTTATGTATATTTTATTTATTTATTTACTTATTTATAATTTCTTTATTGGGGGAATTAATGTTTTATATCCCACAGTAAAGACAATAGTTTGTACATGCAGAACATTTCTCAGTTTTCCATATAACAATACAACCCCCACTAGATGCTTTGCCATCCTTTTTGGACCTGTACTCTCCCCCCACCAACCCCAGAGTCTTTCACTTTGGAGCAATACGCCAATTTCAGTTCAGGTTCTACTTGTGTTTTCTCTTCTGATCTTGTTTTTCAGCTTCTGCCTGAGAGTGAGATCATCCCATATTCATCCTCCTGTTTCTTACTTATTTCACTTAACATGATTTCTTCAAGATCCATTCAAGAGGGGCTGAAAATGGTGAAATTACTATTTTTGATAGCTGAGTAGTATTCCATTGTGTATATAGACCACAACTTGCCCAGCCATTCATCTGTTGCTGGACACCTGGGTTGCTTCCAGGTTTTGGCTATTACAAATTGTGCTGCCAAGAACATACGTGTACACAAATCTTTTTGAATGGGTGTGTTGGGTTTCTTAGGATATATCCCTAGGAGAAGAATTGCAATATCATAAGGTAGGTCCATTGCTAGCCTTGTGAGAGTTCTCCAGACTGCTCTCCCACAGAGGTTGGACCAATTGACATTCCCACCAGCAGTGCAGGAGGGTCTCTTTGACCCCACAACCTCTCCAGCATTTGCTGCTATTACCTTTTCTGATGTATAACATTCTCACAGGAGTGAAGTGGTATCTCATTGTCTTTATTTGCATTTCTCTGACAAGAAAGGACTTGGTATCAGAGTGATGTTGGCTTCATAAAAGCTAGAAAGGAGTATTGCTGTTTCTTCAATCTTCTGGAAGACTTTTAAAAGTAGAGGTATTAACTCTTCCTTGAAGGTTTTGTAAAATTCATCTGTGAAACAATCTGGTCCAGGACTTTTAGTCTTGGGGAGGTTTTTGATAACTGTTTCAATTTCATTAGCCATGATGGGCCAGTTCATATTATCTAGTTCCTCTTTATTTAATTTTGGAAGTTCGTAGGTATCTAGGAAATCTTCCACTTCTTCCAGGTTCTCTGGCTTGGTGGCATATAGTTGTTCATAGAAGCCTCGCATGATATGCTGAATTTCTATGGTGTCTGTTGTGATATCTCCCCTTTCATTTACAATTCCAATTTATTTGGGTCTTCTTGGTTTTTTGCTAAAGGTTTGTTGATTTTTTTTCACTCTTTCAAAGAACCAACATTTACTTTCGTTGATCTTTTGTATGGTTTTCTTATTTTCAATGTTATTTATTTCTGCCCTAACTTTAGTTATTTCTGTCCTTCTGGTTGCTATAGGGTTCCTTTGTTCTTCTTCTTCTTCTAAGTCTTTAAGGTGTGTAATCAGATTGTTTATTTGTGCTTTTTCTTGTTTCCTAATGTGTGCTTGTATGGCTATGAACTTCCCTCTCAGTACTGCCTTAGCTGTGTCCCAAATATTTTGATACCTTGTGTCTTCATTTTCAGTGAACTCTCATTTTGATTTCTTCCTTTATTTCCTCTTTGACCCAGTAGTTGTTAAGGAGTGTACTGTTGGGCTTCCACATTTTGGGACTCTTACTAATCTTTGTTGATTGTTATGTGTTAGTTTAATTCCACTGTGGTCTGAGAAGATACTTGGGATGATTTCAATGTTCTTGAATTTGCTGATCCTGTCTTTGTGGCCTAACATATGGTCTATCCTTGAGAATGACCCATGTGGACTTGAGTAGAATGTGTATGCCAGTTTCTTGGGATGAATCACTCTGAAAATGTCTAATAGTTCTAGTTTATCTATCTCCTCATTTAGCTCCCTCATTTCTTTATTGATTTTCTCCCTAGATGATCTGTCAAGTTGAAAGAGAGGGGTGTTGAAGTCCCCTACTGTTACTGTGTTGCTATTAATATATTGCTGTAGCTCAGTAGATGTTAGATTTATTTATGGCTTCTCATTGTGTGCACAGATGTTAATAAATCTCTATCTTTTTAAATTTTATTTAAAAAGTCTAACGTGTCAGATATGAGAATAGCTGTTCCTGCCTTTTTTTTTTTTTTTTTTTTTTTTGGTCCATTGGCTTGTATGATAGTTTTCCAGCCTTTCACTTTGAGTCTGTGTTTGACTTGTTGAGTTAGGTGGGTTTCCTGTAGACAGCATTATTGTTGGGTTGTGTTTTCTGCTCCATCTTCCTATTCTGCGCCTTTTAATAGGTGAATTCAGGCCATTGACATTTAGTGATATCATAGATTGAAGATGTTTTAATGCCATTCTTGTAGATTTTTAGAGTGTTCTGATATATGGCATATTTATGGTGGTCTGACTATTTATAGGAGACCTTTCAGAACTTCTTTCAGGGCAGGCTTGGTGACAGTTGATACCTTCAACTGTTGCTTGTCTGAGAAGGTTTTTATGCCTCCATCTAGTCTGAATGACAGTCTAGCAGGATACAGTAGTCTTGGTTGAAAGCCTTTCTCATTGAGCACTTGATAGATATCTTGCCATTCTCTTCTGGCCTGTAGTGATTGTGTGGAGAAGTCTGCTGCTGTCTTATGGCTTTTCCTCTGTAGGTGACTCTTTTTCTCTTGCAGCCTTCAGGATCCTTTATCTTTATTCCTTTCCATTCTAAATATGATGTGTCTTGGTGTCTTTAAGTCTGGGTTAATTCTGTTTGGCACCCTCTGGGCTTCTTGAACCTTTATGTCTTTGATGTTGCCTAAACTAGAGAGGTTCTCAGCTATTATGTCCTGAAGATTGCTTTCTTCTCCTCCCTCTCTTTCTTCCCCTGGTAAGCCAATAATGTGTATATTATTTATTTTGGAGTCATCCCATAGGCCTCTGTTGTTGTTTTCAGTATCTCTTAATCTCTTTTTGAGATCTCGTACTTCTTTCTTAGTTGTCTCCAATTCGTCCTCGATCTTGCTGATTCTGTCTTCAGCCTCTTTTATTCTATTCTCTCTCCTGAACTGTTTTCTGGAGTTTATCTGTTTTGTTACCCTGTTCTGATACTGTTTTAGCTTGCTCAGCTAGTTGTGTTCTTAGCTCAGCTATTTCAGCTTTCAGCTCTCTAGTAACCTTGAGATACTTAGTGTTTTCTTCCAAAGTCTCATTTGTTGTTTCTGCATTTCTGATGACAATTCTTTCAAATTCTATTTAGACACTCCTGTGATTATTTCCTTAACTAGTGTTTGGATGTTGACCTCATTATTTTGTGCTTCACCCTTTGGGGGGCTTTTAGCTGGACTCTTGTCCTGGTTCATTTCTCCAATATTCATGTTGGTTTAACCATTCTATATAGTATGTTATGAGGTCTCTCTCTCAGTACTTTTCAAATTACTGATCACTCTTGCCTGGATTGACTTGTGTCTAAGTAAGGTACTTAAAGAGTTCACAGTTGTGGAAAATAACAGTTGTTTCACTATTATTTCAATCCCTGTTGGAGCACAGTGGCTTAAAAGCCTCTTTTGTTCTTTTTCTTCCCTGTAGGCTATGGGAGCCTAAGGGCTTTTAAACTGTAAGTAGACTTCTAGTTTAATCACTCACTCCTTCTTCTAGCGTTTGCCCTTCTTCCGTAGCCAGTCAACAGCATCAGGTTGAGCCTGATGTAAAGTTTCGAGACCTCCTTTGAATCTGGAGAGGTGGCAGTCGTTGACTATGTGGGTCATAGTCTGTCTGTAGCCGCAGGAGCAGTTCGGGTCGTCTCTGGCTCCCCAGCGATGGAACATAGCGGCGCACCGGCCATGACCTGTTCAATACCAATTGAGGAGGGCCCAATCATAACGTGCTAGGTCAAAGCCGGGTTGACGCTTGCAGGGGTCTGTGATGAGGTGTTTGTTCTTTACCTCAGCTGACTGCCAACTCTGTTTCCAAGAGTCTGGAACAGAGAAGTTCAGTGTAGGCGTAGGGGACCAGATTGGGTGACGAGACGTCAAGCGTTGGACAGGGTGGGCGAAGATATCCGCGTATATTGGCAGGTCCGGTCGAGCGTAGACGTGGGAAATGAACTTAGATGATGCTGCATCCCGACGAATATCTGGCAGGGCGATGTTGCTAAGAACTGGCAGCCATGGAACCGGGGTGGAACGGATGGTTCCAGAAATTATCCTCATGGAGGAATATAATTTGGAATCGACCAAGTGGACATGGGGGCTATGGAACCATACTGGGGCACAGTATTCTGCAGTGGAATAGCATAATGCCAGAGATGATGATTGTAGTGTGGAAGCGCTCGCGCCCCATGAGGAGCTGGCCAGTCTTGCAATGATGACTCACTCCTGACCAAGAGATAAAGCAGGGTGGGGGAGAAATAGATAGGTGGTTATGCAAAGAGACTCTCACACCCCAAGGATCCAAAGCTCCAGGCTCAATTCAGCTTTTCTGCCAAGCCGGGTAGCAATGCTGGGCCCTTTGAGTTTCTAAACAAGTCCTGTTTGTAGTCTGTAGGTTCTGAGGCAATTATTCACCATGTTCTCATCAGGAGAACAATGTGGAAAGGCTCCCACTATATAACCCCACTGCTAGGCTACTGAGCTTTAGCTCTTGAGTTTCCTGGTCAGTTCTCTGTTCCCAGATGTCAGCACAGGGCCTCCTGCTGCTGCTCCAGCCTCTGAGGATAGTAACAACGGAGAGTCACAGATGCATTTGGTGAGTCTTAAGGGAGTCCTCTCCTCCCTTCAGCAGCAGCAGACTTTTTGTTAGTAAAACAGACTGGAGGTGATGCCTCAACTGGTAAACTGCTGGACTATTACCAGCCGCACCTCATTCACTCATTATAACCATAGATTGGAGCTCTTTGGGCAGAGGAGATAGCATAATGATTTTCTGTGTGAGGTTCTAAGGTCCTGGGTTCAACCCCCAGTAGCACCATAAGCCAAAGCTGAGCAGGGCTTTCATCTTTCTCTTGGTAGCCCTCATTAACATAAAGTAAATAAAATGAGAGGGCTATGGGAGCTCTTCCAATTGTGGGGAAGGAAACAATACAGCCCCATCATTTAGTAATTCACTCTTGTAGATGGTGCCATCCACACTTTGACAAGAGTAAGGGAAAATGAACCAGTCAAGAGAAAAGGGCATCAGTTCAAACCAACCTTTAGGTTATCAGGATGTTGGAATGGACAGGCAATTATAAAAACTAAAGAGACGAGGGTCCGGGCGGTAGTGCAGCGAGTTAAGCACACGTGGCACAAAGTGCAAGGACCGGCTTAAGGATCCTGGTTCAAGCCATTGTTTGTTTTTAATTGTTGTTGTAGTTATTGTTATTCATGTCATTGTTGTTGGATAGGACAGAGAGACATGGAGAGAGGAGGGGAAGACAGAGGCGGAGAGAAAGATAGACATCTGCAGACATCCTTCACCGCTTGTGAGCTTGTGAAGCAACTCCCCTGCAGGTGGGGAGATGGGGGGCTCCAATCAGGATCCTTATGCTGGTCCTTGCACTTTGCGCCACCTGTGCTTAACCCGCTGCACTATCACTAGTTACTAACTTGTAGGGACAGTAAAGATAAGATCTTAAAAATTGCTGTAGGAAAATTATTCACAGGGGGCTAGGCAATGGCACACTGGGTTAAGTGCACCAATTACCATGTGCAGGGAGTCAGGTAAGAGCCCCTGTTCCCCACCTGTGGAGGGGGCTGGTCTTCAGGTGTCTATCTATCTCCCCTCTCTCAATTTCTCTCTGTCCTATCAAGTATAGGAGGAAGGAAGGGAGGAAGGAAGGAAGGAAGGAAGGAAGGAAGGAAGGAAGGAAGGAAGGAGTAAATTATGATAGCCAATTTGAAGTTATTACCTACTTACACACATATACAATTCCATATATATTTTGCATTATGTAATGCATCGTATTAAGTGTATTATCTAACTATATATAACTTTGTAAATATATAGCTAGAATTTTAATTATGTAAGTGTAGCTATATTATCTGTAATTTTCTCCCCCAGCTTCCATAAAATACTCCTTAAAGCAAAAATTCCAACATAGTTCTGTGGAGTTTATACTGTATATAATAGTAACAGATATAGCAAAATCACCGCATAAGATGGGAGTTAACTATATTGTGACTAATAATACTTTTTTTTTTTTTTTTTTTTGCCTCTAGGGTTATTGCTGGGGCTCAGTGCTTGCACTATGAATCCACTGCTAATGGAGGCCATTTTTCCCATTTTGTTGCCCTTGTCATTATTATTTTTGTCATTGCTGTTGTTGTTGGATAGGACAGAGAGATATGGAGAGAGCAGGGGAAGACAGAGAGGGGGAGAGACACCTGCAGACCTGCTTCACTGCCTGTGTAGCGAAACCCCTACAGGTGGGGAGCCAGGGTCTCGAACCAGGATTCTTATGCTGTTCCTTGTGCTTTGTGCCACCTATGCTTAACCCACTGCGCCACCGCCCGGCCCCCATGTTTTACTTTTATCCATGTGACTAACAAACCAGACTTTTCCTTTTCTTTTTTTAATATTTATTTTATGTATTTATTCCCTTTTGTTGCCCTTGTTGTTTTATTGTTGTAGTTGTTATTGATGTCATCATTGTTGGATAGGACAGAGAGAAATGGAGAGGAGGGGAAGACAGAGAGGGGGAGAGAAAGACACCTGTAGACCTGCTTCACTGCCTGTGAAGCGACTCCCCTCCAGGTGGGGAGCCGGGGGCTTGACCTGGGATCCTTAAGCTGGTCCATTAACGCCTTGCTCCATGTGCGCTTAACCCGCTGCGCTACCGCCTGACTCCCCTAAACCAGACCTTTCCTAACCAATATGCATTTTCTTTTTATTTTTTACTTCAGTTGCCACCAGTGTTATCATTGGGGCTCAGTATCTGCACAGATGAATCCACCATCCAAAGTGAACTTCAAAAAAAAATTTTTTTTTAATTGACAGAATTTGTGAGGGGAAAGAAATAGGGAGGCAGCGAGAAACGCCTACAACCCTGTTTCATGCTCGTGAAGCTTCCCCATTGCAGATGGGAGGCAGGGGCTTAAACCTGGGTCCCTACGCATGGTAATGTGCTGGTGCACCACCGCCTGGCGGCTATAAAATTGAATTTTAATCTTATACTATACAAAAATAAATTGCAGAGAACTTAAAAAGTATTAAAATTTTCCACAAAATTGGGGGAGGGTGTTAGATAGCATAATGGTTATGCAAACAGACTCTCATGCCTGAGGTTCAAAAGTACAGGTTCAATCCTCTGTACCACAGTAAACCAGAGCTGAGCAGTGCTCTGGTAAAAAAGGGAAAAAAATCTTTTTTCCCCACAAAATGGTATAAAAAAGGATTATTTCATGGGAGTTGGGCTGTAGTGCAGCGGGTTAAGCGCACGTGGCCCAAAGGGCAAGGACCGGGTAAGGATCCCAGTTCAAGCCCCAGCTCCCCACCTGCAGGGGAGTCGCTTCACAATCGGTGAAGCAGGTCTGCAGGTGTCTATCTTTCTCTCCCCCTGTCTTCCCCATCTCTCTCCATTTCTCTCTGTTCTAGCTAACAATGAAGACATCAATAATAACTACAACAATAAAACAGAGACAACAAAAGGAATATAATATTTTTTTAAAAAGGAAAATATATGATAAATGTATAAATGTAAATCAGACACAGATAGACTACAAGATACTGGCGAATCCTGGAACTCAGAAAGACAAAGTCCAGATACAGCTCTGGAGCGGGGCCAGTGGCTAAAGCGCTGGACTCTCAAGTACCAGAATGATGCTCTGGTCCTCCCTCTCCAAATAAAGAAAACAAAACCCACAGCCCCATACCAAAAAGAAAACAAATATATACTGTAAGTTACCAGTGAGGAAATCCCAACAGCCAGTGCACATGGGAAGAAAAAAGCAGCCAGACTCTTAACAATTACAGAAAAGTTCATGAAAATGCATGAAAATGAACTTCTAGACAGCTAGTGAGAGCTAACAACAGTGCAGCCATCTTTCAGAACCATTTAGTTCTTGTTACTCTAGAAAAGCATCATCATCATGATTATTTATTATTATTTTTTTTTTACCAGAGCTCTGCTCAGCTCTGGCTTATGGTGGTATGGGGGACTGAACCCCAGGCTTTGGAGCTTCAGGCATGTGAGTCTCTTTGCATAACCAATATGCTATCTACCCCCACCCTGCATTATTTTTTTTTTACAACCCAGCACAATGAGATGCAAAAAAGCTGCCTCCTGAATCAGTGTTTCACCAGGGGCATACAGAAGACAAGCCTACAAGTTTACGAATAAGAGAATAAACAAATATAATGCATCTTGTTTACTCATTAGAACACTGTGATATAAGTAACATATCTATCAACATAGAGCTTCAAGATATAATGAATGGGAGTAAAGAATACAGACAGCCTGGTGATATTCATGTACATCAAAAAAAAAAAAAAAACCTGAGGAATTCAGGTCCTGGTGCAAAATGAAATTACACTCACGTGACAGTGACTGCAGTATAACATATTAACCCCCTCAATTTAAATAAAAATTGGAGACAATACCATTTCCTTAAGATACCAACTGAAGACACACAGATCTGTTATGGTGGCCCCTGAGCAGTCCAAGAGGGGTCATACAGTGAGAAAGCTAAAAGGAGCTCTACTTACATCTCAGTGTGTTGTTATTATTTTTTAGCTAATAAATTAAAAGCAAGAGCTACTACTTGTAGAGGGTGGAAATGTAAATTTGATACTTTTTCCCTTGGGGCTATTTTTCACTAGCAGCACTTCCTCTGGGGCTCTGCCACCCTCTGGGTGTGACAGGAAAAGGAACCCCTGGGGCTCAGCCCAACACTGAACTTAAATCACATGTAAATACTGTCTTTGTTTAGAGCGGGCTGGGGGTGGGGAGAGGTGTCAGGCTTTAAGTACAAAATTGTTAACCAAAATTCCCTTCCCTGCAGTGCCATCTAGTGGGGGGAAAAGCAACTTCACCTGTTAGGGTTACTTAACTCCAAACCTCTCCATTCTGAGGCTGTGGCATGGTATTAACTCTTTACTTTCTGGTTAGCCTTCCTTAAATTAAATTCCCCAGCCTCCAGGTGAAACAACAAAGACATGCCTTTTTATCTTCTCTTGCTCAGCTGCTGCCTTTGCTTTTCTTTTTTTTTAATTTATTTATTTATTCCCTTTTGTTGCCCTTGTTGTTTTATTGTTGTAGTTATTATTGTTGTTGTCGTTGTTGGATAGGACAGAGAGAAATGGAGAGAGGAGGGGAAGACAGAGAGGAGGAGAGAAAGATACACACCTGCAGACCTGCTTCACTGCCTGTGAAGCGACTCCCCTGCAGGTGGGGAGCCGGGGTTCGAACCGGGATCCTTATGTCGGTCTTTGTGCTTTGCGCCACCTGCGCTTAACCCGCTGCGCTACAGCCCGACTCCCAAAGTTGATAGTCTTATTACCCCATTTGCATGCAAGGAAGGGGACAAAGACACAATTTGGCCGTTCAAGGATGCAAACCTAATTGCAAACCTCCCCTGCCTTTGCTTTTCAACTAAATGACACTCTGACCTTTCTCTCACTATTCATTCCACATTTCAAACCCTTGAGTTTGACAGCTTCTTTGTATAGTGAACATTTTAATTTAAGCATTGCTTGCTTTGTAAAAATTCATGATGATAGGTGTTTTTCATTTAAAGGACCTTAGAAATACAACATATTATCACTGTAGGTTAAGTACAGGGAATTAGAATTAGTTCTAAGAACCAGCTTTAGGTGAGAGAGAGGACATAGTATCTTACCAAAAGTCAATAAAATGGCTAGGTTTCTTAGACATGACAGAAACAAAACAAGATTGTACAACCCCCAATTGGCTACACTGAGTTCATTTACAATCCAGAGATGTGACTGAACAGAGGCGTAAAATTAAACACTGGAAAACAGCAACTGTATTCAGACAAAACAAATCACACCGAAACGCTTTTCCCATTAGTGTTCTATGTGGCTATGGCTCTGTTTGAATTTTATAACCTGCCGTAAAAGACAGTTTTGAAACTGTTTGCAATCAGCCCTAGCTGAGGATGGAAATAAAACCAAAGGCACTCCCTCCCCCGGGGGCTTAGAATCTTAAGACTTGATGAGGGTTTCACTTTAGTGAGTTTCAGTCACTCCATTCAGATGATCCTGTAGGTTCATACACACACACTGAATTGCCGGTTTAACTTCTGTTCCTTTCTCAAAATTTATGATAAAGACACTCATCCCTGTGTTGGGGCTGACTGACAAGAGTTCCGATTTGCTTAGTGTCTCTGGTAAGGCACACTCCAGGTCAGTCAGGAAGTAACCGATCAGACTTCTCATGTAAGCGCCATGACTCACAACCAGGACACTGGCCACCAGTCCTGAGGTGCTGCCATCTGGATTAAACCCGGAGGCACCACTACTTCCAAAAGGGAATATTTCTGCCAGAGAAGTCTCCAAGCTGTTGCCTGCCATGGTCTGGGAAAGCTGCTCTTTATGATTTGCTTCTTCCAGGATCTGATGGCAGAGAAAGTCGAAAAAATCTTTCCCACGCATTTTTACCTACAAGGGAAGAAATAAAAGGTGGAGTAGAGTGATGTTAATGATTTCTCTCTAAAGCGAAACTAACCACTGCTGGCTGCATTCTTTCTACATGTCAACTAAAGAACATGAGTGACGGGAGTCGGGCGGTAGCACAGTGGGTTAAGCACAGGTGGTGCCACGCAAAGTGCAAGGACTGGCGTAAAGGTACCAGTTCGAGTCCCTGGTTCCCCACCTGCAAAGGAGTCGCTTCACAGGTGGTGAAGCAGGTCTGCAGGTGTCTTTCTCTCCCCCTGTCTTCCCCTCCTCTCTCCATTTCTTTCTGTCCTATCCAACAATGGTGACATCAACAATAATTACAACAATAAAACAACAAGGGCAGCAAAAGGGAATAATTTTTTTTTTTTAAATAGAAGAACATGAGTGGGTGGCTGCTGTGCAGATGTCTTCCCAAGGCTCTGCCACTCTACACAGAGTATTATGGTACTTTCAGGACTTTCCCCAACCAATCCTGTCGCTACATGTCACTCAGGAGTGTTGACCTTAAAAGTCCGTCTACTCTCCCTCCCCTGGCTCGCCATCTCTTGCCCAGTGGTGAGGTAGCAGGGGACAGCCATTTTTTGGCTGGCTCCATGTGGCCTGAACCACCCGTCTGACCCAACAATAAAGATCTGTGTTCCCTCTGCACTTGGATTCTCTCTCCATCGCATCTGCCGCGCCAAGCGACAGGTGGCGGTAGATAGTGTAATGGTTATGCATGGGACTCTCATGCCCGAAGCTCCAAAGTCTCAGGTTCAATACCCCCACATCACCATAAGACAGAGCTGAGCAGAGCTCTGGTAAAACAAAAACAACAATAAAAATCCATGAGCTGGTAACATAGTGGGTAAGGACCAGCCTAAGGATCCCCCGGCCTAAGGATCCCGGTTCAAGCCCTGGACTCCCCTGTAGGTGGGGAGCCGATTCACAAGCGGTGAAGCAGGTCTGCAGGTGTCTCTCTTTCTCTCCTCCTCTCTGTCTTCCCCTCCTTTCTCCATCTCTCTCTGTCCTATCCAACAACAATGACATCAATAACAACATCAATGACAACAACAATAACAACTACAACAATAAAATAACAAGGACAACAAAAGGGAATAAATATTTTTTTTTAATTAAAAAAAAGACAACTACCAGATTATTTCATTCATGCGTGGAATCTAGAGATCTGATGCACATTAACTTGCAAAAAACAAAAAGAAACAAAAAGCAGAAGCAAGTAAACAGTAAGACTTGTGAGAACTATGGTGGTTCTCTGTGGGAGGTGGGAGGGGGGGACACAGAACGTCAGTGGTGGGTGTGATATGGTACTGCACATTTTAATCTTACAATCTTATGACAAAAAAATAACCAAAAAATGCTTAATTCCTGATTCCTGTAATTTCCTAATTCTGGGTATGGTAATCTCTAAATCAACAGAAAATGTCATTTAAAAAAAAAAAAAAGTGTTGGAGCAAGGAAGCTGCACACGCACTCAGTTAAGCTCACGTACTATCAAGCTCAAGGACCCGGGTTTGAGTCCCTGCTCCCCACCCACAGGGGATCCACTTGACAACCAGTGAAGAGGTCAGCAGGTATCTATCTTTCTCTCCCTCTCTCAATCTCCCCATCCTCTTAATTTCTCTGTCCTAAAAAGAATTATAAAAAAAAGAAAAAAGAAAAAAGAGAAAAAAAAGGAGGTGGAGGAAATGACTGCCGCAAGTGATTCGTACTGCTGGCACAAAGCCCCAGTGATAACCCTGGTGGCAATTAAAAAAAAAAGTGTTAACCAAGAAATAGCATATGGCACTTCAACTCAGTCTGAAAAACAGCAGATCTTTCCTTTAGTCAGTCAGTAGAAAGTCGTTATGAGAAAATCATGAGGGGTAGGTGGTGGCGCACCTGGTTGAGGGTACATGTTACTGAGTACAAAGATCAAAGTTCAAGGCCCTGGTCCTTACCTGCAGGGAGTAAAGCTTCATGAGCAGTGAAGCAGGGCTGCAGCTAGCTGTTTGTCTCTGTTTCTTTCTCTCCCTCTCTCTCTCTCTGTCTGTCTCCCCCACCCCTCCCTCTCCTCTTAAATACCCGGTCTTTTTTTTTTTTTTTTTCCCCCTCCAGGGTTATTGCTGGGCTCGGTGCCTGCACCATGAATCCACCGCTCCTGGAGGCCATTTTCCCCCCCTTTTTGTTGCCCTTGTTGTTGTAGCCTTGTTGTGGTTATTATTATTGCCATTGTTGATGTTGTTCGTTGTTGGATAGGACAGAGAAATGGAGAGAGGAGGGGAAGACAGAGAAAGGGAGCGAAAGATAGACACCTGCAGACCTGCTTCACCACCTATGAAGCGACTCCCCTGCAGGTGGGGAGCTAGGGGCTCGAACCGGGATCCTTACACCGGTCCCTGCGCTTTGCGCCACATGTGCTTAACCCACACTGCGCCACCGCCCGACCCCCCAATACCCGGTCTTAATCCAATAATAAGTAAATAAAATATAAGAAAATCATGAAAAGAAACCATGGGGAAGAGTCACCAATGCTGTAATCCCAAAGCAGGACATGTCAATGAAATGCAAACACTTGGGAGTCGGGCGGTATCACAGCGGGTTAAGCGCACATGGCACAAAGCGCAAGGACTGGTCTAAGGATCCCAGTTTGAGCCCCCGGCTCCCCACCTGCAGGGGAGTCGCTTCATAGGTGGTGAAGCAGGTCTGCAGGTGTCTCTCTCTCCCCCTCTGTCTTCTTCTCCTCTCTCCATTTCTCTCTGTCCTATCTAACAACGACGACATTAATAACAACTACAACAACAATGAAAAACAACAAGGACAACAAAAAGAGAAAATAAAGAAAGAAATGCAAACACTAACCATGTCACCCACAGACACACAAAGCAGCAGAGGCTTGAAGAGTTCATCTCTTGAGTTACTCCCCCTTTTTTTGCCTCCAGGGTTATTGCTGGGGCTCAGTTCCTGCACTACAAATCCACTGTTCCTGGAGGCCATTTTTTTCCTTTTGTTGCCCTTGTTGCTCTCTTGGTTTTTTTCCTCATCCACCTCACATAGCATCTCGCCCGCCTAACTGTTGGCCACTCCCATTGCTAGGCCTAATGCCACACCTCAGAGTCTTCACAAGACCATCATCTGCTAACACGTTTGTTCTAGACCTGTTATCTACAATCACCGCCAATGTTGCAGGCCATGAGAACAAATGTTCACTTAGAAAAAGAGGAGGCTGAGTGGTGGCATACCTGACTTAATCTTTGCATACATTACAAAGATTAAGGACCCAAGTTCAAGTCCAGCCCCTATCTGTGTGGGATGGGGGAGATGGGGTAGTGGAAACTACACTAGCTAATGGAGAGGCAGTGTTGCAGGTGTCTTTCTCTCTCCCTCTCAAGCTTTCCTTCCCCTCTCAACTTCTCTCTGTCCTATCAAGTTAAATGTTAAAAATTAAAAAATAATGAGTATTTTAAAAATTTTTGAGGTATGCATTTACTCTCTTTAATTATTATTATTTTGCTTCCAGGGTTATTGCTAGGGCTCAGTGCCTATACTATAAATCCACTGCTCTTGGAGGCTATTTTTCCCTTTTGTTGCCCTTGTTATTTTATCATTGTTGTTGTTATTATTGTTGCTGTCATCACTGTTGCGGAAAGCACAGGGGGAGAGAAAGAAAAACACCTGTAGACCTGCTTCACTGCAGGTGGGGAGCTGGCGGCTCAAACCAGGACCCTTACACTGGTCCCTCTGCTTCGTACCATATGTGCTTAGCCCACTGCGCTACCGCCTGGCCCCAATAATTTTTTTTTTTAAAGATTTTATTTATTAATGAGAAAGACAGGAGGAGAGAGACAGAGAAAGAACCAGATATCACTCTGGTACATGTGCTGCTGGGGCTTGAACTTGGAACATCATGCTTGAGAATCCAATGCTTTATCCATTGTGTCTGCACTACGAATCCACTGAGGCCATTTTTTCCTTTATTGCCCTTGTTGTTTATCGGTGTTGTTAATATTATTGTTGTCACTGTTGTTGGATAGGACAGAGAGAAATGGAGAGAGGAGGAGAAGACAGAGGGGGGAGAGAAAGACACCTGCAGACCTGCTTCACCGCCTGTGAAGCGACTCCCCTGCAGGTGGGGAGCCAGGGGCTTGCACTGGGATCCTTAAGCCGATCCTTGAGCTTGCACCATGTGTGCTTAACCTGCTACGCTACCGCCCAATCCCCTTATTTTACTTTTTAAGAGATAATACTTTATTATTTATTTTTAATAATAGAACAAATATTTTTTAAAAAGAAAGAAAAACTGTTGCTTTTGCCAAGTTTTTGAGACTGGCCCCCACCACACCAAAGAAAGCTTCAGTGCTAACTCTCTCTCTGCCTCTATCTAGAAATAGAAAACACACCTCCCCAGAGCCTTGCCCAACTAGGGAAAGATAGAAACAGGCTGGGAGTATGGATCGACCTGCCAACACCCAAGCCCAGTGGGGGAGCAATTACAGAAGCCAGACCTCCAACCTTCTGTACCCCGTAATGATCCTGGGTCCATACTCCCACAGGGATAAAGAACAGGGAAACTTCCAAGGGAGGGGATAGGATGCAGAACTCTGGTGGAGGGAATTATGTGGAATTGTACCCCTCTTATCCTATAGCCTTGTCGATCACTATGAAATCAATAAAAAATAAATAAAATTAAAAAAAATAAGGGGCTGGGCAATAGTGCAGCGGGTTAAGCGCACATACCCCAAAGTGTAAGGACTGGGTAAGGATCCAGGTTTGAGCCCCCGGCTCCCCACCTGCGGGGGGGGGGGGGTGTCGCTTCACAAGCAGTAAAGCAGGTCTGCAGATGTCTATCTTTCTCTCCTCCTCCTCCTCTCTCCATTTCTCTCTGTCCTATCCAACAGCAACGACAGCTATAACAACAATAACAGTAAGAACCACAACAAGGGTAACAAAATGGGAAAAATAACCTCCAGGATCAGTAGATTCGTAGTGCTGACACCGAGCCCCATGATAACCCTGGAGGGAAAAAAGAAAAAAGAAAAAGAAAATAGAAGGGAGTCAGGCAGCAGGTTAAGCACAGGTGGGGCAAAGCACAAAGACCTGCATAAGGATCCCAGTTTGAGCCCGTTCCCCACCTGTAGGGGAGTCGCTTCACAGGCGGTGAAGCAGGTCTGCAGGTGTCTTTCTTTCTCTCCCCGTCTTCCCCTCCTCTTTCTATTTCTCTCTGTCCTATCCAACAATGATGGCATCAATAACAATAATAATAATAACTACAATAATACAATAACAAGGGCAACAAAAGAGAATAAATAAAATTTAAATAAATAAACAAAAACAGAAAATAGAGGAGAGAAAAGGAAAATAATCTATCACTCGCAGTTGTTTTATGAATCAAAAACATTCCAACTGCGATGCTCAAGTGTAGACATCTAGTCTACATAAAGGAAAAAGACTAGAGCAACTGGTGCTGACACAACCGAGCCCGACACGGCATCTCCATATACCTGGTCTAGCGTCTCTCCTCCGGGTGGTGTGAACACAGGGCACTCCTCCCCGGCAGCTTTGGCCATCGCCCTGAGCTCACTCAGGGCTCGGCCTTCTGCAACCCCGTATTTCTGCAACAGAACAAAGACAACTCCAGTGAATTTGCAGTGTAGCAAGCAAGTACAGAGGACTGAACCCAGAACCTCCAACTGGCTAGTCCTTGTGCTCTACCCACTGTACCACCTCCCAGGCGATTCATACCAGATACAGAAGAGACCACTGGGCTGGTGAGGACATTAGCAAAGTTTTTATCTAGTGTGTAATAAAACTCCTGCTCTTAACAGAGTAAACACAAAACAGAACTTGGTTTGGTGTGGTGCATCAAAGTAAAGGACTCTGGGGGGGGGGGGTGTCAGAGGGCTTTCAGGTCCTGGTGCATGATGGGAGAAGAGGACATGGCCTGTGGGTGACTGTGATTTGCAGAAATATGAGAAGTTTTACACATGCAACAATAATTGTATTTACTATAAACCACTAATCCCAATAAAAGAAAAGAAAAAAAAAGTGTGGCAGAAATAACCTTTTAGAAACCATAATGTGATAAAGTGGTAGCAGAGTTACACTGAAATAAAATCAGAAAACAATATATATTTGAAAACTCCAAATTTAAGCACTAATTCTATTTTTTCTTTCTTTTTTCTTTCATTATTGGACAGAGATGGAAATTGAGAAGGGAGGAGGAGACAGAAAGGAAGAGAGACAGAAAGACATCTGCAGCCCTGCTTCACTACTTGTGAAGCTTTCCCCCTGCAGGTGGAGAACAAGGGCTTGAACCTAAGTCCTTGTGCACTGTAATGTGTGTGTTTAACCAGGTGTGCCACCACCTGGCCCCCAATTCTATTTTTTCAACCACAAAAAGTTGAAAACCAGCTCTAAAAAAAAATTACCTATTTTTCTGAGAATGAAAGTGTTGCCTCTATACTCTATACCATTCTTTTCTTTTTTTTAATATTTATTTATTCCCTTTTGTTGCCCTTGTTGTCTTATTGTTGTAGTCATTATTATTATTGATGTCATTGTTGTTGTTGGATAGGACAGAGAGAAATGGAGAGAGGAGGGGAAGACAGAGAGGGGGAAAGAAAGATAGATATCTAGATATCTGAAGACCTGCTTCACCGCTTGTGAAGCGACTCCCCCCTGCAGGTGAGGAGCCGGGAGCTCGAACTGGGATCCTTACTCTGATCCTTGTGCTTTGCGCCACCTGCGCTTAACCCACTGCGCTACTGCCCGACTCCCACCATTCTTTTTTAAGTTTTTTTTAATTTTATATTTTTTTAATTTATTCCCTTTCGTTGCCCCTGTTTTTTTATTGTTGTAGTTATTATTGATGTTGTTATTGTTGGATAGGACAGAGAAACGGAGAGAGGAGGAAAAAAAGACACCTACAGGCCTGCTTCACCGCCTGTGATGTGACTCCCCTGCAGGTGGGGAGCCGGGGGCTTGAACCAGGATCCTTACACCGGTCCTTGCACTTTGTGCCACCTGCACTTAACCCGCTGTGCTACCGCCTGACTCCCTTTTTTAAATTTTTTAGTATTTATTTATTTCCTTTTGTTACCCTTGTTGTGTCACTGTTGTATTTATTATTGTTATTGACTTTATCATTCTTGGATAGGACAGAGAAAAGTGGAGAGAAGAGGGGAAGAAAGAGAGGGGGAGGGAAAGACAGACACCTGCAGACCTGCTTATCTGTCTGTGAAGCGACTCCCCTGCAGGTGGGGAGCGGGGGATTGGAACCAGGATCCTTACGCTGGTCCTTGCGTTTTGTGCCACCTGCATTTAAACTGCTGCGCTAATGCCCAACTCTATACCATTCTTAAAAACTGGGCTTCATGTCATTTCTTGGGCAGTTATAATAAAGGGAAATATTCCATAATTCATTTTTTTTAAATCCTGCTCAATCTTAGACTGGAATTGGCATTTTGCATCAAAATAAAAGACTCTGGGGTCGAGGGGAGGATTCAGGACCGGGAAGACAGAGGAGGACCCAATGGGGAGGTTTGATTGTTATGTGGAAAACTTAGAGATGTCACACATGCACCAACTATTGTATTTTACTTTACTGTTGACTGTAAACCATTAATTCCCCAATAAAGAAATTTTTAAAATTAATCAATTATTAAAAATCCTGCTTTTAGAGGAGATGTGGGGGTCAAAGCTTAAGGTTTAAAATTTCTGTGTGGCTTTAGCTGCCACAGCTTCCAGGAGGTTCATTTCTGCCACAGAAAATGGGCATAAGAACATTTGCTAGTGTTTAGAATCAGGAGGTTGGATTGGGAGGCTGAGGAGAGAATCGGTGGGTTTATTGACAAGTTGTGATAAAGAGCTCCATGGGAGTGTACTTACTCTTTCTCGAAGTCTTGAATCATACTTCACTGTCATATCCTTACAAAATTTGTTCTTCTCTAAAATCCCTTGCATTGTCTGAAAAATTAAAACAAAATATAACTGTCCTGAGTCTCATAAAAATAATCATCCTGGAGGGTAGATAGCATAATGGTTATGCAAAGAGACTCTCATGCCTGAGCCTCCAAAGGATCAGGTTCAATCCCCCGCACCACCATAAGCCAGAGCTGAGTAGTGCTCTGGTAAAAATAAAAATAATCATGATCATCATCCTGGTCCAAAAGTGATGACAGTGCATGTTATCTTAGTGGAGAAGAGGGAAAACTAGGAGTCATTTCTTTTGGCAAAAGATGCCTCTTTTTTGCTCATTCTGTCTGGATTTTGACAAAGCCTTTTACCCCATCTCCTAGCTCCAAGGTCAGCAAATGACAGGCCAGATTCAGACCACTACTTATTTTTGTTAGTCAAGTGTTAGAACACAGTCCTTTTGGGAGTCGGGCGGTAGCGCAGCAGGTTAAGCACACGTGGCGCAAAGCGCAAGGACCGGCTTGAGGATCCCGGTCGAGCCCCTGGCTCACCGCTTGCAGGAGTGTTCCTTCACAGGCGGTAAAGCAGGTCTGCAGGTGTCTATCTTTCTCTCCCCCTCTCTGTCTTCCCCTCCTCTCTCCATCTCTCTCTGTTCTATCCAACAATGACAACATCAACAACAATAGCTACAACAACAATAAAAAACCAAGGGCAACAAAAAGGAAATAAATATTTAAAAAACTTAAAAAAAAAAAAAAAAAGAACACAGTCCTTTTATTTTAAGGAAGAGAGAGTGAGAGAGAGAGACTAGCACACTGCTTAGACTGATTTATGGTGATGCTGGTGATTGAACCTGGGACTTCAGAACCCAGGCCTGAGTCTTTTGCAGAGCCATTATCCTATCTCCCCAGTCCTTTAGAAATTTTAGCCCCTGATGCACAGGATACAGTTTCTTTCACAAAGCAGTGGGGTAGAACACTTGTGACAGAGACCACATAACCCACAAAACTTAAAAATATGTACTCTTGGGAGCTGGGCCATAGCGTAGTGGGTTAAGCGCATGTGGCGCAAAGCACAAGGACTGGCCAATAACAATAATAACTACAACGGTAACAACAAGGGCAACAAAAGGGAATAAATATTTTTTAAAAAATATGTACTCTCTGGCTCTTTGAGGTAAGGTTCTAGCTCACTGATTCCTCTTCTGGTCGTTAGCAATAAGGACCCTTTGCTAGAGTTCATTAACTCGCCATTCAGGTATGTTAAAGCCGCTGGTAAACCACCCACTTTGTCTTCCATTTGAGTCATATTTTCAGTTACAGAATTTGCATTAGGTTCTTCACTGCGTTCTCAGTGTCATTGTTTATCTACACATTGAGTGGTTAGTCTGTGTCTAATAACTGCGGCCATCAGGTAACTCCCACTGCTATGCTCTGTTACTTTTCAGACTTACTCATTTTAGTTCACATTTGCATGTCGCAGGGTGTGTCTGGTTATTTCTGACTGACAAAGGACTATACTTGCAAAACTGCAGAAATGTCTCAAGTCCACAATTGGCCATCCCCGTGAACTTTACATCATCGTCATTATTACTTCATATTAGTAACATATGACATATTTACTTAATCATCACTAACTTCGTTTTTTTTAAATATTTTATTTATTAATGAGAAAGATAGGAGGAGAGAGATAAAGAACCAGACATCACTCTGGTACATGTGCTGCCAGAGATCAAACTCAGGACCTTCTGCTTGAGAGTCTAATGCTTTATCTACTGTGCCACCTCCCGGACCACATCACTAACTGCTTTGTTTACCATTCTTTACTAAAAACTAGACTGTCATACACGAGTGATTTTCTGGGTTTCACCACTCCAGGTAAACTTATTCAGACAGACAAAGAGACAAAAATACACACACACAGGCAGCACTGAAGCATCCCTCAGTGCGGTGAGGGTTGGGTTCAACCCTGGGTCACATGCATGGCAGACCAGTCAGCGTTAACTTGACAGTCAGGAAGTTTCTTTACAATCTGATTGTCTGCAATGTCTTCATTTTATTTTTTACTTTAAAAAATGTTTTACATGGGAGTAGATAGCATAATGGTTAAGCAAAAGTGACTCTCATCCCTGAGGCTCCAACATCCCAGTCTCAATCCCACCACACCACCAGAAGCCAGAGCTGAGCAGTGCTCCAGTAAAAAATAAACAAAAGGGAGCTGGGCGGTGGCACAGTGGGTTCAGCACACATGGCAGAAAGCACACAGACCAGCAACAGGATCCCGGTTCAAGTTCCTAGCTCCCCACCTGCAGGGGGTTTGCTTCACAGGTAATGAAGCGGATCTGCAGGTGTCTGTCTTTCTCTCTTTCTCTCTGTCTTCCCCTCCTCTTTCTCTCCCCCTCTGTCATCCCCTTCCCTCTCCATTTATCTCTGTCCAATCCAACAAAAACTACAGCAATAACAACAACGATAAACAACAAGGGCAACATATGGGAAACAATTTAAAAATAACAAAATGTTAAATAATAAAAAAAAAAAAGAAAGAAAATATTTTGCTGGGTAAAAAATTCAAATCCTGTTCAAGCCCCAGGCTCCCCACCTGCAGGGGAGTCGCTTCACAGGTGGTGAAGCAGGTCTGCAGGTGTCTGTCTTTCCCTCTTCCTCTGTCTTCCCCTCCTCCTTCTATTTCTCTCTGTCCTGTCCAACAATGACGACGAAATCAATGACAATAACTACAACAGTAAAAAAAAAAAAAAAAAAAGGGCAACAAAAGGGAAAATAAATATTAAAAAAAAATTTTTTAAGTGTGGTCTGGGAGGTGGCACAGTGGAGAAAGCATCGGACTCTCAAGCATGAGGTCCTGAGTTCAATCCCCAGCAACACATGTACCAGGGTGATACCTGGTTCTTTCTCTCTCCTCCTATGTTTCTCTAATAAATAAATAAAATCTTTAAAAAAAAATTCAAATCCTTATTGTCTCTCAGTACATCAAAATGATTACTGATGCTGATAAATGCATGGATAGTCTATTAATAGTGTTTTTTTTTTTTAAAAGTTACGTATTAGTGATAGAAAGAACCAGAGCATCACTCTAGCACATGTGATGCTGAGACTCAAATACAGGCCCGTGCTTCACAGTCCAGTGCTGTATCAGAGGGTTCCCAACCCAAGCCTGTGTGAGCTCCAGGAATTGCTCTCTCCCTTGAAGTTGTATTTTTCCAGTCTCACACAATTTCATGATCCTGATCATTCATGAAGGGCATTCCTATACAGGTATCTAGAATATTCTCTCTCTCTCTCTCTACCAGAGCACGACTCAGCTCTTCCTTATAGTGGTACAGGAGACTGAACCTGGGACTTCGAAGGCTCAGGCGGAAGTCTCATAGCAGAATCATTATGTAATCTACCTCTCTCAAATTCTTTATGCAACTCTCCCCTAATACTCCAACTCACAAATCATGGTCATTTTAACTTCTGTAATCCCCAACTTCAATCTTAGTCCACTGATGCCACAAGTTATTATTTGTTTCTCCTACCTGAATGTAGAAATGCCTTTAGTTTGAAAGCCAAGGCGATCCAAAGCTCTCTTAATGAACTTCTGAATGAAGTTCCACGTTATCTGAGAGTCTAGTACACCACTAACTGAAGTCCAATCTCTGAAACAGCTTTCCCACAAAATCTGTCTCGTTGTGGTTGGGGGTGGGGTGGGGTGGGGGCTAACATTACCTGACAATTTTCACAAAAGTCTCCTTCCACTGAGCTCTTAGAAACTGATGTTTCTTATTTTAAACAAGGGACTGTTTAAAAGCTGGACGGTGGTACATCTGGTTGAGCACATGCTACAGTGTACAAGGTCCCAGGTTCAAGCCCCGGTCCCCACCTTCAGGGGGTAAGCTTCACAAGCAATGAAGTAGTGCTACAGGTGTCTTCTCTTTCCTTCTCTATCCTCCCCGCCTCAGTTTCTGTCTCTATCCAAAATATAAATGAATATTCAAAAAACAAAACAAAACATGGGACACTTTTATAGCAATTACTTCCCTCATGATATTCCAACATTGAATGTTTTTGACAGTTAACTTCTGCCTGGTATCCTGCTGGCTTTCTCTCACGACACTTTTTAATCTGTTTACTTTTTTAAAAGTTCATTATTTTTTAATTTGACAAGACAAAGAAAAACAGAAGGGGAGAGAGAGAAGGAGAGGAAAAAAAGACTCCTGCAAGAGCTAGGAAGACAGCATAATGGTTCTGCAGAGAGACTTTCATGCCTTGAAGCCCTAAGGTCCAGCGGTGCTCTGCTGTCTCTCTCCCAATCCACCTCTGTTGCTGTTTGTCATATTCAAATAAATTTAAAATGTTTAAAGGGAAAAAAAAAGTCCTGCAGTACTGCTTCACCACTTAGGAAGCTTCCCTATCCCCCAACCTGGCAGCGAGCTCAACTGGCTGCACTATCACCCGGCCACATGCATGAAACACTTTTTAAAAAACAGATATTCTAGGGAGTCAGGCAGTAGCGCAGCAGGTTAAGCGCACGTGGTGCAAAGTGTGTAAGGATTCTGGTTCAAGCCCCCGGCTCCCCACCTGCAGGGGAGTCACTTCACAGGCAGTGAAACAGGCTTGAAAGTGTCTGTCTTTCTCTCTCCCTCTGTCTTCCCCTCCTCTCTCCATTTCTCTCTTCTCTCTGTCCTATCTAACAACGACAACATCAATAACAACAATAATAACTACAACAACAACAAAAAAACAAGGGCAACAAAGGGGAAAATAAATATAAAAAATTAAAATAGAAGATATTCTAAATAAAATAAAATAGGATATTCTATTAGAAGACCTCCCCCTCCCTAAGTCACCAAAGTAAAAGAAAATGCATAAGTCAAATGGCATGAGCATAGTTCTGCTGGGGAGAAAGAGAAAAGGGACTAAGGAGTGGACATATGTGCGATTTGATGCCTAGTAGGCTGTGAGAGCTCATCTTCCCAGGTCACAGTGCTGCGGAGACTTTTGACTCACCATCCAGTTAGGCAGTATTGGTCAGAACTCAGTTGGCTGTGTGGTAGGGGAGTTTTATTCCATTTTACACCAAGGAAGCCAAGATAGAGAGCACGTGACAGACCAATGGTGGAGATTGCACCCCAGTCAGGAGACACATGGTGGACACCTGCCCGCTGCACCTCCTACTAACACCTAAGCACCACCCACTGACCTGACACAATGGTGTCTACCTCCATCTGAGTGAATCATAAGGACTGAGGTGTCTATGCGGTGGGCTGAAAGGTTATATGACCAGCCCCCCAGAGGGAAGGCTAGCCCTCTGTCCTGGTTCCAGCTGCTCAAGGAGCTCAACCCACCCCCTGGGAGAGGTGGAGTATGAGGACCCTCCTTTCTGTTGCTCGTTTTTTCTTTTATTGTATACGGATAAAAATCAAGGGGGAGTGGTCCAGGAAGTGGCGCAGTGATAAAGCTTTGGCCTCTCAAGCACGAGGTCCTGAGTTCGAGCCCTAGAAGCACATGTACCAGAGTGATGTCTGGTTCTTTCTCTCTCCTATCTTCCTCATTAATAAATAAATAAATAAAATTTAAAAAAAAAAAGTCAAGGGAGAAAGGTAAGAGAGTGAGAGAGAAAGAAACAGACATTTACATCACTGCTTCACCACTTATGAAGCTTCTCTGCAGGTGGAAACTGGAGGCTTGAACCTGGGTCCTTACACATAGTAACATGTGCACTTAATCAGATGTGCCACTGCCCACCCCCTCCTTCTATTATTTCTTCCCTCTCCTATTTATTATTATTACGGATAACAAATTATTATTATATTACCACCAGAGCACTGCTCAACTCTGGCTTTATGGTGGCACATGCAGGGGACTGAACCTTGGACTTTGGAGCCTCAGGAATGAGCCTGCATAACCACTATGCTATCTCCCCCACCCTCCTCTCTTACTCTTAAAGTGTTTGTGTTTTGGAAACTGGTGATGGAGAGGAGAAAGGGAAGTAAGTATGAAGGTCTGCCCTGTCTATTTTATTTTTTATTTCCTGGATAGAGACAGAAAATGAGAGGGGAGGGGGAGATAGAGATACCTGCAGCACTGTTTCACCACCCGTGAAGCTTCCCCCTTGCAGGTGGGGACCAGGGGCTGGAAGCTGGGCCCTTGTGCATCATAATGTGTTACTCAAGCAGGTGCACCACCATCAGGCCCCTGTCCTGTCCAGTTTAAACTTAAAGTATCTGGGTTTTCTCTCACTCTCTCCCACAGTATACTTTCATTTTCAGGAACACCCCTTGCTCTACTCACCACCCTGATACCCCTGTGCTACGGAACTTTTGCCAATCTGGGGCAAGGGCCAAAAGGACCTGGGGGTTCTGAGGGAGTCCCCCAACAACAAGCCTAAACTTTGACTCTGCACCCACCTGCTTTGTCCTCGTGAGGTCACTGGAGAAAACATGAGTGAAGTTCACATTTTTAAGAAACGCGCCTGCAGCTGCTGCTTGCTTGAAGCCCGTTTCTGAAAGAGGTTCGTCTACTCCTTGTCCTATAGCAGCAGCAGAAGAACGCAGAGGAACATCACAAAGGTGAAGGTGGTAAAGGAAGGAAGTCCAAAGGACCATCATGGCGGGGCACTTGTCCTTGGGAAACGTGGGTTCACACTGAATCATCAGACTAGTTCCCAGAAGAGGGAAGTAGGTGTGAAAACCAGTCTCTGATGTCTCCAGTCAAAAAATCTACAATGGAGTGCTTTTATCACAATGACATCAAAATAAGCCCGTCTGGCTGAAAAACTGGCCCCAGAAGTCTTTCCAAAACCAGATTAACTAGATCATAAAGAGGTAGAAGGATGGGAGCTCAAATTAATAGAGCAAGCGGGGGGGGGGGGGGGGCGGAATTCACTCAGAACAAAGTGACAATCCCATTTGAGAAAGTAGTAGTTCTCTTCTTAAACCCTCTTCATATAGATTCAGTACTGGAAAAGCAAGCTTTATGTTTCCAACTCTGAAAGCATGTTAAATCCTGGCAGGTATATTTTAAGACAACTAGGCCTAATATAACTCTCTAAGCAGCTGACTAGCTGACTGGGCTGCTTTGAAATGACTTACAAACAACCTGGGAACTATTCCTTCTGTCCAGTTCACTTAAAGAGACTTAACACTTCTTGGTTACCATCTGCTCTGGTCATGTTTCTGGGATTATGATGGTTTAAGTCTGTGACCCCACCCTGCCCCAGAAGCTCTGATCAACTCACATCTTATCATGTTAGCATGAAAGAGTGGAAAATCACAGAGAATACCAACCTTGCAGTATTTTCTCCTTGTTAAATCTTGTCTCTCCACTAAAACAGAGAAAACAATTATTACCAAATGGCTATTTCTGAGGGGAAAAAAATCAGTAATAGTGGTCCGGGAGGTGGTGCAGTGGATAAAGCATTGGGCTCTTAAGCATGAGGTCCTGAGTTCAATCCCTGGCAGCACATGTACCTGAGTGATGTCTGGTTCTTTCTCTCTCCTCCTTTCTCATGAATAAATAATTTAAAAAAAAAACAGCAATAAAAGGCAATGACATTCAGAAAGAAAGTACATGAGACTGCTAACACTCTTCATAATCTAACTTGTGAAAATACAAATTGTCCTCGAGTGATAATCATAATCACTTAACAATAACACAAAAGATTCTATTAAAAAATATAATATTTTTGTGAAATAATGTTTGGCAGAATGAATATGATGACTAAAACCACTTCTAGAGGCAGCAGGAGGAGGTCCCGCCACTTGCAACAGAACTAAAAGGCTGAGGGGTCTGGACAGCGTGGGAAAGAAAACCTTCGGAGAAAGCTCATACGTCTTCTCTTGGCTCCCAGACCTCACCGCCTCCCTTCTGTTTTGTTAAGAATCTACCTGCACATAGGAGAGATAGCACAGTGGTTCTGCAAAAGACTTTCATGCCTGAGGTACCCAGATCCCAGGTTTAATCACCAGCACCACCATAAACTGAGCACTGCTCTGGTTTTTTGTTGTTGTTGTTGTTTTTTTTAAAGAATATTGTCCCAAAGAACCTACCTGGAGACAGACTTCCCTGAAGAACTGGGGGTGGGGCAGTGAGGGGATTGGGTTTTAAGAATTTAAATTTTCTTTTCTTTTCTTTCTTTTAAAAAAAAAAAAAAAAGCAAGAGAAATACAGAGAAGGATACAGAAAGACCAGAGTACTGTACAGCTTTGGGTTATGGTAGTACTGGGGATTGAATCTGAGACCTGAGAGCCTCAGGCATGAAAGCTGTTTTTAGAACCACTACGCTGTCTCCCCAGCCTCCCATGCCCCCCAACAAAAAATTTTTTGAAGCATCAGAAGAAAGGACTGAGGGGCCAGGTGGTGGTGCACCTGGTTGGATGCACGTTACCATGCACGAGGACCCAAGTATGAGCCCCTGGTCCCCACCTGCAGGGAGAAAGCTTCATGAGTGGTGAAGCAGCGCTACACACATCTCTCTCTATCTATCTATCTATCTATCTATCTATCTATCTATCTATCTATCTATCATCTATCTCCCCCTTTCCTCTCAGTTTCTGGCTGTCTCTATCCAATAAATAAAGATCTTTAAAAAAGAGAAAAAGAAAGGGGAGTAGGGCGATAGCACAGTGGGTTAAACACAGGTGGCGCAAAGTGCAAGGACCGGCATAAGGATCCCGGGTTGAGCCCCTGACTCCCCACCTGCAGGGGAGTCGCTTCACAGGTGAAGCAGGTCTGCAGGTGTCTGTCTTTCTCTCCCCCCTCTCTGTCTTCTCCTCCTTTCTCCATTTCTCTCTGTCCTATCCAACAACTACAACATCAATAACAACAGCAACAATAAAAACAAGGGCAACAAAAGGGAAAATAAATATAATAAAAAAAAAAAAAAGAGAAAGGACTGGAAATTCTGTCACAAATAAAGGGTCAACTGACACTGGGGGCTGTTAAGTGGTGATACAAAGAATACTAAAGACAGGACAGACTTATGATAATAACAGTCACTCAATGCAGGAAACTATCAAGGAGACTTCAGTTAAAGCTTACTGAGGTCTCTGTGGAAAATATCATACCACAGAATCACAGAGATATGGTGCTGGGCAGTGGTGCACCTGGTTGAGCGCACTTACTACCACATACAAGGACCCGGGTTCAAGCCCCTGGTTACCACCTGCAGGGGAGAAGCTTCACGAGTGGTGAAGTAGTGCTATAGGTATCTTTATCTCTTCTTCCCTTATCAATTTCTCTGCCCTAACAAATCAATAAACAAAATAAAAATATTCACAGAGATATAAGAGAGACCAGGGCAGCCTTTGAGAAAGGAGCATACTGTAATGTGTGTGCTTAACCAGGTCCACCACCACCCGGCCCCATATTTATACTCTTTTCTTTGAGTTTGGTAGCTATTCTCTGCTCTAATCCAGCTTTCTAGCCCTATTCTCAACTCTGACACCATCTTCCCAGGAAATATTTTTAGTCTACCTGCATGCCAGCTATCAGGCTCAGGCAAAACTTACTAAAGTCATAGGCCCCTAGGAACATACCTAAAATATACTTCCTAGCTTCTATCCACCCTAAAGTCCCTATTCTCATTTGCTCATTAATTCTTCTATTCTTGTCTCTACCAACTGCTCCTTCTGCTCCTCCCAACCTCTTCATAACATTCCACTATGAGAAACTGGGTCCCTAGAAGGGACCCGACTTACATGCTATGTCACCAAATCAACTTGTAGCCTCCCCCTTTCCAATGCCTTCGTAATCATACTATTAATAGCACATCGGCTGCTACTTCACTGACACAGTTTTGGTACAATGGCACCCTCTCTCCATGGATTAACAGCTCTACCACAGGTCCCTGCATACTGGTGACTGTGGTTCCCCAATTCACACTCTTATGGAGAGGCAAAACTTGCCTGACTGCTCCTGGCCCCTAGGCCTTGCAGAGCAGTCTTTCTCCCCATTCTGGTGGGCATGGGTTTAACTGCCTCTGTGGGCTTGGCCGGTGGTGCTTTGGGTCACAGTCTTGTTACAGCAGACGACTTCACCGAGAGGCTACAGCAGATTGTGGACTCTGCTACGGACACCCTGGCTTCCCTCCAGCGGCAGATGACCTCTTGATAAAGTAACTCTCCAGAACCACCTAGCACTGGACCTGCTGACAGCTAAGAAAGGCAGGACCTGCATCTTCCTGCAGGAGAAGTGCTGTTTTTACGTGAATGAATCTGGACTGGTTGAACAAAATATACAGATTCTGACTAAACTGAGTGATGACCTTCACAGATGCTACCCCCTTGGGTCTTCCTCCTCATGGCTGCAAGGCCCACTGGCCACCTGGGTTCTTCCCCTTGTGGGACCCGATTTTGATTTGTTTGCTCTTTCTCCTTGCCTCCTTCCTGCTTAAGTTCATTCAGCTTCACATTCATGATATGACCAAAGGAACTGTTAATCAGGCTCTCACTCACCCCTATACAAGCCTCTACCCACTGACCCTCATCAACCCTACTTTGACTCCGAGCTATCATATCTACCCCTACAGGTTATAAAAGAAAACAGAAAGACATGTGGGAAGTGGGCCCAGTGTCTGGGAAGTCCAGGCTATTGTTTCCATGAGAGTCTGAGTAGGTAGACCCCAAGTTTTCCCCCTTCCCGGGCAGAGACAATGGCAGGTCCCCCCGACCTCGTGAACTAATGATGAATGGCTTCTCCGGACAGAGGCTACCTTTCTGTACATGCCACCCTGTCCCCTTAAAACAAAGGCCATGAATTACTGTGTATTGTGTATGGTCAACTTGAAAACCGCCACAAATGTCCTGATTTTACTCAATTGCTCCCTTTCCCCCTGCCCTGAAGTGCCTGTAATCTAACCCCAGAAAAATTGCGTTGTTGAGTTCATGACCAAGCCTTGTACAGCAACTTTCCAGTTGTGATCAAGTATTTTGTAGGTCAAGATATAACTATGCATTGTGCTGCATTGTGTTGGGGTTAATGATTACCTCAACCTTCTTTCTGGGCTATGGGTATATCTGCTTGCTTAAATCCTCCTAATAAACGAGTCTCCACTCTGAGGCTTCTCCCGGAGCTGGATGAGTCTGGCGTGATTCTTTCCTCTATGCGCATGTCACCCCTGCGCATGTCACCCCTGGCACACAGAGCCACCCCAGGACTCCGAGGGGGCTGCTATGACCTCAGCCAACCAATGGCTGGAGAGGTGGGGGACCCGGGGCAACCTTCATATTCCTACTTTCTGGTTCTTGTCTATTAAACATTTTGTCCTGCTTTATATCTTTTTTTAATTTTTATTTTATTTATTTATTCTCTTTTGTTGCCCTTGTTGTTTTATTGTTGTAGTTATAGCTGTTATTACTGATGTCGTCATTATTGGATAGGACAGAGAGAAATGGAGAGAGGAGGGGAAGACAGAGGGGGAGAGCAAGACATAGACACCTGCAGACCTGCTTCACCACCTGTGAAGCTACTCCCTTACATGTGGAGAGCCAGGGGCTCGAACCAGGATCCTTATGCTGGTCCTTGTGCTTTGCGCCATGTGCGCTTAGTGTGCTGCACTACCGCCTGACTCCCCCTGCTTTATATCTTATAGCCTTTCAGCCACCAAGTCACAGTTGTTACTATGATCCCATCCTGACTTCCCTGGGTAGACGACCTCACTAGTACTTCCTGGAACTCCAGAGCCCTACTCTACTAGAAAAAGATAGGCTGGATAGAGTTATGGCCTGACCTGCCAAAACCCATGTCCAGCAGAGAAGCAATTACAGAAGCCAGAACTCCCAGCTTCCGCACTCCAAAAAGAAAGCCATACTACCAGAGGAGAAATATTAGGGGAAGATAACCAGAGGGTTCTGAACCCCAATTCCATCAGGACCCACTGAGAAAAAAGGAAGTACATTCAGAAGTGGTAACAGGTGAAGGTATGGCTTAGAAAGGAAGAGAAGGCAGGATCATAGAAAAAAGATGGGCAAAAATATAAATAGTTACAAAAATAATAATTCATATCTGTGGCCTTGGGAGAACTACTGTAGCTTCCAATGGAGGAAATGGAGACATAGAACTCTGGTGGTGGGAACACTGCAGAACTATATCCATAATCTCATAATTTCATAAATCAGTATTTAACAACAAAAAAGGAGAAAAAATGGCCATCTTACCTAAAGCGATTTATATAATCAATATAATCTCTATCAAAATCCTAATGGCATTTAAGGAAAGAAAAAAGCAATCTCAAACTCAGATGGAAAAACTAAAGACCTTGGATAATCAAAACAATTCTGAGGGAGAAGAAAAACTGGTTGTGGGGCCAGCAGGTGGTACACCTGGCTGAGTGCACATGTTACAGTGGGGAATCTTTTTAAGTGGGGAAGTAACACTGCAAGTCTGTCTCTCTCTCTTTCTCTCTCTGCTGGAGTTATTGCTGGGGCTCAGTGCCTGCAACATGAATCCACTGCTCCTGTGGTCATTTTTTTGATTTTTTTTTTTTTTTTTTTTTACAGAAATTGAGAGGGGAAGGGAGATAGAGAGGGAGAAAGGTAGACACTGGCAGACCTGCTTCACCACTTGTGAAGCGGACCCCCCCCCCCGCCACGCGCGCAGGTGAGGAAACGGGATCAAGAATTGGGATCCTTACGTGGGTCCTTGCGTTTCTTTCTCTCTATCTTCCCACTTCCTTTAATTTCTGAAGTCTCTATCCAATAAATAAAAAGATAATTACAGAGCTTAATAAAATTAAAATTAAAAGAGAGAGAAAATGGTTCTATCAGATTCCCTGACTTAAGCTAAAACAAAAGTAATTTTTAAAGTATGATACCTGAACAAAACCAGAAACTCAAGACCTGTGGGACAGAACAGAGAGCATAGAAATGGAAGGTGACAAAGGAACAAATACTGTTCAAGGACGACAAGAAGGCTCCTCAACAAACACTGTTGGGAAAACTAGACAGTTATAAACAAATGAAGTCATGGGCCATGGAGATAGCATCACAGTTCTGCAACAGACTTTCACACCTGAGGCTCTGAGGTCCCAGGCTCAAGACCTAGCCTCACCAGGGCTGTGCCCTCTCTTTGTCTCTCTCACTAAAAATAAATACAATTACAAAAATAAAAGTTATGGGATAAAATTCAATGAATACTGCAATTAAAAGAATGACACTGTAAGGGAGTCGGGCTGTAGCGCAGTGGGTTAAGCGCAGGTGGCACAAAGCACAAGCACGGGCATAAGGATCCCGGTTCGAGCCCCGACTCCCCACCTGCAGGGGAGTCGCTTCACAAGCGGTGAAGCAGGTCTGCAGGTGTCTATCTTTCTCTCCCCCTCTCTGTCTTCCCCTCCTCTCTCCATTTCTCTCTGTTCTATCCAACAACGACAGCAATGATAACTACAATAAAAATAAAAATAAAAAAAAGAATGACACTGTACTTAGACCAAATGGATGGACCTAGAAGTTAAATGAAATAATGTCAGTCAGAGTTCAGGGCACCAGTATGCCGGGCTAGCTTCGCAGCAGGTGACAGACGACCTGGGACACAAGGCTGAGCGGAGAAGCAGTATTTCTTTATTCACGAGCGAACGGTTAAAAAAACTAATCTAATTTAATCACAACCCAATTCTCTCTTGCCTCTCTCTCTCCTCCAGCGGAAGAGTCAGGAACCAAGGAAGTACATCCTATATGGGGGTGGGGAGAAGGAAGAAAAGGGAAAAGGCAAGGACTAAACCAAAATCTCCCGGAGGCAGGGGGAGTGAGACCAAACCAATGTAACAGAATGACCATGTCAATAGACCACAACGTCAAGCAATGTAACAGAATGACTATGTAAATAGACCACAACGTCAAGCAATGTAACAGAAGGGATCCCAGAAGCAGAACTAGAAGCGTACCAACAAAATAAGGAGAGGTGAAAGGTCCGGTGGTTTTGTTCATGTGTGCAATATACATAATTAAAGCAAAGGGTTCTGCTAAGGAAGGAGCTGGGCACAAGAACTTTGGAGGTGAATGCAGCAAGGGATACACACAAATACCGGTATAAGGCTGGATCCCTGAAATCCTGCAATTCTGTACACCACTGTTAAATCACTAATCACATAAATTAATCCATAGAAACAGCTCGGATGTAATGAAGAAGCAATTCCACTCGCTCCAAGTCAGTACACAGATGCGATTCTTGTCCTAACAAGTACTGACCCCTACTGGGTACATTATCCTGCAGGCACTACGTATAAATAGTATAGGGCAGATACCTAAAGATAGAATTTTCCTCAAAACCTTTATAAATGTTTAGCTGTACATATTTTATCAGTTCTATCAAGAGACCTGTATAATGCCATGAGCTGTTTAAAGCTTCTTTGGGGAGTGAGAAAAACGAGTAAGTGGCTAAAATAGCTCTGTTATTAATAAGTTATTAATATTCCTCTCCTTCACCAGTTTGGCCTGTCGTAGATGCAGCGGAGGAAGGAACTGAAAAGGTCAGAGGAATACGTTTTGGAGGAGTCAGGAATAACACCCCTCCTTTTCAAATTCTGCTGCATGACCCACTTCCAAAACGGAACACTGACTCCGCAGTTATTTGCACGTTGATGCCAAGAAGCTAGGTCTTGTGACCAGCCATTTATAAGAACTACAAATATGCTTCGTGTATCCTGCAGATAGATTATCACAGTGCTCTTTACTTAAAAAGACATCTTATAAGGGATCAGGTGGTGGTACACACCATAGACCACCCACATTTCCATGTAAAAGGACCAGGGTTCAAACTCAGGCTCCCCACTTGCAGGAAGGAACCTTCACAAGCAGTGAAGCAGAGCTGCAGGCGTCTCTTTCTCCTTCTCTACCTCTCCTTCCCTTCTCAATTTCTCTCTGTCCTATTTAGATGAAAAAGAGAGAGAGAGAGAGAGAGAGAGAGAGAGAAAGACAGTTTATTTCGTTAGGTCTAGGTTATACTCTCTGGCACTTTTTTTTTTTTTTGCAGAGAACTCCTCTTTTTATTTATTTATTTATTTGTTTATTTTGGCTATTTACTCCCTTTTGTTGCCCTTGTTGTTTTATTGTTGTAGTTATTATTGTCATCGTTGTTGGATAGGACAGAGAGAAATGGAGAGAGGAGGGGACAACAAAGAAGGGAGAGAAAGATAGACACCTGCAGACCTGCTTCACCGCTTGTGAAGCAACTCCCCTGCAAATGGGGAGCCGGGGGCTTGAACCGGGATCCTTCTGCCAGTCCTTGCAGTGGCACTTCTTTTTAAGGCATATTAGGAAGCTTAATTTCTGAACAAGAACCCAGTTTACCACAAGGGGGGGAAAAAAAAAAAAGCACATCATGAGATATTAGTACATATTCAGGTCAAGTTTCTAAATACAATAAATACTTTTTAGTGTACATGGAGATAGAAAGCACCATCTGATATCTAATTGTGAAGTTTTTATCCTCATTCCTCAACCCCAAATTAATATGCATGAAAATGTGATTTTATTTTACAGATACCTATCACAAGATGGGAAATTGTACCCATGTGTCAACAACTGTACTGTAAACCACTAACCCCAAATAAAATGGCACAAAGGAAAAAAGGAAGAGAAAATATGATTTTAAAGTAATGTGGGGCAGTGGGTTAAGCGCACATGGCGCCAAGTGCCAAGGACCTGGCTCCCCACCTGCAGGGGAGTCGCTTCACAGGCAGTGAAGCAGGTCTGTAGGTGTTGATCTGTCTCTCCTCCTCTCTGTCTTCCCCTCCTCTCTCCATTTCACTCTGTCCTGTCTGACAACAATAACAGCAATAATACTAACAACAATAATAATAACAATAGCAGCGGTTAAAAAAAAAACCAACAAAGGCAACAAATTGGGGAAAAAATGGCCTTCAGGAGCAGTGGATTCATAGTGTAGGCACTGAGCCCCAGTAATAACCCTGGAGGAAAAAACAAACAAACAAACAACTTACAGATGACCCAATTTTTATCCTACTTGCTTTAATAATGACCAGATGGGGAGCCGGACGGTAGTGTGGTGGTTATGGGCATGTGGCGTGAAGCACAAGGACCAGCGTGAGGATACCAGTTGGAGCCCCAGGATCCCCACCTGCAGGGGAGTCACTCCACAGGCGGTAGAGCAGGTCTGCAGGTGTCTCTTTTTCTCTCTCTCTCTCTGTCTTCCCCTTCTCTCTCCATTTCCCTCTGTCCTATCTAACAATGATGACATCAACAACAGCAATAATAACTACAAGAATGAAAAAAAACAAGGGCAACAAAAAGGAAAATAAAATAATAATAAAACAATTAAAATAATAATAATAATGACCAGAACAACAACTGGCACTAAAAAATACCGAGTGGGTGACAGTGCATGCACCTGGTAGAGTGCACATGTTACAATGCACTTGAACCAGGTCCAAGTCCCCTGTCTCCACCTGTGGGGAGAAATTTTCATGAGCAGTTATGCAGTGCTGCAGGTATCTTTCCTTCTCTCTCCTTATCAATGTCCCTTCCTATCTGTACCCAATATCCCTTTCCTATCAGTTTCTGTTTGTCTCTATTCAATAAAAATAAATATAGGGGGCTGGGTGGGTGGTGGCACACCTGATTGAGTGCACATGTTATGATGTGCAAGGACCCAGGTTTGAGCCCCCAGTCCCTACCTGTAAGGGGAAAATTTTGCAAGTGGTGAAGCAGTGCTACAGGTGTCTCTCTTTCTCTCTCCCCCTTCCCTCTCGATTTCTGGTTATCTCTATCCAATAAATAAATAAAGATTTAAAAAAATTTTTTCTTAAGTGGCCAAGTGGTGGCACACTTGGTAAGTGCACAAGGACCTGGGTTCAAGCCCCTGGTCTTCACCTGCAGGGGGAAAGTTTCACAAATGGTGAAACAGTGCTGCAGGTATCTCTCTGCCTCTCTCTCTATTTCTGGCTGTTTCTATCCAATAAATAAATAAACATATTTTTTAAAAAAGAGAGAGAAGGAGAGAGACAAACCTGCAACCCTGCTTCACTACTTGTGAAGCATGTCTCCCCTCCCCTGCAGGCAGTAAGCAGGGGCTTAAACCCAGGCCCTTGTGCACGATGATGTGTGTACTCTATGGGGTATACCACCACCTGGCCTCACAATTTATTTATTTCCCTACTGACCAGAGCATTGCTCATCTCTGGCTTATGGCAGTGCTGGGGATTGAACCAAGTGCTTCAGATCCTCAGGCATGAGTCTTTTGTAGAACCATTAAGCTGTCTCCCCAGCCAGAAAAGCAAAATAAAAAGTTTTCTTGGCACTGTCCAACAGCTACCCAGCCCTTTAAAATCATCAATCTTGCCATCAGTGTGACTATGTTTGCATTTGACTATGCAGAAGGCTACAGAGAATCAAAGGGTCTCAATAGTAGACTGAATCAAGCCAGCTGCTCCCAGCAAAAGTCATTGTATTCCACTAAAAAGATTACCAACATGTCCCTGGGAAAAAAAAATCAGGAGTTTCTAACTTTGAAAACCCTGAAGAGAGATGATTCAGATAAGAAGGCAGTTAATACAGCATGGTTTATCTCACCACTTTCTCTCCATTGCCCTGTGATTAAAAGAGAATAAAAGATTCTTACAGGGAGTTGGGCAGTAGCACAGTGGGTTAAGCGCACGTGGAGCAAAGCGCAAGGACCGACCTAAGGATCCCGGTTCGAGCCCCTGGCTCCCCACCTGCAGGGGAATTGCTTCATAGACAGTGAAGCGGGTCTGCAGGTGTGTCTACCTTTCTCTCCTCTCCCCATTTCTCTCTGTCCTATCCAACAGTGAATGATATTAACAATAATAACCACAGCAAGGCTACAACAAGGGCAACCAAAGGGGGAAAAATGGCCTCCAGGAGCAGTGGATTCATGGTGTAGGCACTGAGCCCCAGCAATAACCCTGGAGGCAAAAAAAAAAAAAAAATAGGAAAGCTATCAGGAGAGGGGATGGCATACAGAGTTCTGATGGTGGGGACTATATTGAGTTGTACCCCTCTTATCCTATGGTTTTTGTCAGTGTTTCCTTTTTTTAAATATTTATTTATCCCCTTTTGTTGCCCTGTTGTGTTATTGTTATAGTTATTATTGAAGATGTTGTTGTTGAATAGGACAGAGAGAAATGGAGAGAGAAGGGGAAGACAGAGAGAGGGGGAGAGAAAGACAGACACCTGCAGACCTGCTTCACCGCTTGTGAAGCGACTCCCCTGCAGGTGGGGAGCTGGGGGCTTGAACCAGGATCCTTATGCTAGTCCTTGCGCTTTGTGCCACCTGCGCTTAACCTGCTGTGCTACCGCCCAACTCCCCAGTGTCTCCTTTTTATAAGTAAAAATTTAAAAAAACAAAATAACAAATAAGTAAGTATAATAAAATAAGATAAAATGGTTGGTGATGTTCAAGCAATCTATAAAGACCATGGAATTTTTTGGTCTTTGTTATTTACTTATTGAACAGAGACAAAGAGAAATCAAAGAGGGAAGGGGGGAGACAGGGAGAAAGAGAGAGACCTGAAGCACTGGCTCACTTGTGAAGCTTCTGCCTGCAGGTGAAACCAGCATCCTGCTGCACTCAACTGGGTGTGCCACTGAGCGACTGTTCTTCCTTCCTTTCTCTCTCTCTCTCTCTCTCTCTCTCTCTCCTCCCTCAATGGAACTGGAAGTAGAAATGCATGGTGACCAAGCAGATTGGCTATAGAGTTCTTTTGCTTTGGCTCAAACCCCAAACTCTCCCAATTCAGCAGTGACTTTCAAAGCAAGTTCCCTGCCCTAGGCCTCTCAGTTTCCTCTACTGCATGCTGAGGAGACCTTACTTATTTCACCAGACTGTTGCAACTTAATTACAACAGAGCCCAGGCACATAAAATAAGATTGAAAAACCAAACCCTGGGAGTCGGGCAGTAGCGCAGTGAGTGAAGCACAGGTGGCGCAAACCACCATAAGGATCTCAGTTCCAGCCCCCGGCTCCCCACATGCAGGGGAGTCGCTTCACAGGTGGTGAAGCAGGTCTGCAGGTGTCTAGTTTTCTCTCCCTCTGTCTTCGCCTCCTCTCTCCATTTCTCTCTGTCCTATCCAACAACAATGACATTAATAACAACAACAATAACTACAACAATAATAAAAAACAAAAAAGGGCAACAAAAGGGAAAATAAATAAATATATATATATATATATATATATATATATATATATATATATATATATATATAAAAGAAAAACCAAACCCTGCAACCTGGAGGTGGTCTAGTGGACTTTGACTTTGAAGCATGAGGTCCTATTTTCCCTATTAATTTTTTTAAGATTTATTTATTTAGTCCCTTTTGTTGCCCTTGTTTTATTGTTGTAGTTATTATTGTTGTTATTGATGTCGTCATTGTTGGATATGCCAGAGAGAAATGGAGAGAGGAGGGGAAGATAGAGAGGAGAGAAAGATAGACACCTGCAGACCTGTTTCACTGCCTGTGAAGAGACTCCCCTGCAGATGGGGAGCCTGGGGCTCGAATCAGTATCCTTACGCGAGTCCTTGAGCTTTGTGCCACGTGTTTTTAACCCACTGTGTTACCGCCCGACTCCCGAGGTCCTATTTTCAATCCCTGGGATTGTGTGTGCCAGAGTGATGCTCTAGTTCTCTTTCTCATCGTAAATAAATAAATAAATGCCCATGACTGGCAAGAAAGATCACCTGGGAGACAGCTTGCTCTGTTACCTGTGCAGCCTAGGTTCCAGCTTGGTCCCCACCACACTGGGAGAAGCTTCAGTGCTATGCTGTCTTTCTCTCTCTCCCTGTTTTCCTTCTTTCTTTCTTTTTTTTTTTAAGATTTTTTAAAAAATATTTATTTATTTATTTATTCCATTTCATTGCCCTTGTTGTTTTATTGTTGTCATTGCTGTTGGATAGGACAGAGAGAAATAGAGAGAGGAAGGGAAGAGAGAGGGGGAGAGAAAGAAACACCTGCAGACCTGCTTCACCACTTGTGAAGTGAACCCCACCTGCAGCTGGGAGTTCGAACCAGTATCCTTGAGCCAGTCCCTGTGCTTCGCATCATGTGTGCTTAAGGCTTTGCGCCATGTGTGCTACAGCCTGCTTAAGACGCTGCACTACCGCCTGACTCCCTTCCTGTCTGTTTTCCATGTTGATCAGTTGGCTATGAGCAGTGAAGCCCCAGCAATGAGAACAATAAATCAGTAAGAAGCCCTGTTTCAGCAGCAGAGACTATACCCATGATCATCTAACTGGTGTCTAACAAGACTCTAAATAAGGATCACTTTCTTTTTCAAAGTTTAACCCAGATTTGCTACAACTTCTGAGGGTCAGACTCTGTACTAGCTGAGTACTAGGTACAAGAGCGTGATCTAATACAGGAAGGAATCAAGACACTCTACCCGGCACACCGTGTATAAGGGAAGCAACGTTCTGCTCCTCTCTGCTGTAGATAAATCTGGGGGTGAGGGAGGGGCGGAGGGGGTTAAAGGACTGGAGCAATAGCTCCCAGGTAGGGCTCCTGTTTTGCCAAGCATGTGGCCCAGGTTTGAGTCCCAGCACATGATAGATGCTATGACACCAGCAGAAGCTCCTGTGCTGTGGTGTCTCACTCTCCATCTCCATCTGAATGAAAAGGGGCGGGGGCAGGAAAGAGACAGTGAAAAAATTGGGTAAGGGCAAGAGCTCAGTTCCATCCAAAAGCCAGTCTGATTTCTATCCCGTTACAGACTAGTTCCATGACCTTACAAAGCTCATAAAACGTTCTATAAAATGCAGAGAGGTGTTGGGGAGAAGAGGCAAAGAGAAGCCCAAGCTCTGAGTCTTAAGTCCTGCAAATCCAAAAGGGGCCACTTCAGATGATTCCCAAGAGGACCTTCTTATCAAAGAACAGTGAGGCCATTACACCATTAAAAAGAACAGTGAAAGTCGACTGATACGGCATGAGGGCTGGGTTTCTATGAAAGTTGTCCTTACAAGTACAGCAGTAACTTCACCCTGGAGTGTATTTCCTTCACCACCACTCCACATTGATCCTGCCCATGTTACAATTTACTTTCTTCCCATTTAATCCTCCAGCTAATCCAGTGTGGGAGGCCCTCTCATTATTCTGGTTTTATATGATCAGAAAAGGCCAGAAGAAAGAAGGCAGTTAAGGAGAGTGCACATTCCATGGCTCCGGGCAGGAGCAGGGACCTTAACCCAGGTCTGCCCCAGCTCCTCACCAACCTGGATCTGCTTCCTATTCACAGGGGGCAGAGGCCCATGGACAAGGGAGAAAGTGAGAGAGACCTGAAGACAGAGCAGCCTTCAGCTCTTTGCAGTGTTGTGATCAAAGATCTCTGGAGGGGGAGGTGGCCTGGGGCAGCCAGGAATGGGCGCTTGAGGGGACAAAAGATCAATCTCAGATGTCTGCTGGGGGCGTGGGGGAGGGCGGCAGAGGCAGCAGAGGGAGCCAGGGGACACAGCTGCCAGCCTCAAAAATCAAAGCACCACATTATTCACAATAGCCAAAGAATGGAGGCAGCCTAAATGCCCATCAACAGATTATGTACTCCATGGAATACTACTCTGTAATCAAAAAAGATGATACTGTGTATTTGTGACAACATGGATGGAAATGGTGGTATCATGCTTAGTGAAATAAGTGAAGATATGAAAGACAATTACTGGATGGTTTTACTCTTATGTTGCATCTAGAGATCTGATTCAGGGGGGGCAGGTGGTAGGGTAACTGGGTAAGCACACACACTACAGTGAGCAAGGACCTGGGTTCAAGCCCCTGGCCCCCAACTGCAGGAGGAAAGCTTCACAAGTGGTGAAGCTGGGCTGCAGGTGTCTCTGTCTCTCTCCATCCCCCCTCTCCTTTCAATTTCTCTGTCTCTATCCAATAAATAAATAGATTAAATGATTCAGATGAATTTGCAAAAAAAAAAAAACAGAAGAAAGAAACTGTTTCTAAAACTTTAAAAGAACTATGGCGGTTATCTGGAAGGGTCGGACGACAGAATTTCAGAGATGTGCAACTATAACCTGTAATCTCACAATCTTAAAGCCAGTATTAATCACAAATAAAAGTAAATTAAAGCACCAGCTGACTTGCTGGAGGGGGTAGTGGCGGCGCTGGAAAGTCTGGGGCCCAAGTTGTCTTTCTCCTGACTTCAGCTGTGCACCACGCGCATGGAAGCCTTGATTATTTCTTCCTCAACTGGAACCCTGACTACTTTATTTTATTTTTATTTTATTTTAGAGAGAGAGGGAACCAGAGCATCACGCTGGCACATGCGACTCCGGGAATCGAACTCGCGACCCCCGTGCTGGCGGGCCCAGGGTTTCATCTCCCGGGTGGCAGGCCTGATGCTCTGTAAACCCTGCCTTCCTCTTCAGGGTTGGGGATGGGACTGCACTTGCGGAAACGTCTAAAAACAGCCTGGCGCGGGTCACCCTTCTCAGGGGAGCACAAGTGGGGACAGGAGGGGGAAAAAAAATGAAATGACAGCTCGGCGTGGGGGTCCCGTCACCCACTCCAGACCACCCGGGGCAGACCGGGGAGACCCGGGGAGCGAGGTACTCACTGCCGGATAACGGTCAGGGCGAAGCGCGGCATGTTCCGCCGGCGCTGGAGACAGCAAAGGAGTGAGCGGCTACCACACACGCCTGCGCCGCCGCCGCCTCTGCACTGCGGACGCCTCGCCCTCACCACTTCCGCCAGCCCCTGCCGGCTGGCCGGCTTCGTTATCATAGGCCGAGCGAGTCGTTGCGTCATTCCAGAATAGCCAATCAAGGTAGCAGAAGCCAGCAGGGCGGAGGAGATTGGTGGGTGCGGAGGCCCCTCCCAGAGCCGTGCGCTTGCGCCCCGGCGCGCGGAGTTGTGATTGGCGCGCGGCAGGTGCGCGCGACCCGCCCACAGTACGGTGCCGGGAATCTTGCCCCGGCAAGCCGGGGACCTGCAGGCTGGGGCAGATAAGGCCAGCAGAGCACGGGTGTGGCTGCAGTGATTGAAGGCTGGAGTGCAGCCAGGTCTGGGTTTGGGGTGTAGACAGATCTCCTGTGAGGTTTAACTCTGAGCACCTAGGCCCAGGCATGCGGAGTCAGCAATGCGTAGGTTCTTCCCCAACTTGCGCTTGGGCAGGCTGCATGTAGCAAACTATCAGGCAGCTGAGGCCAAAACCTTGGCTCACCAACTGGACCAAAGTTGTTTTTTTTTGTTTGTTTTATTTTGTTTTTGCCACAACAGTGCTCAGCTCTGGCTGATGGTGGTGCTGGGGATTGAACTTGGACCCTCAAAGCCTCAGCCATTAAACCCTTTTTTGCAAAGCCATTATGTTGTCTCCCATGTCTACCTGATTTCCTCTTTAACCCTAACCTTTACACTCGTAAGTTTCTTTGTCTCAACTCTGGATACTTAAGTTCATTTTAGTCATTTTTTACCTATCTTTATCTCCTCCCTTCTCCATCCACTGATCAGGGGCCAGGAGGTGGCACACCTGGTAGGGTGCACATAATGTTCAGGCCTTGGGTTCTCTCCTGTGCAGAGAAGCTTCACCCGAGTGGTGGAGGTGCCTCTGTTAGTGTCGTCCCGCTCTCTTGATTTCTCTGTATCATCCAAAAAACAAGTAGATAAACAAATCTCTGCTGACCTATATCTAGCACCACCATAAACCAGAGCTGAGCAGTGCTCTGACTCTTCTCTTTCATTGAAATAAAATTAATTCTTCTAATTCAGGTTGTATTCAGAGTTGAATAAATTCTCCCTCACATTTTATGAAAGAGCTTCTGATGGCGGGGCTAGACTCTCATTCCTGAGGTTCCACGGTCCCAGGTTCAGTCCCCAACGCCACCCTAAACCAGAGCTAAGTAGTGCTCTGGGGGAAGAGAAAAAAAAAAAAAAAGAGCTTATGGTAAATTTCAAAGCAGCGAGCGTTAACCTAATCTCGAACTCTCACTTTCATTATAGGTAAAATAGGGTAACAGCAACTAACATGACACAAGTCATTCATTACACTAGCTTTTGGTTGGTAAGATTTGATGAGGTTGTCTTTGTAGTACAGTCTTTCACACATTTTTATGGTAAATGTCAGCATTTGCTGGGGGTGGGGGGGTGCACCTGGTTTAGTGCACACACTACAGTGCCCAAGGACCTGGGTTCAAGCCCCTGGTACCCACCTGCAGAAAGCTTCACAAGTGGTAAAGCAGGGCTGCAGGTGTCTCTCTTTTTCCCCTCTATACCTCTCCCTCCCCTCTTAATTTCTCTCTGTCTCTATCCAATAATAAATAAATAAGAAATGTTAAAACAATGTTAGCATTTGCTTTCTTTGTCTAGGTTCAGAGGAAACCAGACATGCCCGATGGGTTCTTCAGAAACAAACAAACAAGCACCTGAAAATTTATGAAAAAAATTCAAAAGGAATTTTTTTATTTTTTAATATTTATTTATTCCCATTTTGTTGCCCTTGTTTTATTGTTGTAGTTATTATTGTTGTTGGATAGGACAGAGAGAAATGGAGAGAGGAGGGGAAGACAGACGGGAAGAGAAAGACACCTGCAGACCTGATTGTCTGCTTGGGGGAGGAGGAGCTTGAACTAGGATCTTTACTCCAGTCCTTGCACTTTGTGCCACGTACACTTAACCTGCTGGCTACCGCTAGACTCCCCAAAAGGAATTTTAGTAACAAAACTCAAATAGAGCTGGGGAGATAACAATGCAAAAAACTTTAAAGCCTGAGGCCCTAAGGTCCCAGGTTTTGTTCTAAGCATCTCTGTAAGCCAGATCTATTGGAGTAGTGTTCCAATAAAAAAAAAAAAAAAACGGAGAGAGAAAGAGAAAGGAAAGAAAATGCTTGTGAGGCTGGAGACATAGCATAATGCAAAAAAGATTTCCATACCTGATACTCCAAGTCCCAAATTCAATCCCCTGATCCACCCTAAACCAGAGCTGAGTAGTACTGTAGTCAATCTCTCTCTCTCTCTCTCACTGTACCTTTACTTCTGTATCTCTCTTATTAAAATGAAACATAAAATATATTTTTAAAAATTAAATTAAAAGTGAGTAAAATGTATTAAATGCAAAACACAGAAAATTCCAAGCTTCAGACCATTAATAAATGACTCTGCTGCGGTATAGTGACTAGAACATGAGGTCATGTGTTCAGTCCCTGACATCACGACATCACGTGCACCAATATCCTGCTCCGGCTATCTCTTTCTCTTTTAAGATTTTATTTATTAATGAGGAAGAACCAGACATCATGCTGGTACCTGTGCTGGTGCAGCTTGAACTCAGGACCTCATACTTGAGAATCCAGTACTTTACCCACTGCACCACTTCCCTGACAATACTCTTTCTTTCTTTCTTCTTTCTTTCTTCTTTTCTTTCTTTCTTTCTTCCTTTCCTTGACCACACTCTTTCTTTCCTTCTTTCCCCCTTCCTTCCTTTCTTTTTTATTATTATTTTTATTTTTTATTTTTTTTACCATAGCACTGCTCAGCTCTGGCTTATGGTGGTGCAGGGAATTAAACCTGGGACTATGGAGCCTCTTTGCATAACCATTATGCTATCTACCTCTGCCCCACACTCTTAACCATAAATATATCTTTCAAAATGCTGTTAAAGGGCTAGCAAAATAGCTCACTTGGATAGTGCACTGCTTTGCCATGTGCAAACCCAGGTTCAAGCCACCCCCTCACACTGCATTGAATGAAGCTTTGGTGTTGTGATCTGTCTGTCTGTCTGTCTGTCTCTGCCACTCTATTTAAAAATACAATGGTTGGATATCAGAAGGAAAATTTTGGGAAGATTCCAAGGAAGGCTCAATAAAAACAAAGGTATGCAGACTTAAGTTCCCTTCCATCAACTAAAGAGATATAAGGGGCTTATAAAAAAAAAAAATCTTCAAAGCCAAACTCTTATCTAGGTCCTAAAACCCCTCCCAGGATATAAACCTTGTTGGGAAAGACACAGTTGTGGCAGATATGTTGCTTCCTTGTGCCTTGAATTCCTAGTCACTATAAAAGAAGATGAAGAACAGAATTATTGGCACACATTTTCAAAATAGGTTCATATATATGCTAATATTTTGGGGTCACACAGATGGCATAGGAGCACACTGTCCCAGTGAGCTATTTCACCAGCCCCTCGCCACTGTTTCGCATACCTTAAAGTGCACACAAATCTTGGAAGCCATTTTTTAAAAGTAAGTCTGGGATGGAAGCCAAATTCAGCAACTCTACAGACTCTCAGGAAGAGAACAGGTATTTTTAGGATGAAGGAGGAGGAACGGTGCAGCCCACATTCAGGGAGGGAATGGGGGTGCAGTGGGCTACACTGCCTGTTTATAGTATTATATGGACTTCACAATGTTCTGAACACCTACATGATTCTACAGTACAACAGAGTCTCCTGAAAATGTGAGCTTGAAAAGTGAAAGTGTGTAATTGAGAAGGATAAAGAATCATGGTTAAACTCACATACTACAGTGCACAAGGACCCAGGTTCAAGCCCCTGCAAGGGAAAAGCTTCACAAGTGGTGAAGTAGAGCTGTAGGTGTGTCTCTCTGTCTCTCTCCCTCTCTATCTCTTCCTCCCCTCCCAATTTCTCTTTGTCTCTATCCAATAATAAATATTTTTTTTTTAAAAAAAAAGGATCATGAGAACTACTACATGAAGAGTTGGGAAGTGTGTCTAAACAGGAAGTTCAAAAAGAGGAAATGGGGGTCTGGTTTTGTGTTGAGTTAAGCTAGCATGATGTAATAGCATATATATATATATATATATATATATATATATATATGAGTTTCCCAGAAAAAAAATCATGTTTATTAATGAGAGTAGATAGGTGAACATGTACAGTAGAGGGATATACAAAGATCAACATCTCACAAGGACAGGGAACTCGGCAGAGAAAAATAAGTGCTTTTTGTGTGTGTAAGTTTACTGAACTTAACTTATTGGAAGGCCCTGGGGTGGAGGGGGAGAGGGGGCGGATAATTCAGGTCCTATTCTGAATTTTTTTTTTCTTCACTTTTTGCAACTGAACAGAGAGAAATTGAGAGTGAAGGAGGGCCAGGCGGTGGTGCACCTGGTTAAACACGTGCATTACAGTGTGCAAGGACACAGGGTCAGCCCCTGGATCCCACCTGCAGGAAGAAAGCTTCATGAGTGGAGAAGTAGGGCTGCAGGTGTTCTCGCTGTCTCTTTCCCTCTTTATCTCCCCCTCCCTCTCAGTTTCTCCCTGTTTCTTATCAAATAAATAAATGGAGACTTAAAAGAGAGAAAGAAAGAAATTGAGAGAGAAAAGAGAGATAGAGTGGGAGAGAGAAGGGCCAGGTGGTGGCGCACCAAGTTGAGTGCACATGCTATAGTGTGCAAGGTCCCTAGTTTGAGGCCCTGTCCGTACCTGCAAGGAATTAAAATGATACAGATTGGAAGACAAGAACTGGATCCTTGGTGCTTAGTTTTTGTTTTTCAATTGTTTTTATTTATTTATTAGGTAGAGACAGCCAGAAATCTAGAGGGAAGGGGGTGATAGAGAGGGAGAGAGAGAGACAGAAAGACACCTGCAGTCCTGCTTCACCACTCGCAAAGCTTTCCCTCTACAGGTAGGGATCGGGGGCTTGAACCTGGGTCCCTGTGCACTGTAACATGTGCGTCCACCCAGGTGCGCCACAACCCGGGCCCCCTTTGTGCTTAGTTATTTTGGTATTCAACTGGGTGCACCACTGCTCAGCCTCTGATCCTTTTTGTCGTTTTGTTTGTTGTTTTTTCTGTTGCTTTTTTTTGTTTGTTTTCTTCCTTCCTTTCTTTTTTTTTTTTTTAAAGATTTTATTTATTTATTCATGAGAAATGATAGGAGAGAAAGAACCAGACATCACTCTGGTATATGTGCTGCCAGGGACTGAACTCAGGACCTCACACTTGAAAGTCCAATGCCCAATCATTGTGGCACCTCCACGCCCACAGTGCTCAGCTCTTAACCAGGTGTGCCACCACTGGCCTCACTTCTGGTTTACAGTGGTACTGGAAACTGAATCTGAGTATTTTAGGCATCAAAGTCTTTTTGCATAACCATCATGTTTTTCCCCTGGCCCCAGATTTACATAATAAAAGAAGTAAATCACAGTAGGAGTATTTCCTTCTCAGGTGAGATCTCCCCCTCTCTGTCAAAGCATCTCTTTTTCTATCCCTGCAGGTGGAATAGGGATTAGGAAAATGAAACCCTTTTCTTCTGCCAGACACTTAAATCCTCTCACTGTAGGGAGAACTGGAGACAGCTTCCCGGGGCTTCCTCTAATTGTTTCCATCAGGGACTAGTTCAGTCCAGCCTTAGCTTTGGGGCCCTTAACTGTGCAAAGGTATTTGTGAGGCTCTGTCTTGGGTCATTAAAGACAAAAGGATGAAAAAAAAAATCCAAAAGAATGTAACAAATGCAGCGAGGCTCCTCAGGTGGGTGTCACACCCTCCAAACCTCAGGCCAGTTCCTTCTTTTTAGGTGGCCAAGAGGATGGAGGGCTGGGGATACTGGAGACAGGAAGAGCTGCCTGATTACAAAAGGCTTTGAGTGTTTACAAGAGAAATGCCAAGACAGAGCTGTAGAAGAATATCTAGTGCCTGGGAAGACATAGCCACGTGCATAGTAAAATGGGGACATTATCCAGGTGGACTACTCTACCAGCCCACGAAATAGATCAACATAGATTTATTTCTTATGTTTTCTAATTTTTATTTATTTATGTATTTATTGGATTGAGACTGAGACAGAAAAGGGGCCAGGTGCACCTAGTTGAGCGTACATGTTACAGTGAGCAAGGATCCAGGTTTGAGCCCCCGGTCCTCACCTGCAGGGGGAAAGCTGTGAAGCAGTGTTGCAGGTGTCTCTCTGCCTCTCTTCCTCTCTATCACCCCCTTTTCTCTTGATTTCTGGCTGTCTCTATCCAATAAAGGTAATAAAAAAATTCTAAAAGAGAGAGAGAGAGACTGAGACAGAACAACAGACACCTGCAGCATTGCTTCACTACCCATGAAGCTTCCCTGTAACATACTTCCCTGTAACATGTTGCATACTGTAACATGTGTGCTCTACCAGGTGTGCCACTACTCGGCTTCTATCTTTTTATTTATTTAGTGTATTTATTTTTACCAGATACTGCTCAGCTCTGACTTATGGTGGTGCTGGTGATTGAACCTGAAATCTCAGAGCCTCAGGTATCAAAGTCTTCTTTGCATCACCACTTGTTGTCTCCCCAGCTCCCAAAATGTATTTCTTTTTTTCTTTTATTGTTGTTGTAGTTATTATTATCATTGTTATTGATGTTGTTGTTGGATAGGACAGAGAGAAAATGGAGAGAGGAGGAGAACTTCAATATTCAGTCAACATGGTTTTATTGTTTCTCTGTAGAATAGGCTTAGCATAGTTTGTGTGTGTTAAAGAAGTTTGTTAGAAAAAGAAATAAGGGTGGGGCTGGGCTGCAGCACACCCAGTTGAGCTCACTTGTTACCATGTGCAAGGACCCAGATTCAAACACCCAGTCCCCACCTGCAGGGGGAAGCTTCACAGGGGGTGAAGCAGGTCTACAGGTGTCTCTCTGTCTCCCTCCCTTCTCTCAATTTCTCTCTGCCCTATCAAAAGAAAGATAACAGTAAAAATAATTACAAGTAAGCTTTAGGAATTAGTACCCCCCCAAAAAAGGGGGGGAGAGTTCCTGGAAAGGAAAAAAGAAAGGATAATTTAGTGTAGTTCTTTCCCCCTCCCCTCAATTTCACTTATTATTGAGACAGAAAAGGGTAGGGGGAGAGATAATCAGAGCACAGGCATCTATAGGACAGGCAGAGTAGGTCTGGTGTAATTGTGTGTGTGTGTGTGTGTGTGTGTGTGTGTGTGTGTGTGTATGTGTGTGTGTGTGTGTGTTTTAGTTAGCATAAAGACAAAGAGAAATTGAGAGTGAAGGGGGGAGGGAGAAACAGACACCTGCAGCACTGCTTCACCACATGTGAAGCTTCACCCCTGTAGGGCTTGGACCCGGTCATTTGTTTTATCTTACTACCATAAGTAAGTATGTAAATCATTTGTTTGTTTGTTTTGCCACCAAGGTTATCACTGGGGCTCGATGTTAACACTATAAATCTACTGCTCCCGGAAGCCATATTTCCTTTTTTTTTCTATTTTATTTTTATTTGACAGGACAGAGAGAAATTGAGGGGGAGGGGGAAAGAGAGAGAAAGACACCTGCAGACCCACTTCACTGATCATGAAGCATCCTCCTGCAGGTAGGAAACGGGGTAAGAATATTCAGTGTCAGTAGTTAGGTCATCAAAATACCTCACCTGGACAATGCACTGCTTTGCTATATGCGTTAATGGGGTTCAAGCCTGGACCCAGTGCATTGGAGGAAGCTCCCATGCTGAGATTTCTTTCTTTCTCTCTGCCTCCTCATCTCTATCTGAAGAAGTCATCTTGGAGCAGTAAAGCCCTGGTGATGCAAGAGGAAGGAGGAGGAGGAGAGGGGAAAAGAAAAAGGAGAGAAGGAGAAGGAGAAGGGTGGGGGGAGGCACAAAAGATAATGTTATTATTCCCCTATATGTGACTGGGTAGGAGACTAGGATAGTAAACTATTCACAGGAGTTGGGGGTAGCGCAGTGGGTGGGTTAAGCACACGTCACGCAAAGCGCAAAGGCCAGCGTATGTTGTTTTCTCCGGGCTGGCTTCACAGGCGGGAGACACAGACGAGCAGAAACTCATGGCTGAGCTGAGAATGCAGTTTAATCTTTATTAAACTGCATTCTTTATTGCGGGCAAGCAGTCCAACAACCTAATCACCACACAATGGGCTCCTCCATCTCTCTCCCCCGCCCACTGTCAGGAACCCAGGAAGTATGTAGGATAGGGGGCAGGGAGAAGGAAGAAGCCCGGAACTAGCAAGGACTAAACAAAAGTTTCCCAGAGGCAGGGGGAGTGAGACCAAACCAATGTAACAGAATGACCATGTAAATAGACCACAACGTCAAGCAATGTAACAGAAGGGATCCCAGAAGCAGAACTAGAAGCGTACCAACAAGCGTAAGGATCCCAGTTCAAGCCCCCCCGGCTCCCCACCTGCAGGGGAGTCACTTCACAGGTGGTGAAGCAGGTCTGCAGGTGTCTATCTTTCTCTCCCCCTCTCTGTCTTCCCCTCCTCTCTCCGTTTCTCTCTGTCCTATCCAACAATGATGACAATAATAATAACTATAACAATAAAACAACAAGGGCAACAAAAGGGAATAAATATTAAAAAAAGAAAAAGAAAAAAATTCACGTGGTCCGGGAGGTGGTGCAGTGGATAAGGCTTTGAACTCTCAAGCATGAGGTCCCAAGTTAAGTTCCAGGCAGCACATGTACCAGTTATGTCTGGTTCTTTCTCTCTCTTTCATGTCTTTCTTGTCATTTCTCATGAATAAATAAATAAATAAATTTTTTAAAGAAAACTATTCACTATGAGACTGGCTTATAAGGAAAAAGAAAAGATATATTTTAAGTTATTTACTTATTGTGGTCCGGAAGGTGGTGCAGTGGATGAAGCATTGGACTCTCAAGCATGAGGTCTTGAGCTCAATCCCCGGCAGCACATGTACTAGAGTGATGTCTGGCTCTTTCTCTCTCCTCCTGTGTTTCTCATTAATAAATAAATAAATAAAATCTTTAAAAAAATTATTTACTTATGTCTGTTGCTAGGGCTTTTAGCTTTCTAGGCTGACTTTTTCAGAGAGACAGAGGGTGAGAGGGAAAGACATCACAGCAGTGAAGCTTCTTCCTCCCCTGCAGTAGGGGCCAGACTCTGGTATGGGTTAGATGCTTGTCAGAAGCTTTGATGGTGTAGTCTCTCGCTCTTTTCTGCCTCTCTGTCAAAAGAAGAAAAAAAAGAGGGAAGAAAGAAGTTTTCAAGTTCAAGACCATAGGGCCAAAGTTGATATTAGTAGGAACCGTCTTCTGGTTTCATGAAAGATGGTGGCTTTGCAGCCTCCCACCAAGTTAAGCACATGTGGCACAAAGCACAAGGACCGGCATAAGGATCCTGGTTCGAGCCCCCGGCTCCCCACCTGCAGGAGCATCACTTCACAGGCAGTGAAGCAGGTCTGCAGGTGTCTGTCTTTAAAAAAAAAAAAAAAAAGACACCTGCAGACCTGCTTCACTGCTTGTAAAGCGACTCCCCTACAGGTGGGGAGCCGGAGGCTTGAACCGGGATCCTTATGCTGGTCCTTGAGCTTTGAGCCACCTGCGCTTAACCCGCTGCACTTCAGCCCAACTCCCTTGTTTTTTTTTTTTAGAGAGCTTCACCGATTGTGAGGTGAACCCCCCCACACACCTGCAGGTGAGGAGCAGGGGGCTCAAACCAGAACCAGGATCCTTATGCGGGTGTTTGTGCTTTGTGCCATGTGAATTTAACCCACTGTGCTACTGTCGCCCTCCCCCCCAAGTACTTTCTAACACCACTTTGGTTTTTCCTCTTGTGCCTTGACGTTGGAAATGGTAGTGGTTTTATGCAAATTGAATGAGAGAGAGAGCAAGAGTGCCCGCCTTGGGCTGCACACTGTCATAATTGATTACATGCTGTACTCTGATGGAAGCAGAGGATTTCGCAGCCAACAACAACAATAAAAAAAAATCACAAATACACGGCAAACCATCTGCTTTGTCCAGGGGCTGAGAAATAAGAACAGGACCAAAGAGTCCTGTGTGCCCAGCTTTCCATCAGCTTATGTCTAAAGGTGGAGGGAGATTTGTTTTGGCAGCCCCTCCACCAACATCTGACATCTGTCATGCAGAGTCCCCCAGATTGCCAGCCCCTCCAAAAAATCATATTTGTCTGTCCATTGCCCCTCCCCCGCCATAGACAGTGGAAGGATGCCTTCCTGCCCCAAGCTTCTGAGGAACTTTCCTTGGTGTAAATACACATGTCCACTATTCCCTTTTCAAGCCTGGTGGTCTTTCTGCCTGTCACTTTTTTATGCCGGGAAAGGAAAAAGAATACTCCTCATGTCCAGGTTCATTACTGATTGGAAGCATAGCAATGACTTGGAGGGGACATGGAGCTGGAGATGTTTGGAGATTTCCTGCCATGGTTTCTAAAAGAGTCTTCTCCACCAAGATCCACAAAATACCAGTATCCTCCTCTGCCCCAGCCTTTTAGGAAATTAATATTTGTGTAGGTAACACCTTTTATTTACTTATTTTTCAAATTATTTTCATTTTACTTTTACTAGAAAGCTAGACGGAGATGAAGAAGGGGGGCCCTGGGGAGACAGCACAGTGGTTCTGCAAAAGATTTTCCTGCCTGAGGCTCTGAGATCCCAGTTCCAATCCCCAGCACCAACATAAGCCAGAGCTGAGCAGTGCTCTGGTATCTCTCTCTCTCATTCCACATAGATGCCTCCTTCTGTATCTGTCTCTTTTGTTGGATAGAGACAGAGAGAAATTGAGAGTGGAGGGAGAGATAGAGAGGGAGAGAGACAGAAAGACACCTGTAGCCCTGCTTTACTACTCGTGAAGCTTTCTCCTTATAGATGGGGACCAGAGGCTTGAACCTGGCTCCTTGCACACTGTAATGTGAGCACTTAACCAGGTGTCCCACTGCCTGGTCCGTATCTCTCTCATCAAAATAGATTTAAAAAATATTTTTAAAGAGAGAGTTAGTCACTATTCCACCTCTGGTCCCCTTTCCTGCAGATGGAGAGCAGGGGCTTGAACTTGGGTCCTTGAAGATGGTAATTAATATGTGTATCACTACATAATAAGTGTATCACTACCCCACCCCTATAATAACTTTTATTTATTTATTAATTTTCCATTTTTTTGTTGCCCTTGTGTTGCTGAGGAATTATTCTGATGCAGTCTCTGCCCCCAGGTTTTACTACGCCCCGGGAAATCCTAGCAGTGCCCCCTTCAACCAATCCTGGCCCCATACGTCACCCCTGGTTGTCTCACCCCTGGTTGTCGCTCAATAAAAAGCCCCCTTATCCCCCCCCTCTCTGGGCTCTCAGCTCCCCCTTTCTCAGATCTCGCCCCCTTCTCTCTCCCCGTGGTCAGGTAGTGGGGACGGCCATTGCCGGCTGGCTCCACGTGGTCTGAACCAACCCCCCCCCATCCTATAATAAAGATTTGTGTACCCCTTTGCTCTGGACGTCCACTCTCTTCTCCGCGGTGCAGCCCGACACCAGACCGCTACAACAACACCCTTGTTTTTTTTATTGTTGTTGTAGTTGTTGTTAATGATGTCATTGTTAGATAGGACAGAGAGAAATGGAGAGAGGAGGGGAAGACAGAGAAAGATAAACACCTGCAGACCTGCTTCACTGCCTGTGAAGCAACCCCCCTTGCAGGTGGGGAGCCGGGGGCTCGAACCAGGATCCTTATGCTGATCCTTGCACTTCCGACCAGTTGTGCTTAACCCATTGCACTTAACCCGCTGAGCTACTGCCTGACCCCTTATAATAACTTTTAAAATAGCATGGTAGAGCTAGGTGGCTCATAAGCTGTGAAGCAGTGCTGCAGGTGTGTCTCTCTCTCCCTCTCACCTCTCGATTTTTTTTTTGTCTCTATCCAATATAAATAAAGGAGGAAAGAAAGAAAGGAAGAAAGAAAGAAAAGAAAGAAAGAAAGAAAGAAAGAAAGAAAGGAAGAAAGAAAGAAGCATGGAGCTTGAAGTTTGTACATATATCTAGACTCTGATTGTTGTTGAAATGTGTATTGCATTGGGTACTTGGCATAGTAGACCACCTCACTGAGTCCTCCTCTTCATCTGGAGAAGTTATCTGTTTGATAAAAGAGCATTCAGATTTTTTTTTTCTTTCTACTTTATTTTTGTTTGATAGAACAGAGATTGAGGGGGTGGGGAGGAAAGCTCACACAGCTCTAAAATCCAAACCCAGATTTTGCTTAAGTGAGACTTTGTCTTTTTTAAAATATTTTTTAATATTTATTTATATATTTCCTTTTGTTGCCCTTGTTGTTTTATTGTTGTAGTTATTATTGTTGTTGTCGTCGTCATTGGATAGGACAGAGAGAAATGGAGAGAGGAGGGGGAGACAGAGGGGGGAGAGAAAGATAGACACCTGCAGAACTGCTTCATGCCTGTGAAGCTGCTGCTCTGCAGGTGGGGAGCTGGGGGCTCAAACCGGGATCCTTATGCTGGTCCTTGCACTTATTTTTTTGCTTCCAGGGTTATTGCTGGGGCTCAGTGCCTGCACCATGAATCCACTGCTCCTGGAGGGCATTTTTTTCCCCTTTTGTTGCCCTTGTTGTGGTTATTATTATTATTGTTGATGTTGATGTCATTCATTGTTGGATAGGACAAAGAGGGGAAGACAGAGAGGGGGAGAAGACAGAGAGGGGGAGATAAAGATAGACACCTGCAGACCTGCTTCACCACCTGTGAAGCGACTCTCCTGCAGGTGGGGAGCTGGGGTCTTGAACAGGGATCCTTATGCCGGTCCTTGCACTTTGCCACATGTGCTTAACCCACTGCTACCGCCCAACCCCCTGGTCCTTGCGCTTTGAGCCACCTGCACTTAACCTGCTGTGCTTCTGCCTGACTCCCTTTTAAAGTATTTTTATTTATATTTATTCATCTATTGGATAGAGACAGAGAGAAATTGAGGTGGAAAAGAGAGAGAGAGAGAAGGAGAGGGAGAGAGAGAGGGAAATACACCTGCAGTACTGCTTCACCACTTATGAAACTCGCCTGCTTACAGGTGGGAACTGAGTGCTCAAGCCTGAGTCCTTGTGCATGATAACAGGTGCACTTAACCAGGTGCACTACTGCCTGCCCCCACATGTATCTTCTTTATTAATTAGTGAGCATCATTCACCCCAGAGAGGTGTGGGAGTAGCAGAGTCCTCTATATCCAGGAGTGTCTGAGAGAGTCCTCAGGTGGCTTCAGTCACAGCATTGGCAGCTGAGATCAATTCTTTTTTTTTAAATTTTTTTTAACTTTATTCATTTATTTGTTATTGGATAGAGACAGAGAGAAATTGAGAGAGAAGGGGGCGATAGAGAGGAAAAGAGACAGAGAGACACCTGCAGACCTGCTTCACCACCTGTGAAGCCACTCCCCTGCAGGTGTGGAGCTGGGGGCTTGAACCAAGATCCTGACTGGTCCTTGCGCTTTGCACCACGTGTTCTTAATGCACTCCATGCTCTTAACCCACTCTGCTACCACCCAACCTGGGTTTGTTTCTTTCAGAAGCTGCAGCCCATGGGTTAGGTGAAGCATAACCCTCATGTTGTGTGTTCTGTCCTCACCGGGGCGCCTCACAGCCTATCTCACTAGCAGGTGCACCACTTCCTGGGTCCCTGACAATGCTGATCTTCTACCTGTTGTGCTTGGCCCACTTGGGATCTTGCCAGGCTAGCTTCGCAGGAGAGAGAGGAGGAACTCATGGCGGCGTGATAATACAATTCTTTATTGATGTGGACGCTTCAGAGTTGGGTATGAGCATAGAGGGTTTAGGCCATGTGGAGCTAGGAAAATGGCTGAGTCCTGCTATGCACGCCAGCCCTTCTCAAGGTCTTCTCCAGGTGGGGACATGGAAGAGAAAGAGAGTTAAACCAGGAACAGCAATGGACTTTATAGGGTAAAAATGGAAGTGGCAAGTCAGGAATAGGATTGGCAAGGAAAGGGGGTGGAGAAAACAAGGCACTCTGGGACGCTAGAAAGCTTCCATAGCAGCTGTTGTGAAGGTTCTAACCAGTGGGATTAACCAATACCCTGCAGGCAGGGCGGGTCTCAGGCAAAACAATGATTATGTAAATAGACCACAGCATCAGTGATGGAGCAGAGCAGGGGGGGCTGCCTGACAGGATCTCAACTGATAGAGTGCAGGACTTGCATGTCTGAGAACCCAAATTTGATTCTCCACTCTGCACTTGCTGTTGGGAAGGAGGGTATCCTCTGGTCTCTCTATATAATTTTTTTGAAAACAACAAAACAAAAAAAGTGTGATCTAGTCCCTGGTTGTCTGGTAAGTAGAAGTCTTTAACAAGATATAGATTGGAAGGGCAGAAGGTTCGGGAGGCAGGAGGGTGGGGACACAGAACTTTGGTGGTGGGTGTGATGTGGAACTACACACTGTAAGCTTACAATCCTGTAACACTATTAATCACGAATAATATATATATATATTATTTATTTTTTAATTTATATTTATTTACTTATTTTCTCTTTTGTTGCCCTTGTTGTTTTATTGTTGTAGTTATTATTGTTGTTGTTCTTAATTTTGTCATTGTTAGATAGGACAGAGAGAAATGGAGAGAGGAGGGGGAGAGAGAGGGGGAGAGAAAGACAGACACCTGCAGACCTGTTTCACTGCCTGTGAAGCGACTCCCCTGCAGGTGGGGAGCCAGGGACTAGAACTAGGATCCTTATGCCAATCCTTGCACTTTGTGTCATGTGAGCTTAACCAACTGTGCTACCGCCCGGCATATATATATATATATATATATATATATATATATATATATATATATATATATATATATATATTTTTTTTTTTTTTTTTTTAAAGTAAAAGCAGGGGACATAGCATAATTGTTCTGCAAAAGACTTTCATGCTGGAGGCTCTGAGGTCCCAGGTTCAATCCACAGCCCCTCCATAAGCCAGAGCTGAGCAGGGGTTATATTCTCTGTATCTTTTTTAAAAATTTTTTGTTTATAAATAGGAAACACTGACAAAAACCATAGGATAAGAGGGGTACAACTCCACACAATTCCCACCACCAGAACTCCGTATTCACATCCCCTCTCCTGATAGCTTTCCTATTTTTTTTTCTTTTCTTTTCTTTTTTTTTTATAGAAGGAGTACAACTGGAAGTCTGGTAGTAGCACAGTGGGTTAAGCGCACGTGGCGCAAAGTGCAAAGACCGGTGGAAGGATCCCGGTTGGAGCCACCTGCTCCCCACCTGCAGGGTAGTCACTTCATAGGCAGTGAAGCAGGTCTGAAGGTGTCTGTCTTTCTTTCCCCATCTCTGTCTTCCCTTCCTCTCTCCATTTCTCTCTGTCTTATCCAACAATGACAACATCAATAACAACAATAATAACTACAACAATAAAAAACAAGGACAACAAAAAGGGAATAAATAAATATTAAAAAATTTTAAAAACTTTCTTTGTAAAAAAAAGGGAGGTACAACTCCACACAATTCCCACACCAGAACTCTGTATGTACCCCATCCCTTCCCCTGATAGCTTTCTTATTCTTTAAGCCTCTGGGAGTATGGACCCAAGGTGATTGTGGGATGCAGAAGGTGGAAGGTCTGGCTTCTGTTATTGCTTCCCTGCAAAACTTGGGCGTTGACAGGTCGATCCATACTCCCAGCCTGCCTCTCTCTTTCCCTAGTGGGGAAGGGGTCTGGGGAAGCAGAGCTCCAAGACACATTGGTGGGGTTGTCTGTCCAGGGAAGTCTGCTTGGCATCATGCTAGCATCTGGAACCTGGTGGCTGAAAAAAGTGTTAACATACAAAGCCAAACAAATTGTTGAGCAATCATGGACCTAAAAGGCTGGAGTAGTGCAGATGAAGAGTTGGGGGGGGGTCTCCAATTTGTAGATAGCTAGTAGGCATATTTTAGTTACATTCCAAAGGGCCTGTGGCTATACTAGTGTTTGTTTGTTTGTTTTTGCCTGAGCCTGAAATCTGATATGTAGGTGGATCCTAATTATTGTCTGGGGGGATGATGTCATGGCTGGAAAAAGGACCAGAAAGCTGGATCAGGGAAGACAGTAGCTCCCTAATATGGGAAAAGTGTATAAATATAGTTGATTTATACACCCCATCGATTTGATGTGATCTGGGGCCCATATTCAACTTAGGAGCCTATGTGACCTCTGCATCCCTGTAGATCTGAGCTCACATTCTGTGGTCATGAGTAGGAACATTCCAAGCTGCCCCATTATCAGTACCCATCTTCCTCAGGTGGAGCATAGAGTATGTTGTCCAGCCTCCCTTTGGAGGATGGAACATTCTCTACCATTGTTGATCCAAATTGAGGGCAAGGTCCTATGGGGGCCCACAAAGGGTCTATTTTGTTGTTCGTGATAGGAATGACTGGTAACAATGGAAAGAGGGATTTATTTGAGGTTTAGGCCCATAATGTCTGTTTGGGAATCTCAGGACTCCCTGATTAGGGCCCCAATTCTCTGTATCTTTCTCCTTAAAATAAAATATCTTGGTCGGAGGGTAGATAGCATAAAGTTTATGCAATCAGACTCTCATGCCTGAGCCTCCAAAGTCCCAGGTTCAACCCCCATACCACCATAAGCCAGAGCTTAACAGGGCTCTGGTTAAAATAATAATAATAATAATAAATTAATTAATTAACTAAAATAAAAATAAATAAAATATCTTAAATAAATAAGATAGTGGCCCAGGCGGTGGTGCAGTGGATAAAGTACTGGACTCTCAAACAGGAGGTCCCAAGTTCAATCCCTGGCAGCACATGTACCAGAGTGATGTCTGGCTCTTTATCTCTCCTCCTATATTTCTCATTAATAAATAATGAGAATCTTTAAAAATAAAATAAAATAAGGGGGCCTGGCAGTAGCACATCAGGTTAAGTGCACATGGCGAGAAGCCCAAGGACCTGCATAAGGATCCCATTTTGAGCCCCCAACTCTCCACTTGCAGGGGAGTCACTTCACAAGCAGTGAAGCAGCTCTGCAGGTGTCTGTCTTTCTCTCCCCCTCTCTGTCTCCCCTCCTCTCTATTTCTCTTTGTCCTATCCAACAACAACATAAATGGCAACATTAACAATAACAATAAGGGCAACAAAAATGGGGAAAAATAAATAAAATATTTGTTTAATAATAAATAAATAAATAAATAAATAAAAAGAGGGGTGGGGAGACAATATAATTACTCTGGAAAAGACTCTTTTTAAATTTTTTTAAAAATATTTATTTATTTATTCCCTTTTGTTGCCCTTGTTGTTTTATTGCTGTAGTCATTATTATTGTCATTGTTAGGACAGAGAGAAATGGAGAGAGGAAGGAAAGTCAGAGAGGGGGAGAGAAAGAGAGACACCTGCAGACCTGCTTCACTGCCTGTGAAGAGACACCCCTGCAGGTGGGGAGCTGGGGGGCTGAAACAGGATCCTTATGCTGGTACTTGCGCTTTGCACCACGTAGGCTTAACCCACTGCACTACCGCCCAACTCCCTGGAAAAGAGTCTTATGCCTGAGACTCTGAGGTCCCAGGTTCAATCCTTAGCACCACCTTTAGCCAGAGCTGAGCAGTGAGTGCTCTGATCTCTTTTTCTCTCCCTCCCTCCTTCCATTCCACCATCCCTCCCTGTATTTTTCTATATTTCTCTCACTAAAGTAAATTAAATATTTAATTAAAAGTAAGAGAAAGGGGGGGGAGAGATTGGGTTGGTAAAATAGCTCACTTGGGTAGTGAGCTGTTTTAGAAATCTATCCCTCAGCCTCAGCAGACGGCTGGGTGGGTGCTAAGGGTGGCAGGGTGCAGAAAAGGTGTCAGATCTTCATCCTTAGTGGCAGCCATGACTGCTTCACAGGTCTGTCCTTGCCAGGACGGATTTCTTTTCTTTTTTTTTTTTTAATATTTATTTTATTTATTTATTCCCTTTTGTTGCCCTTGTTGTTTTATTGTTGTAGTTATTATTGTTGTTGTCGTTGTTGGATAGGACAGAGAGAAATGGAGAGAGGAGGGGAAGACAGAGAGGAGGAGAGAAAGATAGACACCTGCAGACCTGCTTCACTGCCTGTGAAGCGACTCCCCTGCAGGTGGGGAGCCGGGGTTCGAACCGGGATCCTTATGCTGGTCCTTGTGCTTTGCACCACCTGCGCTTAACCCGCTGCGCTACAGGACCAGGACGGATTTCTAAAACTTCTTTGAACCATCATATTTTATCAGCAAGTAGTGTCAGGCCACTTAAATCCATTAATCCACTGTGGGCTGGGTTGGTCTGGAGACTGCTCGGTGTCTCCTGGAGTTAGAAACTGCCCTTCCAAAAAAAAAAAGAAAAAAAAAGAAAGAAACTGCCCTTCCCAGTCGAGGAGCATGGGCCATGCCAGGAGAGTCAGGCGCTTGTGGAGGGAGGAGATGCTGCCTTCTCCCCTTCTCTGCCCCCCCCCCCCAAGCTGGTCTTGAGAGCCCATATCTGAGCGCCATTTGTGGCCTTAGCGCCACCTAGTGGACTCTCCTGGGGAATTACTACTATCTCCAAACCACACTGCATTTTCCAAAGAGCTTTCCTAAAACTCACTAGCTCTTAGAAACCTGTCCTTTCTCTTCAGAAAGCATCCCCTCTCACACAAGGAAGGGGCTTCTGTGCCGTCTCGTAGAAGCCCTTTTGGATAGGCTGTGTTCACTTAAATGAAACACCATCGTAGACAGAAAACACACATACTCACTCGAAAAAGAAATCTCATTAATTCAGAATGGTTTCCCCATGGGGGTAGGGTATACTTTGTAGGCCACAGAGGAGTCATCTGCATTATAATAGATAGTGGTCTGGGAGGTGGCGCAGTGGATAAAGCAGCAGACTCTCAAACATAAGGTCCTGAGTTCAATCTCTGGCAGCACATGTACCAGAGTGATGTCTGGCTCTCTCTTCTCCTGTATTTCTCATAAATAAATAAATAAATAAATAAATAAAATCTTAAAAAATATATTGACGATATACTGATGTTTTAACGGCAGTGGGACATGGCACCAATTATATATCAAATACATCAACATTCCATATTGATAGCAAGTGCTTGTGAAAAAAAAATTTTTTTTTCATTGTCACCAGAATTAATGCTGGACCTACATGACTAATCTGCTGCTCCTGGAGACCATCCCCCTTGCCCTCCCCCTTTATTTGATAAGACAGAGAAATTGAGGGGGGAAGAGGAATACAAAGAGAGATATCTACAGTATTTGTTCATGAAGCTTTGTCCTGTGCAGATGGGGAGGGGGGCTTGAACCTTAGTCTTTGGTAATGTTTGTGCTCAACCAGGTGTGCCCCTCCCCCCATGAAATGCTCTTGTTCTAGGTTCCTGCCTCTCCAGGTGAGAGGAAATGCAAATTGAAGAGCAAAAGTTGCCCATTTGGGGCCAGGAAGTGGCACACCTCCTGGTTAAGCTCACATGTTTCAATGCACAAGGATGTGGGTTCAAGTTCCTAGTCCCCACCTGCAGGGGGGAAACTTTGCAAGTGGTAAGGCAGTGTTGCAGGTGCCTCTCTCCTTATCATCCCCTTCTCGATTTCTGGCTCTCTCTATCAAATAAATAAAGATAATACAAAGATAGTTTTTAAAAAGTTGCCCATTTGTTTTGGAAGGATTTCTAAGTCTTTTATGTGGAAGGGGTTAGAAGTAAAAAAGAAGGGAGTTGGAAGTAGCCTAGAAGGTTAAGCTCGAGTGACGCAAAGCACAAGGACCAAGTAAGGATCCTGGTTCAAGCTCCTGGCTCCCCACCTGCAAGGGGAGTCGCTTCACAGGCAGTGAAGCAGGTCTGCAGGTGCTCTCTCTGTCTTCGCCTCCTCTTTCCATTTCTCTCTATCCTATCTAACAATGACGACATCAGTAACAACAACAATAATAACTACAACAATAAAAAAAAAAAACAAAGACAACAAAAGGGAAAATAAATTAAAAAAAAATTAAAGGGGCCAGGTGGTGGCGCACCTGGTTGAGAACACATATTACAATGCGCAAGGACCCAGGTTTGAGCCCCCGGTCCCTATCTGTAGGGGAAAAGCTTCACAAGTGGTGAAGCAGGGCTGCAGGTGTCTCTCTGTTTTTCTCCCTCTCTATCACCCCCTTCCCTTTCAATTTCTGACTGTCTCTATTCAACAAATAAATAAAGATTAAAAAAAAAGAAGTGAAAAAGAAGGCTGGAGGGGCCCTGGCAGTGGCTTACCACCAGGTTGCATGCACAAGTTACAATGTGTAAGGACCTGGGTTTAAGCTTCCACTGCCCCACTGGCAGGTGGTAAAAGTTTTGAGAGTGAAGAAGCAGTGCTGTAGATATGTCTCTTTTCCTCTCTATCTTGCACTTCCCTCTTGATTTCTCTGTCTCTAAACCATAAATAATAAATAAAATATTTTTAAAATAAAAAAAAAAGGCTTACAAAGTCCCAGGTTCAATGCCCCACACCACCATAAGCCAGAGCTGATAATTGCTCTGGTTAAAAAAAAAAAAAGGCTTAAAAGAAGAAGGCTAGGGAGTCAAGCGGTAGCACAGCAGGTTAAGCACAGGTGGCGCAAAGCACAAGGACCGGCGTAAGGATCCCGGTTCGAGCCCCCGACTCCCCACCTGTAGGAGAGTCACTTCACAGGCGGTGAAGCAGGTCTGCAGGTGTTTTTCTCTCCTCCTCTCTGTCTTCCCCTCCTCTCTCCATTTCTCTCTGTCCTATCTAACAACGATGACATCAACAACAACAACAATAACTACAGCAATAAAACAACAAGGGCACCAAAAGGGAATAAATAAATAAACATAAAAAAAAGAATCTGGAGGGAAATTCTTTAAGGGTCATATTATTGAGTAGTCAAAGTCAAAGGAAATATTTTATTTTTTCATATACCTATGTTTTATTTAATTTTTTTAAAAAAATTTATATTTATTTATTTTCCCTTTTGTTGTCCTTGTTTAACATTGTTGTGGTTATTAATGTTGTTGCTGTTGGATAGGATAGAGAGAAATGGAGAGAGGAGGGGAAGACAGAGAGGGGGAGAGAAAGACAGACATCTGCAGACCTGCTTCACCGCCTGTGAAGTGACTCCCCTACAGGTGGGGATTCGGAGGCTCAAACCGGGATCCTTATACCTGCAGACCTGCTACATCAATTGTGAAGCAACTCCCCTGCAGATGGGGAGCCGGGGGCTCGAACCGGGATCCTTACACCGGTCCTTGTGCTTTGTGCCACATGTGCTTAACCCGTTGCGCCACCACCTGACTCCATTTTTTTTTTTTTTTTTTTTTTTTACCAGAACACTGTTCAGCTCTGGCTTATGGTGGTGCGAGGGATTGAACCTGGGACTTTGAAGTCTCAGGTATGAGAGTCTCTTTGCATACCCATTATGCTATCTACCTTTCGCCCTATTTAAATTTTTAAATCTTTAAAACATTTTTTTATTATTATCTTTATTTACTGATTGGATAGAGGCAGCCATAAATCGAGAGGGAAGGAGGTGATAGAGAGCGACCTGCAGCCCTTTCTCACCACTTGCAAAGCTTTTCCTCTGCAGGTGGGGACTGGGGGCTCAAACCTGGGTCCTTGTGCACTGTAACATGTGCGCTCAACCAGGTGCACCACCACCCAGCCCCAATTTTTAAAATATTTTAAAAGTATTTTAATTTATTTATTATTGTATAGAGACAGAGAAATTGGTGGGGGGGGGGGAAGGCAGAGAGGGAGATCAAGAAACACCTGCAGCTCTGCTTCCCCATTGTGAAGTTTTCCCCTGTGCAGGTGGGGACCAGGGGCTTGAAAATGGGTCTTTGCACATTTTAATATGAGCGCTTAACCAGCTATGCCACCACCTAGCCCCTAAATCTTTAAAAAAAAATTTATTTTTAATGAAAGACTCAGAGAAAGATACAAAGACTAGAGCACTGAAACTCTGGTTTATGGGGGTGCTGGGGACTGAACCTTGGACTTCAGAACCTCAGGCATGGAAACTTTTGTTTGTTTACAGGATTATTGTTGGTGCTTAGTGCCTGGACTATGAATCCATTGTTCATGGGGCCATTTTTATTTATTTATTTTTTTGGGTAGGACAGAGAGAGATTGAGAGGGGAGGGGAAGATGAGAGAGGGAGACAGAAATTCACCATTTGTGAAGTGGCCTCCCTGCAGGTGGGGAGTCAGGGGCTTGAACCAGGATCCTTGTGGGGGTCCTTACTTCATACTATGTGTGCTTAACCTGGTGCACCACTGCCTGGCCCCCACATAAATACCTTTTGCAAAACCATTATGCTAGATCCTCAGCCCCAAAATTTTATAAAACATATATATGCTTTATTTTTTAAATATATATGTAGAGACAGAGAGAGACAGAGCAACCCCAGAACACTACTTACTCAGCTCTGGTTTATGGTGGTGATAGGGATTGAACCTCGAACTTTAGAGCTTCAGTCATGAAGTCATTTGCATAATAGTAGTGGATGCTCAGCTCTTCCTCCTCCACCCCGTCCTTTTTTTTTTTTTTTTTTTTTTATCATCAGAACACTACTTTTGCTCTGGCTTGTAATGGTGCAGGAGACTGATCCTGGGACTTCAGAACCTGAGGAATGAGAGTTTCTTTGCATAATCATTGTCAGGTCCCCTGCCCAGGCACGCAGTTTCTCTGGATACCCTGGGTTTCATGCCCACCTGCCCACCACCACCAGCAATCTTGCAGCTGTCTCCTTGCCTCTCAGGGTAGAGAGATATCAGCTGGTGCAACAAGCAACTTTGAATACTTACTTCATAACAGTGGGTGAGAACAGACAGAGCAACCAGGAAATGGCATTTTGGTGTTAACTTTGTAGGCTGAATCAGAGTTCCAGATCTCAGGGTCCAGTTGGTGACACACCTGGTTGAATGTATCATGCACCATGAGCAAGGATATGGGTTCAAGCTCCGAGTCCCCAACAGCAGGGGGAAGCTTCACAAGTGGTTAAACAGGGCTGCAGGTGTCTGTTTTCCTCCCTTATTTTCCCCTTCCCTCTGTTTCTGTTTCTATACAGTAAATATTTTTTTAAAAGCTTGAGAGTAAAACAAGGACAACAAATGGGAAAATAAATAATAATAAAATTAAAAAAAAAATCTTTAAAAAAAAGCTTGAGAGTGGGGCAGTGGCACACCTGGTTAAGTGCACATAGTACCATGCTCAAAGACCTGGGTTCGAGTCCCCACTTCCCTCCTGTAGGGAGGAAGCTTCATGAGCAGTGAAACAGGTCTGCAGATGTCTCTTTTTCTCTCCTTTAAATTTTTTTTATTATCTTTATTTATTTATAGGATAGACACAGCCATACATTGAGAGACAGAGAGACACCTGAAACCCTGCTTCACCACTTGCAAAGCTTTCCCCCTACAGGTGGGAACCAGGGGCTTGAACCTGAATCCCTCTGCATTATGACATGTGCTCAACCAGGTGTGCCACCACCTGGTCCCTCTCTCCTTCTCTATCCCCCTCTCCTTTCTCAATTTCTCTGTGTCCGATCAAGTAACATAGGAAAATGGTATCATTTTCTGCCTTTCTTTGTCCAATAATAAACACACAAACGAACAAAAATAAATGGAAAATGTTATCCCTGTTGGTCTCCAGGAATAGTGGGTGTCAAGGGAAACAGACTTCAAAGGGAGCATTTCTAGGGCACTTATAAGATTCAAGGACAGGGGTAGATAGCATAATGGCTATGCAAACAGTCTCTCATGCCTGAGACTTCGAAGTCCCAGGCTCAATCCCCTGTACCACCGTAAACCAGAGCTGATCAGTGCTTTGGTTAAAAAAAAAAAAAAAAGATTCAAATTCCTATTACATGAGTTACTTGAAATTGACTAATTGACAGGAATTGTACCTAATCTGGACTTGCCCAATGGCCAATGTGAATATTACTGCTTGGAAAAACTCAGGCCAAAATGAAACTGGGCAATGATTTTCTCTTTAATCTTATTTAATCTTTTATTTTTCTCTTTTCTTTAGACCAAGGCAAAAAGGCAAAGTGAAAGAGACCAAAGCACCAAAACTTCCTTCATTGCATTGGGGGCTGGGGCTCAAACCTGGGTCACACACATGGAAAAGCAGCACACTGCCCTGATGAGTTATTTTACCAGCTCAGAACCTGGATGACATTTTTGTTTGTTTTGCTTGTTTTAATTTTTTTTTAAATTTTTTTTAATATTTATTTTATTTATTGATTCCCTTTTGTTGCCCTTGTTGTTTTATTGTTGTAGTTATTATTGTTGTTGTCGTTGTTGGATAGGACAGAGAGAAATGGAGAGAGGGAGGGGAAGACAGAGAGGAGGAGAGAAAGATAGACACCTGCAGACCTGCTTCACTGCCTGTGAAGCGACTCCCCTGCAGGTGGGGAGCCGGGGTTCAAACCGGGATCCTCATGCCGGTCCTTGTGCTTTGCGCCACCTGCGCTTAGCCCGCTGCACTACAGCCCGACTCCCCAACTTGTTTTAATTTTTAAAAGATTTTTTGATATTTATTTAGTGTCTTTTGTTGCCCTTGTTGTTTTATTGTTATTGTTGCAGTTGATGATAGTGTCGTTGTTAGATAGGACAGAGAGAAATGGAGAGAGGAAGGTAAGACAGGGGTGGGGCGGGGGAGAAAGATATGTACCTACAGATCTGCTTCACCTCATGTGAAGCGACTTCCCTGCAGGTGGGGAGCCAGGGGCTCGAACTGGGTTCCTTACCCTAGTCAGAACTACTTTTGTTGAGAGTGATGATTTCAATGTCAGTCCCATTTTCTAAGTTTTTATTGGGTCATTTGAATTTTCCTCTTGTAATGAGTTGTGTAGTGGACAGTCCAGAATTTCGCTGATGGTCTAACTTGTAATTCAGTTCTCAATGGACTTAATATGTTAAGGAGAACCTCCATGAGCTAGCATGGGAATTCATAAGTAACCTGAAAAGATACCTTTCAAGCTTTTTCTTTCAATGATTTTTTCCAATACCTTCTTTTTATTAAATTTATCTATTTATTCATTTTGGTTTATTTTTATTTTATTTATAAAATGGAAACACTGACAAAACCATAGGATAAGAAGGGTACAGAACTCCATATCCCAACTCCTCCCTTGATAGCTTTCCTATTCTTCTAACCTTCTGGGAGCATGGACCCAAGGTCATTGTGGGTTGCAGAAGGTGGAAGGTCTGACTTCTGTAATTGCTTCCCCGCTAAACATGGGCCTTGACAGGTCGATCCATACTCCCAGCCTGTCTCTCTCTTTCCCTAGTGGGGCAGTGCTCTGGGGAATCAGAGCTCCAGGACACACTGGACACATTGGTGGGGTTGTCTGTCCAAGGAAGTCTGGTTGGCATCATGCTAGCATCTGGAACCTGGTGGCTGATAAGAGAGTTAACATACAAAGCCAAACAAATTGTTGAGCTATCGTGAACCTAAAGGCTGGAATAGTGCAGGTGAAGAGTTGGGGGATCCTCCATTTTGTAGATAGCTAGTAGGCCTATTTTAGTTATATTTCAAAGGGCTTCTGACTATACTAGTTTTTTTTTCCCCCCTGAGCCTGAAATCTGATATGCAAGTGGATCCAAGTTATTGTCTGGAGAGATGATGTCATGGTTGGAAAAAAGGACTAGAAAGCTGGGAAGAGAGTAGCTCCCAAATATGGGAAAGGTGTATAAATATTGTTGACTGTAAACCCCATCAATTTGATGTGATCTGGGGCCCATATTCAGCTTAGGAGCCTATGTGACCTCTGAATTCATGTAGATCTGAGCTCACATTCTGTGGTCATGAGTGGGAACATTCCAAGCTGCCCCAATATCAGAACCCATCTTCCTCAGGTGGAGCATAGAGTATGTTGTCCAGCCTCCCTTCAGAGGATAGAATATTCTCTATCGCTGTTGATCCAAGTTGAGGGCAAGGTCCTATGGGGGCCCACAAAGGGGTCTATTGTGTTTTTCCTGATAGGAATGACTGGTAACAATGGAGAGAGGGATTTATTCGAGGCCCATCATGTCTGGGAATCTCAGGACTCCCCGATTAGGACCACAGCTGATGAGGTGGCCTGATAGAGACTAAAGAGTCATTTTTAAAGTATGCCAGTCTCTTGCCCTCATTCAGCTTTTGCAGTCCTTGCTTTGATAAGGTCAGCTTTAGAGTGAGTGAAGGAAGATAAAAGGAAGTAGGTGAGGAGGGTATCTAAGTCTAAGTAGACACTATTTCATTATGAACTTCATACTGACTCACTGCAGACTATTGTCTGCAAGACACTTTTGTTTTCAGGTATATATTTGCCCTAATTTATGGATACATGTGAACATATGCCCTATTCACGGGACCTGGTCTATATCTAGGTTTTGGGACTTTGTTAGGAAGTGAACCTCCTGGAATGGAATTTGAGAATACTATGAAAGCAAAGGTCTCACCGGAGTAATGAGGGTGAAGGGTTGACATTCTATGCCTGATGTCTCTGGACACAGTCTGAAATGAAGCATTCTGAGGTGGTACTCATTGCGTTGATTCCCAGTACTTTCTATGTCTTCCATTTTGCTTTTAAAGTTTTTTTTTTTAATATTTATTTTATTTATTTATTCCCTTTTTGTTGCCCTTGTTGTTTTATTGTTGTAGTTATTATTGTTGTTGTCATCATTGTTGGATAGGACAGAGAGAAATGGAGAGAGGAGGAGAAGACAGAGAGGAGAGAAAGATAGACACCTGCAGACCTGCTTCATCGCCTGTGAAGCGATTCCCCTGCAGGTGGGGAGCCGGGGTTCGAACCGGGATCCTTATGGCGGTCCTTGTGCTTTGCGCCACCTGCGCTTAACCCACTGCGCTACAGCCCGACTCCCTCTTTTAAAGTTTTTTTGAGCTAAAAATTTAGGACTTCCGTTTCCCCACTTACTTACATACTTCCTACAATAGCAGTTTTCCCAAACATTCATTTGTGTGTTTTTTTATTTCCTCAAAGGAGGAAATAAATGTTGCTAGTTAATTATTAGTGTTTCAGGTATTTGCCCAAGTGTTTTTTTTTTTAGGAGCTGGGCAGACAGCATAATGGTTATGCAAAAAGACTTTCATACGTGAAGTATTGAGGTCCCAAGTTCAATTCCCAGCACCACCATATACCAGAGCTGAGCAGTGCTTTAGTAAATCAAATAATATCCCCAAATAGATGACTTTTTATTAAATGTCACAATGAGTGAGTTTTTCTTCTAAATCAACAATAAACTTGGTGTGAAGACGATTCATGTCCTAGAGTGCCTTTTAAGTGGGGACCGAGGGCTTAAACCTGGGTTGCATTGTAACATGTGTAGTTAACAAGGTGTACCACCCCCGACCTCTAATACTTCATTTATTTTCTGTCACCAGGGTTATCTCTGGGGCCCCACTGCCTGCAGGACAGCTCCATGGCTCTCAGTGGCTTTTTATTATTACTACTATTATTTTAGTGACAGAGAAGTGGAGAGGGATTGAGATAAGGAGTGATACCTGCAACCCTATCTCACTATGTTTGGAGCTTTACCTGTGCAGGTGGGGGCCTGGTAACTAACTCTACTGGGTGTGCCACCACAGGTTCTCTGGTCCAGCACTCTGGCTAACAGGGCTCTGACATGACTTAGGTGTATTCCACTTATCCATTCTCAGGACAGCAGGTTGAGTTATCAAAAAAAAAAAAAAAAGTTCCTGATTAAAAATTGGCTCTGCTTTACACCTAAATGCTTTTCAGCCACCAACTTGCTACCACGATGCCAACCTGACTTTTCTGAGCAGATGACCTCAACACAATGTGTCCTGGAGCCCCAAGAGCCCTGCCCCACTAGGGAAAGAGAGAGACAGGCTGGGGGTATGGATCAACCTGTCCACACCCATGTCGAACAGAGAAGCAGTTACAGAAGCCAGACTTTCTACTTTCTGCACCCGATGAAAGTCTTTGGTCCATACTCCGAGAGGAATAAAGAATAGAGAATCTTCCAATGGAGGAAGATGGGACACGGAACTCTGGTGGCGGGAATTGTAACCCCTCTTATGCCACAATCTTTCGAATTATTAAATTTTATAACCTTGTAAAAAAAAAAGTCAACATGGGCAGAATGTTTACATCAAGGTGAGTTTATTGTCCAAATAGCATAACCTAATTGCATCCAAAAACCATTTTTCAAATCCATCTTTAAGCTAGTCAGAATAACAAAGGTTATTATTATTATTTAAAAAAAATCACTTAACACTGAACAGATCGGGCCTCTGAAAAGGCAGCTCGACTAAAGCACACTCCCACTGTCACCCACACATCGCCTCCTCCTGCCCTAAAACCCTTGCTCAGACCCATCACACTACTTTAGCACTTAATGACATCCCGACCAAATAGAACACCCACACCCTCTGAGAGAGTACACTGTGAGAGGGTAACATCGATTTGATATGGCATCACTCATTTTAAAGCAAAAAAAAAAAAAAAAAATCATAATAACAACAAAAGAAGTCCAAGACAAGAACTATAACTGAGAAAAGAGCGAGAGATCTGAGGTAAGTGATATGAAGGTAATGGAACATCATGGGAAAACATCCAATGGGCCAGTAGTTGCTGAGGATTGAAGAGTTGGCCAGTATAAGAATGCAAACCAATGGAGTAGAAACAAACATAAAAAAAGCAAACCAAATCTCCAATTCTTCTTGTTTTGTTTCCATCTAAAAGGACAGACACCTGTCATGATAATGTTGGCTACTGCAATGGCTACAGTCAGTTATAAGGCACTTTTCCCCCCCTAAGTAGGCTGCAGCAAAGCAATAAATGTCAGCGCCTGCAGCATAATATGCATGGATACGTTTGCTGGTGGTTGGTTTCTGGAAGCCTGAGCCAAGGATTGGGTCTGCTAGCCCAGCCCAGAACCTCAAAAGCAGAAGATACACTGACAATTTGGGCCAGAGAAAATGGCCGTTCTGAGTTGTTTATGTGGAATCGTGAGTGGCCACGTGGTCTGAGAAAGCCATAAACATCCTCCCTGCCCTCTTGGGCACACATGGGGACGACTACACGAGCAGCTCTGGGAGCTGCTCCCAGCCCCTGCCAGCAAAACCTGCAGTCACCCTTCTGCTTCAGGGCCCTGGGCTGGCTTAAGGGAACTTTACCGTCCTGGTACCAATGTCCCTTTTAAAGCTATTCCCAGGGTTGGGTCATCTCAAAGGGGAACAGAGGGATCCTTTTGGCTTTGAAGCCAACTGGCTTAACTCACTCGGACTTAACTCCCTCTCCTCCCCACTCTACCAGTATCACCCCCAACTAGAGCATCATTATTTACATGGTACATAAGGTGCAAGTCAGATCTCTTCTCTCAGTCCCGGCCCCTGCGGAGAGAAGATTCCCCTGCCCTCTTTGAGGAAGTTGCTCAACCCTACACTGAATGAATGTCCTTGACTGCTCAGTCTCTCAGGGCACAGTGCAGAGAGGACGGAAACCCTTTCTGCTGGCAAAGGGATGCAGTGTCCTGTGTCTGTGTGTGTATCTGTGTGTGTATCTGTGTGTGTGTGTGTGTGTGTGTGTGTGTGTGATATCAGGGCTGTGGCCAGCACCAGCCTGGTCCTGTCCCAGAAGTCCCCTCTGAGCCACAGGAGGCTCTTCCTTGGGGGCCTGGGGCAGTTCCAGTATAGTCTATTCCAGTGACCTCTCTCCTGTCAGTACCCTTGCTGGAAGACCTCCTTGCTGAAGGAACTATCCCCAGAGATGCTGCCACCTCTATAGCTTTCTTAGCTGTCAGGAACCCACATGGCATTGAATTATGCTTTAACACACACACACACACACACACACACACACACACACACATATATATTTGGCATACTAGATCCACCCCCCTAGAATCTGGCCAAAATAGGGGGAGGAGTAAAATTTGGTGTGTGAGGGGAACAATGAAGCCACCCCCCCACTGATGGAGGAAAAAAAATAGTAACAGTAATAATAATAACTAAAAAATATTCAGAGGGGACAGAGAGATTAACCAGGTAGAAAAAGACAAAGAGAATTCCAGAAGGAAAAGTTGAACACCACCCCCCCTACCAAGAAACAAAGATTGAAGAAGAGGCTATTAGCCACTTTAACAAGCCCAGGGTCCCTTTTTTGTTGGAAGGAGCAAGCACAAAAGCCAAACAATGTGGCATCTTCCCCAGGGTCATCCTCAACAGCCCCCCGCCCAAGTCCCAAGGATGAGAAGGAAAAAAGATCCAGAAGGTCCCAGTGGTACCTAGCGCTCCAAGACAAAGGAAGTTATAGACTGTGGGGAAGAGTCTGTTGGCTTGCTCTCTTCCTTGTCACCTTCTGTCACGTGCTGCTTCTGTTTAAGGTCTGGTCACTAGGAAATGAGTTTGGGCCTTTTTCTCTTTAGGCTCCAAGAACCCCAAAGCATTTTTTTTACCCCTCCCCCCCCATCTCTGGAACTCCTCAGAAAAGTGACTTGTACAAAAGTGGGCCCTCACTAATAATAATAAATACACTGGACTCTTGGATTTCCTCTCCAAAACTCCAACATCATTCACCATCCACTGCCCCCACTGGAAATTCCCTAGAATTTCAGGGTTATGCTCACTCACCAAGTCCTGAACCCTTCTACACACATTGCAAGAGAGACCTCTGAAGAGGGCCCATCTCCCTTTGACTGGCTATCATCCAATCTCCATCTCACCTGTTCTTCCAATAGTGCCACCTGAACACTCTGGAAAACCTCAAGACCATCCAGTGTCCCTTTGCAGAGGGCCTGCCACAGTGAGGGACACTTGGAAGGGAGTGATTACAACTCCCATCCATCCAGATTCAGACCCAGAAACACCTCTGAGACCATCCTCAACTGAGGACACCCAGGTCAGAGGAGGGGAAGGGGTGGTGGTAAGGGACCAGTCAAAATGAAGGGCCTGAAGGAGTGAGAGCCTGCTGGGATTCTATCTCCCTTCTCCTGATACCTGGTACCAAAGGGCAAATGTGAGTTCCTAGTCCAATATTTGTGCTGAGTATCTGCCCTGGGGGTGGGGGTGTGTCCCTTGGTTCAATTGTCTTTTTTTCCATCATGATGTAGATACCGGAGTCAAAATGGAAGCCTAATGACCTTCCTCACGGAAAAGGCCCCGAAGGTATAAGACCTTGGAACCAAATTCACCCCGCTTTCCACCCAAGGGGGTGGTGGTGTTCCATCTCCCCTCTCCTGCTTTTTCCTGCTCCCACACAAATGAGCTCCCAAGCAGTAACAGTATGGTTGTGAGGTATTATGAAAACAAAAATGTGAGCCGTTTTCTTGTGTAGTTATTGATTTTATCCAGTAAACCTGAGGTAAAGAATGATCTGTCTTTGAAGAATGTAATCAGAGAGGAACAAACAAAAAATCCAAAATGGAAAAAAACCAAAAAAAAAAAAAAAAAAAAACCACCATGAAAATGCTACTGGAAGAAAATAAAACTATGGAAGGGCTTTTCCAGTACAAAGAACTCATATCGCAACCATCTACTTCAGGACTTGGAAATTTAAGCAGTAAAATAATATATTATAAAAAATGTTTATAAAATAGCAGCACACTCTGTGAAAACATTACAGCTAGGTACTGTTAATGTGAATAAGGATGATCTTAGCCTCATAGCAGCGCAAAAAAAAAAAAATAACAATAATAAACTGAACACAATAAACTGAAAAATAAGAGACCCTTAAGATTTTTCCTCCATCTTCAACCCTATTAGTCTAACAAGGCAGAATCTGTGTGGAAAATAATTCTTCAAAGACGCCCTGTTCTGACTTTTTTTACTTAACAAAAGAAAAAAAAAAAGAGACAACTATTGTAACAAATAGCTTCATCACCTGTCAATTGTAATTGTGCAAAAAAAAAAAAAGTTGCTCCAACTTCTTTGCTAACTGAATGCCTCGAAGAAGTGGAGGGGGATACAAAAATTCAAGTACAATGAACATAACTTTGCAATGAAATGAATAAAAAATAATAATAATAATAACCATAATCTCCAAATGGAAAAGGGAGCACAATGCCACACCCTGACGTTCAGTTGTCTGTTCTTACACCAGCACTGACTTTCCTTACCATGTCCAGAAGTATGGGGCTGGGGAGGGTGGGGACTCAAGATCCATCTGTCCCATCAAAATGGTGATGGATCTGTTTTTAGGCGCCTTCTGAGGAATGTTGTGATGAGAATGTCAGAGGAAAGGGAGGGGGGGTCTCTCTTGTCCTGACTGGGGACATCGGTGCTCTGTAGCAGAGCACGGTTTAGATAACAGATGAAAAGAGGAACCCAGCTGGAGGGTGAGGGTGGGGTGGAGACTTGGAACTGGAGGGGGAGGTAGGGTGGGCAGAAGGGAGGAGTCAATTCAGCACGATTTGCATAAACCATCCCATCTATCCCTCGGGAACAATTTTTTTTCTCAAAGTGCTTTTTCGAATGGAATGGTTTATAACAATGCTACACTGTGGAGCAGGCATGCCAATCAGCACCAAAATGAAGGAAAAGAACAAAAAACAAAAGGGAAATTAATCAGGTTTCCTAGTAATAAGGGATGCCAAGGTGACAGTACTATGTTTGAATGTATCAGAGAAGTGATTCCATTCCAGAGTCCACCCTTGGTCAGCACCTGCCCCCTCCCCCACCTTGAGATACCAGCAAGGCTTGGTGCCCGCCATGAACCATGTTTGGAAGAAGAAGCTAGAGGACATCCTTGGCCCAATCACCTTGTGTCCATCTGTCAAAGTTAAACATCATTAAAAAAAAAATCCTTTTTTTTTTTTTAAGGTAGCAGCTACTGTAGACAGCAAGAGTCTAACTAGAGATGCAGTGGTGCTCCCGATTAGAAACCAATCGGTGCTCAGGGGCCAAGTGCTTCTGCATCCAAAATGGTTCCCGTGCACCCAAGATTGCTTTGTCCTCCCCCCCCCACCCCCATTCCTCAAGTTCATTGCTTTGCAATTGAAATCACGCCATACATGGCATCAGGCAGTTCCTTGAAATGATGGATATGCTAGTTCATAACATGAGTGAAAGGTGGAGAAAAAAATAAAGTCTCCCCTAATTTGCTTCCAGATTGCAGGCGTGCATTTTTTTTTTCTCTAGCTACTCTGCATGCAGGGTTTGTTTCTGGTAAAGCATGTTTCTACCACACCTTGAACAGAATCAAACAGCAACTGAAGGCAGACACAAGGGATCCCCTGTTATACTTCAAAATAGGCACCAAATGCTATTTCATCATGCTGTTTGTACAGGACCGTTTCTCTCTCACTCCTAAAACAGCTTTCTAGGGAGGGGGGGTAAATTTTCTTTTCTTATGTGTGTGTGTTTGCTTTTTTGTTTTTGCTTTTAAACTTGCATCCTAAAACATAAGAGAACGAACTGGAACGCAAGAGAAGGGAGAAAACAGGCTGGAGCTGGCTTCTCCCATCTGGCCCGTGGGGCAAGCTCACAGGTCGATCTCCCGCACATCGGTGGGGGTGCTGGCCTGGTCCACATCCTCTTCGGCCTTGGCCGCCTCACCTGGCTCCTCACGGCACTGCTGCAGGCTGTTGAGCAGCACCACCTCGATCTGCTCCTGGCAGGCTTTCAGACAATCCTAGAGCACAACAGGCCAGGTCAGAGGGTGAGTAAGGACATTAGGACACAGGGCAACTCAACAAGAAAGTGGAGGGATGGAGGGGCTGGGCAGTGGTGCAAAGGCCTGGGGTTTAAGCCCCCGCTCCCCACCTGCAGAAACGAAGCTTCACAAGTGGTAAAGCGGGTCTCTCTCCCTATCTCAGATGTGAGGTCGATCTGGTTGCAACATCTGTCACCCCACTGATCGCCAGAGCTGATTCGGCTGATCTGGCTGGCTACGCAGGTGTCCCCTACCTCCCTCACTGCTCCATGTGTGTCCCTCCCAGAGCTGCACACTCAGTTGAAGAGGAGGGCCTTCCCCGAATAGAGAGGGTCTAGGAGTAGCTGCGCTCCCCTGCTAGAGCCTCCAAACAAGCTCTCCCTATCTCCCCTCTTGATTTCTGTCTGTCTCTATTCAATAAACAGAAGAAAGTGCACACAGTGTGGAATGCCAAGTGTGGAAGCTGCTCTCTGGAGGTGACAGGAGGGAACCTCATCTCTCTGAGGGGAGCCATAGAACAGAACAGGGTGAGCACTCCCCTCAACCTGCAGGAAATGCAGTCTCAGGCTACTCCTGACTGAGCAAACCAGAACCTGCACTTTTATTTTTTTCATTATATACATATTTATCGCCACTAGAGTTATTGCTGGGGCTCTGTGCCTGCAAGACAAATGCGCTGTTCCTCGCCATTCTTCCCTACCTCCCCTCTTTCTTCTTTCATTTGATATGGCAGAAATAGAGAGGGAAGGGGGAAATAGACACTTGCAGTACTTGTTTCACTGCTTTTGAAGCTCCTCCCCTGCAGGTGGGGACCAGGGGCTCAAACCTGGTTCCTTGTGCCTGGTAACATGTACATTTAACTAGGCATGCTACCACCTGGCTCCCTTTTTTCAATATTGTGCATCACCACCCAGCCTCCCGCCACCGAACTTACATTTTAACAGATGTGTGAGATTTTGATAGAGACAGAGAGAAATTGAGAGGGGAAGGGGAGACAGAGAGGGAGAAAGAGATACCCACAGCACTGCTTCACTAACTCATGACGCTTCTCCCCTACAGGCTTGAACCCCGGTCCTCACAGTAATGTGTGTGTGCGTGCCACCGCCCCCCCACCCCACACACACTACTTCTTAAACTCTACTGCAGAGGGGCAATGGTTGTCAGCATGAGTTCCTGGGTTTGAGCTCCAGCCCCATAACCAGCTGTGCTCTGGTCTCTCTCACAAGCACTGAAAAATGCGGGTCTCAAACTATTTTTTTTAAAAAATACAATCTTAATATTTACAAAATCCTGGACACTTGAGTTGTCCAGTTTGGGACTAAGCAGAAATGTGCAGCACCATTTGGGCGTCCCGTCTATATTTGGTAGGGAGACTTAGAATGTGCCCCGGGCAGAAGCTTGTTAGCAGGGTGACATGGAATGCAACAGAGGATTCCCGGCTACCACTGGGGAGACCTTCGGTTGCCACTAGCAACCAGGGTGGGAGCTGGACAAATTGTTCTAAGGTTATCTTCCAACCTCTCCCGTTTGCAAAGCTACTTCTCTGTCCACTCGAAAGCAATAAAGACAGACAGAAAGTGTTAAGCTGAATCTGGCTGGACAGTCGTCACAGTTTAATATTCAAGTCCCCTTTGTTCTCAGTGCCCAGAGGAACTTCTCACTTGGCAACACAAAAGCACAATTTCTCTCTCTCTCTCTCTCCCCCAAAGTTCTGAAACCATGATAGTTTAATAGCGTGAAGAGGCTGACTTTTCCTCAAATGCTCAATCCCTGGGTCCACTGCTCTGGAGCTGAGTTGGGGTGGGGACACGGCCCAGCAATGTGCCATAGCCCTGTGCTCAAATGCACTCTACTTTGTCTATCTGAATTTGAAGCCACGTCACTCCTGACTGTGGCCAGTTCTGACAACTGACCCCTCCTGACTTGAAGCCCTTTTTCTACCAATATGCCCCCCTTCCCCATAGAGATCCCATTCATTTATTAAATATCTTTATTTATTGGGTAGAGACAGCCATAAATAGAGAGGAAGGGGAAGATAGGAGAGAGAGAGAGGGGCAGCCAGAGAGACACCTGCAGTACTGCTTTAACATTCTTGAAGCTTTCTTCCTGCAGGTGGGGACGTGGGGACCAGGTGTTGAGGCCTGGACCTAGCACACTGCACTGTAACATGTGTGCTCAACCAGGTGCACCACCACCTGGCCTCTCATTTATTTATTTTTGAGAGAGGAGGAAGGAAAAAGAGACAAGCAGAGCATCACTATGGTACACCTGATGTTGGGGATTGAACTCAGGATTTGGTGCCTGAGGGCCCAAGGCCTTATCCACTATACCCCCTGGGGCACTTATTGCTTCCTTTCTTTCTTTCCTTTTTTTTTTTTTTTTTTGCCTCCAGGGTTATTGCTGGGGCTCAGGGCCTACACTACAGATCCACTGCTCCTGGAGGCTATTTTCTCCCTCTTGTTGCCCTTGTTGTTTAACACTGTTGTTGCATAGGACAGAAAGGTGGAGGGGAAGACAGAGGGGGAGAGAACAACAACAGTGTTAAACAATAAGCTGAGCACCCTGGTTCAGCATTATAAGAGCATGAACAGGTGTGGTGGGGGCCCAGATGGAACCTGGGTCCGGTACATTCAATGGAACGCACTAGCCAAGTTAACTATTTTGTTGCCTCCCACAGTCCCACTCTCGCTCAAAGGACTCCCAATTTCCTGAACAGCAGGGCAGGGGCATCAGGCCGTCAAGAGAGGCCAGCTGAAGAGTCCGGAGGGAAACGGAGGCACAGAATGGGACAACACTCTCGCTAAAGGACAGAGAGGTGGCAAGACCCACACAGAGAAAATGGCAGGACCCCAGAACCCGTCCCAGATCTTGTGGGACTCTGGGAGCTCAAATATCCAGTCACCACCTGGCATGCCCACCCCCGACCCCAGCAACAATATTTCCTTCAAAGCTGTGCCTGGCCCTAAGCAGACAAGTTCTGGAATGCTCTTCCTTATAGGTGGTAGCTTCTTCCCCAGCTAAAGTGAAGACATACATGGCAGAGAATCTCTGAGAAAAGGTGACAGATCTACATAGCCTAAGTGGTGGGGGTATGCCAAGGCGCCGTGGGAAAGGATTCTGTCAGCACCCACTGTGCCGGAGGTCAGACAGGCTCCCAGCTTCCAGGGCGCCTGTGAACCCACTCCCCGACTTCCTCTGCTGGCTGGCTCAGGCATCCAGGACTGAGGCATGAATGGGCAGGCGGAACCCTGCCCACTAGCCCCCAGTGGAACTGCACCCCCATTGTCACCACATGCACACTGCACTCAGCTGGGACAAAGGCTGAATGGGGCCCAGACTCGCCGCCAGCTCAGCCAGGGACAACTGAGGAAACTATCTCAGTCTTCCTCTTCTAGGGGGTCTCTGCCTGCATTTCCAATGAGGCTGTGGGGGTGAACGCATATGGCTCCATCCTGTGTGTTGTCCCTCCCACTTGTCTGCTCTCAACCTTCCCGGCCACAGAGGGCTGATTCAACACGGGATGTGTGGGGGTAAGGTGAGCTGGGGGGGGGAGTGTCTGGGGGGAGAGGTAGTCTGGGGAGTATCTGTGGGGTGAGAGCTGGAGGACTTGGAGGACAGAACGCCAGAGGACAGAGCCCCACAGGGGTCACCATGAATGAGTAAACAAGGTGCAGGTAAGAGCCCAGGATCTCTTTCACTGTATACACCTAATTACTACTGTAAAGCTTATTCACCAGCAGGTTGGTAAGATGCCAACCTGGTAAGGGCACCCTTAGGAAGCAGCCCCTGTGATCTGGGTCCTGGAAGAAGACAACATTTTTGACGTAGCCCCCAGAAAGCTGATCGAATGATCGCCACGTACACCTGTTCTCCTAACATGGTGGGCCCCCCCACCCCCTACAGCGAACCTCAATGCTCCCCCATCACCAGCAAATCACTCAAATGGCACTGCGTGCCAGCTAAATCACATGCTCCACAATAAAGTCAGAGCTGAGGCACTGATGCTAAGAAACACACAGCTAGGGGGTAGGGAGTCGGGCCGTAGCGCAGCGGGTTAAGCGCACATGGCACAAAACGCAAGGACCGGTGAAAGGGTCCCAGTTCGAGCTCCTAGCTCCCCACCAGCAGGGAAGTAGCTTCACAGGTGGTGAAGCAGGTCTACAGGTGTCTATCTTTCTCTCCTCCTCTCTGTCCTATCCAACAACAACACCACCACCAACAACAACAATAACAACCACAACAGCGATAAAACAACAAGGGCAATAAAAAGGGAAAAAAAAGTCTCCAGGAGCAAAGGATTCATAGTGCAGGCACTGAGAGGCAGCAATAACCCTGGAGGAAAACAAAACAAAACAAAAAAGAAAGAAAGAAAAAGAAACACACAGCTGGTGTGAAGACATCTTCTGGGGGAGACAAGAGGTCGTACTCGTGTCTAAACAGCTGTCCTGTAAACTAATGTTTTCCCCAATAAAGTGATTTACAAAAGGAAAAAAAAAATACATAACTGGGCTTAGACTGGGGGACTGAAGGCTCATCTGGCAAAAAGCACACATTACCATGTGCAAGGTTTGAGCCCCCAGCACCCCTATAGTTGTCTTTCCTTCACTGTCTCTCATCCTCTCTCTCTCAAAAAAAAAAAAAAAGGCTGCCAGGAATGGTGGAGCTGTATAGGCATCAAACCCCAGTGATAACAGGTGACAAAAATGCACAGCAGCATTCTAAAAGGCTGGGGGAGGGAGAGGAATCACAAGATGAGAAACACACCCGAAGCCCAACTGTCTACCCATCGCCACCCCCTTTCCCCATCCCTTCCTCTCTGTAGTATTACCCACCACACACACACACACACACACACACACACACACACACACACACACACACACACACACACACACACACACACACACACACACACCCTGCCAAAAGATGCTGCCAGGAGCTTTGGATAGAGAGCTGAGAAGTCGGGTCTTGTTTAAGAGGTTCTATAGACAAGTGAGCAGTGAGATAAGCATTGGCACGGGACATGAGCAGAGGGGAAGGAAGAGGAACCCTGATCCTTCCAGGGGAGACTGGGACCGAGGACAGGCTCTGCTCCCCTTTCCAGCTTCCCCTGGGAACCCCAGGGGAGGTGCCCCAGCCAGCACTGACTCTCTGGGCACTGTCTGTTTTTAGCAACAGGAGTGGAAGGAAAAAGCACTTAAAATACACCACCCTCTGAGACTTTCATTCCCTGTAAAACTGTCAGGCTTCTCACTCAGCTTTCTCTGTGGAATGGGGCGTCCCGGTTTATTTTGGCAACCAGAGGGAGCGACCAAGACTTTCTCAGAGCCATGTGGGGCCTGCCCATCGCAGCCACAGGCCAGTGCAAGGGACACTAGAGGCACCCAGGGGACCCTCTCTGATGGCCTGAGCCCCATGTCCCAGCAACGGAGAACACTGGAACCTCAAAGAATTGAATAACAAGGTGCCCGGGGCAGGCACAGGTGGTAGGGGCTTGAGGGTGAAAGGCTAACTCTCTGGTGCTTTGGGAGTCTGAGGCCACCTCGCGGGTTGCCGCCAGCTCTCTGAGGCATACCCAACTCCTCCACGGGAGAGCTCAACAGAGCTCTAAGGTGTTTCATACTATGCCCTGAGATCACAGCCATGTGTGTCCATATTTTTTACTAGTGATTTAATACTGATTTACAAAATTATGAGTTAACGGGGTATAATTCCGCACTGTTGCCACCACCAGAGGTCTGTGTCCCCGTTCCCTCCATTGGGAACTGCAGTAGTCCTGCTAAGGTTACAGATATGGGTTGATTATTATTATTTTCCATGGACCTGCCTTCTCTTTCTCTTTCTTTTTAAAATTTCTTTATTGGGGAATTAATGTTTTACATTCGACAGTAAATACAATAGTTTGTACATGCAGAACATTCCCCAGTTTTCCATATAACAATACAACCCCCACTAGGTCCTCTGTCATCCTTCTTGGACCTGTATTCTACCCCCCCTCCCCAGCACCCCAGAGTCTTTTACTTTGGTGCAATACGCCAATTCCAGTTCAGGCTCTACTTGTGTTTTCTTTCCTGATCTTGTTTTTCAACTTCTGCCTGAGAGTGAGATCAACCCATATTCATCCTTCTGTTTCTGACTTATTTCACTTAACATGAATTTTTCAAGGTCCATCCAAGATCAGCTGAAAACGGTGAAGTCACCATTTTTTATAGCTGAGTAGTATTCCATTGTGTATATACACCACAACTTGCTCAGCCACTCATTGTTGTTGGACACCTGGGTTGTTTACAGGTTTTGGCTGCCTTTTCTTTCTAAGTCATAACTATACATATAACTACTTTTGAGCATCCTTCCTTTTCCCCTTTCTCTCTCTGGGTCCTGATGGAATTGGAATTCAGAATCTCCCAGTCACCATCCCCTAATATTTTACCCCTCTGGTGTGTGGATCAAAATTCTTTATGTATCCATACATTTTTAAAGACTTACTTGAGAGAGAGAGAGAGACAGAGAGAGACAGAGACAGGCAGTGCATCACTCTGGCACAAGCAATGCTAGGGATTGAACTCAGGGCTTCATGCTTCAGAGTCAAATGCTTTATCCACTGCACCCCCACCCCCGGCCATTGCTTATGTGTATGTACTTCATTGTGGTTAAGTATACTTAACATTAAATGTATTATTCTAACAATTTTAAGTAACTGGTGGGGCTAGGTCTGTTTGTAACTATCTCCACAACTTCATGTCCCTTTTGTCTGCCTGGTGTCACTTGGCTTTTTTTTTTTCAAGTCTCACCCACAATGTCATCTGCCTCAGATTGACCTTCTCTGTCTCTCTCTCTCTCTGAGTAATGTTCCATTCTGTGCACACACCACATCTTATTTCTCTACCCCTAGGATAGTTTCTATCAGCAAGTTTACTCTGCCTGGGGGACTAATGAACTGTGAAGCTTTTTGAGTCCCTGCCCCAGAATTCATCTATTGGAGCCGTTAGTGGTCATTACACATCACTCAGCATTCATTCATGAGCCGAGCTGGCTTTGCTAGCTTCACACAGGCTGTCCTGGATTCTGCATGCCATCACCAAGCTCCCCAATGCATCACCTCATCTCTTACTGTCCAGGAACTACTTTCTCTCCCCAGCTTCCACCCTAGTGCCTGGGAATGTCATCCTGCTCAGCTCTCCTGCCAAGCTCCTAATGCAACAAGTCTGAGACAAGTGGGCCTTCAATCACTACTTCCTTAAAGGAAGGGAAAGGAACTGCCTCCAACAGACCTCTCCTGCCTGAGACTCCAAGGTCTCAGGTTCAATCTCCAGCTCTACTGTCAGGTCAGTGAGAGCTGAGCAGTGCTCTGGTGTGTGTGTGTGTGTGTGTGTGTGTGTGTGTGTGTGTGTGTGTGTGTGTGTGTGTGTGATGTGTGGTGTGTGTGTCTATGTATCTTTCATTGAAAAACTCAGAAAAAGAAATAGACTTCTTGACTCAGAACAGTAACCAGAGATAAGGTAATCCCACTAGAAATGCTCCAGTACAAATTGGCATATTGCACCAAAGTAAAAGACTCAGGGGTGGGTGGGTGGGGAGACTACAAGTCCAGAAAGGATGACAGAGGACCTAGTGGGGGTTGTGTTGTTTTATGGAGAACTGGGAAATGTTCTGCATGTACAAACTATTGTATTTACTGTCGAATGTAAAACATTAATTCCCCAATAAAGAAAAAAAAGGGGGGGCAACAAAAGGAACTAAAATAAATACTAAAAAAAAGAAAAAGAAATGCTCCAGTATAAAAGTGCCCCAGTTTCCAGCCCTTCTAGCTCCTTCCCTGTTGAGTGTCAGACAGATGAAAGGCACACCTGGCACATAAAGGTGAGCCAAAGGAGGGCAGCCTGACCCAAGCTCATGTCTATCCACTGGAAACACTGCTGCCAGGGGCCAACGTTATTGCTGAGTGGCTATCTGAAACTGGCTCTGACCTTGGACTGCACCAGCTTATTTTTTCTTTAATGTTCACGTTTCCCCTAGGGAGAACAAGGCATGTGCACCAGTCACAGGGTCAGGAGCTGGGACCCAAAGGAGGGCACCCTAAGCCTGCAATGTCACCACACCCTACTGACCCCCCTCCCCCCCCCCAGTGTCAGTGTGAGCAGTGTCCCAGTGTGGAGATCAAACATGTCAGCCATCTTGAAAAGTAAGGAACTACCAAGTGGTGATTCGGTGACACCCTAGGAAAGGAAGGGGCCTCTGATCAGCGAAGGCCACTATGATGTGGGGGTGGGAGGAGGGCTATAAATACCCAGCGGAGGCCGGCAGGCCTAGGGTAGAGCAGGCGGGTTCTGGCATGAGTTTCTGGGAGTCGAGGGAGGGCTTGGCTACAGGGGCTGGGAGGCCATCCCGCAAGGCAGCCTTAATAGGAGACACTCAGAGGCGGAGGGAAGAGTGCCACTGCTATAAATGCTGACTTCCGCCCAGGACCTGTCCCAAGAGGGACAAGAAAGCACGCTTTATGGGAGCTAATGTGAAGGGTCTTTCCATCTGTGTTAAAAGTCACACTTGGGGTTGGGCAGTGATGTACCCAGTAGAGCTTGCATGTTACAATGCCCCAGGAACCGAGTTTAAGCCACCAGCCCCCACCTGAAAGGGGTAGGTTCACAAGCAGCGAAGCAGCGCTGCAGGTGTTCTCTGAGTGCTCGCAGATTTCTGTCCCCCCCTTGCCTCTCAATGTCTTTGTATTGCCCCCAACCACTACATGGGAACATTACCCAAAGGAGGGGGATTCACAAGTGGTAAAGTAGTGTTGTGTGATGGATCTTTTCCTTTTCCCTCGCTCTCTTCCCCTCCCCCATCTGGAAAAAAAGTCTGCTGAGAGCAGTGAGTCTGTTCACAGAACCCCAGCCACAACCCTGGAACATAAAGAGGTGTGTGTGTGTCCGTGTGGTGGCCAGGTGTGGAGTGAGAGCTCACTGTGCAAGGCACACGCCGTGCTATGTGCACACAGGGGAGGGACCACGGCACCAGGGGAAATTCAGTATCCAAAGTTTCTACTTTGGAATCTCAGCACCAACACCTCTCTCTCCAACTGGCCCTACACCGAACACCTTAAGGGAAAACCAAAAACAACAAAAAACAAACACATTTTTTGTGTTGTTTACCAGGGCTCTCAGCTCTAGCTTAAGATGATGCTGGGGACTGAACCTGGGTTTTCGGAGCCTCAGGCATCGGAGTCTCTTTGCATCACCGTTATGCTATCTACCCTCACCTGCTAACACCTTTTACAAACCAGAAATTTTCTGGAGCTGCACCCAGAACAAGGCGCTGAGTGCCCAGGATTGAATCAGAGCTACAAAGCTTAAGCCCCCACCCTGCCTCTTCTCCACCCTCTGGTGGAAAGCACAGGAACTGCAGCTGCCAGCTCAGAACCCTGCCTGGGACTTTCCTATTAGAGCTTCCAGAGTACTGGACCTTGGACTCCGTCAGCCTCTCTACTTCTAAGGACCCTCAAATCCTGACAACCAGAGCCCCAGCCTCTGGATCACCCCCAGGGACACCCAGAATATGGGGGCAGGGGGACAGTTCCTCACACCTGCAAGGCAGTGGGAAATTTGAAGTGTTCTTGGGTCCATCATAGCAGTGAACAACAGGGAAGTGAGAGATGGTGGGGCCACACCATGTTGGGGGGGGGGGGTGAGGGTTGAGCCCCTGCAGTGCAGTGTATGCCAGAGGAGAGGCTGTGCCCTTAATTCTCTGTGCCCACAAAGCTGCAAGCTGGCGCTGGGAGGACAGGCAGCCTGGGGCGGTGTGGACACAAATGGCAACACTGAACAAATCACCCCTGCCAGGGAGGCCACCCCTTTACAAAGGGAAGCTGGTGAGGAGTGCTCCCAACTCCCTCCCAGAGGAGGACTCACTTGCCAGGGTTTACATTCTGGTGGGATACTGAGCTTGGGAAAGAGAAAACACCACCCACAACAGTGATAATGAGAACATCTGCCGCCACCGTCGTGAAGATGCTCTCCTCCCCTCTCCAGTTCGGGGTCAGGACGTCTCCCCCAACCCCCCTCCCGGAGGCGACAGTCACCTACCACGTCAGTGTTGGTGACCTTGGCCAGCAGCTCCACCAGGGCATCCCCAGTGAGGGAGCTCACGTCCTCATCCTGCTGCAGCCCACAAATGGCGGCCCCCACACTGCCGGTCGCGATCATGGACGGTGGGTACATGGCGAACTTGAAGTCTGCGGGGAGAACAGGTGGGTGGTTAAGGCACAGGGAAGCTGGGAGTGCAGATGCCTCCCGGCCCGGAGAGACCCTGAAAGAGGGAAGTCAGCAGCATGAGAGAGCCCTTCTCCCTTGTCCCATGGGCTATGCCTCTCTCTAGCAAACCTCTCTTGCTGGGGAATAAAAAGAGGGTGTGGTGGGTGGGGGAGACAGTATAATGGTGATGCAAAAAAGTCTCTCAAGACTGAGGCTCCAAAGTCCTGGGTTCAATCCCCCACAGCACCATAAGCCAGAGCTGAGCAATGCTGTAGAGAGAATGCAAAGTGACCACCTAGTCGTGGGGCTCAACCCCTCTCCATTTGCAGCTCTCCAGGAATAGGCCCTGTTCTTGCTCCTCATGGAAGCACTTAGCCAGGGAGTTTGAATCTGTCTGTTTTAGCTGGTTGACCACACTCGGCCACACTGTCCCCCAGGCCAGTGGCAGCCAGACAGTCACTGTTTAATCTTGTCACAGCAGCCAGACCCCCATGTTCTGCTTAACCCACACCCTCCCCCATCTCACCCCAATGCTGTGATTGAGAAACCCAAGAAGGCCCAGAGCTGAAGACACCCCAGCCCTGCCTTGTGTCCACAGGTCCAAGAGCTCATGGCCACCACCTCTGCGGAAGTGGAGGTAAGGGTCAGGGAAGAGCCGGGTCACCCATTAAATTACAGCATAGGGACCCACATTCCGGTTCACCTGTAGGACACACTTGATTTTATTGTCACCAGGGTTATGATTGGGGCTCAGTGTCTGAATGATGAATCCAGTTTCTAGTGGCCACTGTCTGTCTTCCCCCACTGAAGGTGAGGTCCAGGAACTTGAACCTGGGTCCTCATGCACTGTAACATGTACGCTCAACCAGGAGCGCCACCACACAAACTCCTCTTTCTTCTCTTTGACAGATACAGAGAGACAGATACAGAGAAGAACTGAGAGAAAAGTGGGAGATAGAAAGGAGGAAAGAGACACCTACAACACTGCTTCACCTCTCATGAGCTTCCCTCCATGCAGGTGGGGACTGAGGGCGTGAACCTACCTGAGTCTGTGTGCATGGTAATGTGTGTTATGTTGAGTGCACTACCCCCAGGTCACTTAAAAAACAAACAAAAGGGGCTGGGTGGTGGCACACCTGGTTGAGTGCACATGTTACAATGCGCAAGAACCCAGGTTCAAGCCCCCGGCCTCGACCTGCAGGGGGATAGCTTCACAAGTGTCTATTACCCACTTCCCTCTCAATTTCTGGCTGTATCTGTCCAGTAAATAAATAAAGATAATTAAAAAAAAAAAGATCCTACCAGGTGTGGTGGAATCATGCAGGCACGGAGCCCCAGCAATCACTCTGGTGACAACAGATAAATGTTTAAAGAAAAGAGGAGGAGGGCCGGGTGGTGACGCATCTGGTTGAGTGCACACATTGCAGTGCAAAAGGAAGGATCCAGGTTTGAGCCCCCAGCCCCCACCTGCAGGTGTCTCTCTGTCTCTCCCCCCTCCCTTTCTCTTTAAAAGAATTTATTTATTCACAGGAAAGACAGGAGAGAAAGAACCAGATATCAGTCTGGTACATGTGCTGCTGGAAATTGAACTTGGGACCTCATGGTCAAGAATTCAGTGCTTTGTCCATTGCGCCACCTCCGGGACCACTCTCTCTCCCTCTCTATCTCTCCCTTCACTTCTGATTTCTGGCTGTCTCTATCCAATAAATAAAGATAATTAAAAAAAAAAAAGAGGTGTTACAGCTCAAAGGTCAGATAGAGAACGGCTCAGTCTAGAACCACCTTTCCACAATGCCTGGTCAGAACAATAGCCGGTGGAGGTCTGTCCCCTATTAAGCTAGTGGTATTGCTAGCACCACTGTTCACCACCAATCTCTGCCTGCCTCCAGCAGCGGGCAACCCTAGCCCTCTCTGTCTGTCACCTTGGCCCATGTACCATCTCTGCCTGCCACCCATGAACCTCCCCAGTGCCTTTTCTGTCCCCATGCTGGTGACAAAGCCAGCCCCCCACAGTCCCCTGCGCTGCTGTAGGTCTCCTCCACACGCGGCAATGAGGCGGCTTCTCTGCCCAATAACCTCGTTAGTGTCCTCCTGCGACATTCATAACTCGGCCAGGCGGCCAGCCCATGGCCCCGGGCCCATGGAGGCCCTGGGTGGGAGCATCTGGCAGGGAAGGGCAGGAGCATTCTCCCCTCAACCGCCCCAGGCCCCGGACCCTAAGCACACCTCCCACATGCTCAGCTTCCCTGCCTGCTGCATGCAAAACGAACTCCTCTTTTTAGCAGACTAATTAATTTCTGGGAGAAGGGGAGTACACATATGGGTGGTCCTGGGGTGCTGCAGGAGATGGGGGGGTCCTGACCCAGTGGGTTGTAATGCTAAGAAAATTATAAGGAATATGCTTCTGAGGAAACTATCTTGTCCCCCAGAACTAGGGAGCCTTGCTAGCCAGCACCCCTCACAACAGAACAGGGTGTTCCCCAGACCTCAAGCTGCTGTCCCTTTCTACCCTAAGACAGTTCAAAGGAAGCCACGGTGGCACTTGATAGCAGGGCCAGACTGTGGTACCCCTTTCAGTCCCTCCCTTCAGGCCCTCCGGACCCATCTGTCCAGTCAAAGGTTGTGAAAGCAGAGCCTTTCAAACTTCCAGTTGCAGCCCAAATTCATCTGTGGGTCAGGGCTAGCATTCTCCCGCTTTCTTGTTGTTGTCTGACTGAATAGAACAAGCACGGAGAAGTCTCTGGGAGAAATGTGTGGGGTATGAGTGAATCCTGTTGGAGAAACTCTTGTGTCAGTTTCACATACATCGCGACATCTATCCTTAATGACAGAGAATCCATTTCTGGGTTGGGGCGACAGTACACTGGTTCTGCAGAAGACTCTCATGCCTGAGGTTCCTGAGATCCCAGATTCAATCCCCCGCATCACCATAAGCCAGAACTAACAGGGTGTGCCTTCCCGGTAACAGTGCTAGTCAGCTAGCCCCTTACTCACCACGGCAAAGTCACACCTGGCCAGGGAAACACTGGGTAGAGGGGGCGTGGGCACAGCTAAGTGCCTCACCCTGCAGAGCCCGTGACGTACCACATGGGAGGACCCGGGTTTGAGACCCCCCCCCCACCACATGGGAGCAGCACCTGCAAGGGAAGCTTCACATGTAGTGGAGCAGTGCTGCGGTGTCTCTCCTCCCAGCCGCTCCCTCTCTTTTCAATCTAGAGTGGGGAAAAAAAGTGGCCATTCTGAATGGTGGAGTCATACAGGCATGAAGGCCTCAGCAATGACCCTGGTGGCCAGAAGTAAATATGAGACACGGGGCTGGGCGGTGGCACATCCAGTTTGCCACACACATTACCATATTCAGGGACTCAGGTTCAGGACCCAGGTCTCTACTTGCGGGGGTGGGGGGCTTCAGAAGTGGTGAAGCACTGGATGACTCCCCCAAGGGGTAAATTCACAGAAATTCAGCCCAGAGGGGAGCCTCCCCCATGACTGGGTGTGCAGAAATAAACCTCTCCAAGGAGGCACTCAGACAGAAACGAGCACTGCGGAGACTAGGGAGTACTCTTCAAAGACTGAGAGAACTCTTCAAAGACTTGAGAGAACTGGGGTCAGAGAGCCCAGAAGCACCAAGGACTGGTGAGTGGACTTTGGGGAGGCTGAGTTGTCTGAGAACCAGGAAGGTCCCTGACCTCTCTGAACCTTCATTTCTATACCTGCAAAGAGGTTGGGGTGCCTGTCCAGCCAGCTGCAGCCTTCTCTGAACTGGTTAAGGAAGCTCTTTAATCTGCTGAGAGCAGGAAGAAGCGCTTATTTTTTATGTATTCTTTTTTTTTTTTTCCGCCACCAGGGTTATTGCCAGGGCTCGGTGCCTACACCACGAATCCACTGCTCCTGGAGACCATTTTTTCCCGTTTTGTTGCTCTTGTTGTTTTAGCGTTGTTGTGGTTATCATTATTGTTGTTGTTGTTGCTGTCATTGGATAGGACAGAGAGAAATGGAGAGAGGAGGGGAGATAAAGAGGGGGAGAGAAAGATAGACACCTGCAGACCTGCTTCACCGCCTGCAAGTGGGGAGCCGGGGGCTCGAACCAGGATCCTTACGCCGGTCCTTGTGCTTCGCGCCACGTGCACTTAACCCACTGCTACCGCCCGGCTCCCTATGTATTCATTTTCCTTATTGCCACTAGGGCTACAGCTGGGGCTCGGTGCCAGAGATACAAACCCACTGCTCTTGGCAGCCCTTTCTTTCTTGCTTTCCTTCTCTTTCTTTTCTATTTTATTTGATAGGACAGAAAGAAATTGAGAGAGGAAGGGAAGACAGAGAGGGAGAAAGATACCTGCAGTCCTGCTTCATGGCCAGTGAAGCAAGCGTACCCCCACAGAGACTGGGGGCTCGGGCCCAGGTGTTTGCACACAGTAATATGTGCACTGAACTGGGTGCATCATAACCTGGCCTCAGTGTCTGCACTTTTTGGTTAAGAGCGTCCCAGAAAAATGAGTTCTCAGCAACAAAGGTTTAAACCGCTGGTTACATGACCCCGGGCTGTTAAGTTAAGCAAGTAAGCTCATTGTTTTGACTTGGGTGACCAAGACCTTGAAGCACTTTGCATCTGCTCTCCACTAGAGGGCGAGCTACCTGTTCTCTGAAGTGCAAGAAGGAAGCCCAGGCCAGCTTTCTCTGCCCCTGCACCCCTGCCCCCAACCCCCAAGCTGCACTCTGCTCGTTTGCAGGCCTGGAAATGATGTCAGGGTACACACCTGCTTTCTCTGCCACTCCCGAACAGGTTCAGCATACACTATCCTGCTCACCCTCAGGCCCCCTCCATTCAGCTCCCAGCCATATGGGAAGTGAGACAGCCTTGCACAGTGCTAGGCCCTGGGGCCACTCACAGCAGAACCGAGACTCCTGGGGAAGCACCCACTTCCCCTCAGCCCCATGACCCCACAGCAGGCTGGGGCAGCCCTGGGGCTCCCCATGGAAAGGGGAGTTTCAATTCTTTTTTCCTGACATCTGCCCGGGGCAACCTCCCTTTCTGGGACCCCCCACTCTATTCTAGGGGTTCCCAGGAGGGAAAGTCCTCAACCAGCTGTAGAAGCCAGCAGGGCTGGGAGGGCACACCAGACCTGGTCGGAGTTGGGGTTCTGGGGTGAGGATTGCCCACTGACACACAAGCAACAGAAAGCAGCCTTTTTAGGGGGGTGGGGAGAGTGGGGATCTCTCTGTGTGCTCAATTTCACCTCTCTGGATAATTTGTTCATTCAGATAAGGACAGAGACAGAAACAAACAGTGAGAGGAAGAGACATCACAGCCCAAGATGTCTCTCCAGCTCCAAAGTGCAGGGGGCATGGGGACGGTTCTGGAGCAAAAAGGAAGATAGTGGCGGCGTGGGGTGGTGGTGGGGTGGTGGTGTGTATGTTTGAACACTTCCTCCCCACCAGTCCACTGGGTCTGCTAGGCTGCCTGGCACCATCCGTCAGAGAACGACATCATGTGCCAAGAAAACTCCTGAGCCAGGTGGACCACCTTCAATGGTCTCTCTCCCTCATCTACAGTTTTTTTTTTTTGGGGGGGATGGGCTCTGCTAGCAAATTCACAATTGGGAGAGGGGAGCACTAGACTTCACCTAGCCCACCCAGGGTCCAAAGCTTCCAGGCCGGTCCCAAACTCCACAGATGGGACCTGCTGAGTGAGGGGCACCAAGCAGCGGCCTCTGGGGCAGTGAGGCCAAGGCAAGGCGGTGGCTGCTCTGTTCTGCCTCCGCCCCGGCTCTCTCGCTCTTGTTCCCTTTCACACACACACATCGGCTGCCTGTGCACAGCTCCTGCCAGCTCTTTCACAACTAGCCCCACAGCCTGGGGGTGGCGACTACCTCCCACAGACAGCCCCTCCCCTCTTCATGCACCCTTGGGACCCTCGATACAGGTGTGCCTCCAGCTTCAGGGGAGGCATGGGGAGGCCAGGAGAGAAGTACAGGTGCCAGGACCTAGGCAGAGGGGCTCAGAAAGGCCATCTTCACTCCGGCTCCAGAAATGGGCAATCTCATCCAACTGGAAGCAGCTTCTATACTGTCAGCTCCAGAGGGGGGGGGGGGCGGGGAGGAGAGAGAGAGAGAAATGTGTGTGTGTACAGGACTCCAGCACAAGTTCAAGTGCAGATCGGAGGAAGAAATGCCCCTGAGATGCAGTTGTTCACCCCCAGACCCTGCACCTCCCAGGGTAATCTCTGCTCTCACATTCAGCACTCACTGCTCCTGGTCTTCATCGTCCTTTCTCCTATTAACCTACACCCCCCACCGCACCCCAAAAGCTAGCCCAGGGCTCCTGAAAGGCAGTCTTTGCAACTTCCTCTGCCTCCCCTTGGACCTCTGTCCACAGTCTCTGAATCCCAGGCTCCCTGCTCTGGCACTAGAGTTGGCAGCTACCCCAAGGATCTGGGAAAGAAGGCCAGAGGTGGGGGAGGGGATCCCCAACCTTAGTAAGCCTTCACAGAACCCAAGGAATCTATCTATACCCTGGGAATCCTAGCCCCAGTCCTATCCTTGTCAGAGACCAGGGAGAGAAGGAGGAGGGAGAGGAGGACCCCCCTCCACTCCAAGCACGTCAGTCAAGAGACAAGGTCAGAACAGAAGTCTGGCTGTCAACAGCTGGGCAATGGGGAAGCTGGGCTTCGGGGACAGCTGTCCTGGGGCCAGGGGAGAAAAGGCTGGCTGACCCCTCCCCTGCTATGAGTCATAATAAGGCAGAGGAAACGGGCAAAATGACAAGTCAAGAAGGAACTGACCTCTAGGGTCCCTGGTCAAGACAGCAGGAGAGAAGGAAGCAGAAGAATGGTTACTGCCTGAAAGGCAGCAGGGAACCCCCCCAGGCTCCAAGCAGTGTGACCCCCTCCCCCTGCTAGCCCCCACAAAGGGACACAGGGCATAGACTTCCAGGCTGTGGAGCCTGGAGGCCTGCACGCAAATCAGGGAAGGTGGAGATGGGCGTCCCTGGAATTGTCACTATGTTTGTGGGTTAAAGTCAGGGTGGCCGTACCTTCTCAACAAACACCTCAGCACATGGCTCCAGACGTTCCCAGGTTTACAGTGTCTTCCTCACATACCATCTCTTTCTAACTTTCCTTTCTCTGACCCCCTCCCAAAAGGCTGGAGACTCATGTGTCAACAGGGGTGTTCTTAGACAAACTGAGGTTCTGAAAGGTTGGGTAGTCTGTCCAAAGTCATTCGACCATTCTGGGCCAAGCCTGACCTTTTGACAGTGAATGCAGAACCTAGATACTCTTGCATCTGTCCATTCTCAGGAAGAACACGTATCCAAGTATCATGAAGAGTCACCCCAAGCCCTAGTTACAGAACTCTGACCAGGAAAAAACGGAGGCTGAGTCTTTCCCACACCCCAGGGGGCAGACTGGCACCTATGCTCAGTTTTTTTTAAACCAAAGCCCTGCTCAGCTCTGGCTGATGGTGGTGCAGGAGACTGAACTTGGGACCTCAGAACCTCAGGCATGAAAGCCTATTTCCACATTCATTATGTTACTCTCCAGCCAACATGCTGGGTTTTTTTGGCTATCTTTTTTTTTTTTGCCTCAAGGGTTATTGCTGGGGCTCGGTGCCTGCACTACAAATCCACTGCTCCTGGAGGCTATTTTTTCCCTTTTGTTGCCCTTGTTGTTTATCATTATTATTATTGTTATTGTTGCTGTCATTGTTGTTAGATAGGACAGAAAGAAATGGAGAGAGGAGGGGAGAGAGGGGAAGAGAAAGATAGACACCTGCAGACCTGCTTCACCGATTATGAAGCAACCCCCCTGCAGGTGAGGAATTTTTTTTTTTTTTGCTATCTTTTCCCTGTGGCCACCACCAATGGAAAAAAAAAAAAGAAAGCAACAAGTGGCTAAGCTTCAGTTGAGTGAAGTGTCAAGATATTGCCTTTAGTTTTTTTTTAATTAATTTATTTATTTTCCCTTTTGTTGCCCTTGTTGTTTAACATTGTTGTGGTTATTGATGTCCTTTTTGTTGGATAGGACAGAGAGAAATGGAGAGAGTGGAAGACAGAGGGGGGAGAGAAAGACACCTGCAGATCTGCTTCACCACTTGTGAAGTGAAGGCGGGGGCCCGAACAGGGATCCTTAGGCTAGTCCTTGCATTTTGTGCCACGTGCACTTAACCCACTGTACCACCTCTAGTTTTTTTTTTTTTTTTTTAATAAAATGCAGTCAGTGGGCTAGTAAGAACTGTATGTTCATGGTGGGTTTGGAGGAAGCTTTTGACGGGAGAAAGGCAGTTGTAACTGCAGTGTGGTTACGCCAGTCGGTCTTAGAAGACCAGTCTTTATATATGGAAAGCCAACCAAGTTCAAGTTCACACCCTATCTGTGGAGGAGCAGTGAGGAAGCAATAAAGGTCCAGCAGTCAAACGCCCCTTTGGTCTCCCCCTCACTTTTATCAGGGCGGGGAGCAGATTTATCAGGACTGTGTTCCTTTCACCTGTATTTCCCACCTTGCCTCAAGTTTCCTCTTGGGCTTATCTCTAAGGTATCCTTTCCTTCAAAAGATGAAAGAAAGACCTAGACACAGCCAGAGTGGTACACGTAATCTTCAGGGTACTTTAGACACCATAAAGAGTTTTTTTTAACAGGTATTGCAGTTTTTTTCTCTCTTCCCACACCTGTCCTCATAAACCATTTGTGAATTTAACAGAGACAGAGACACAGAGAGAATATGCCAGCTCCGGCAAAGTGAAGGAACCACAGGTCAGGAATGCAAGCTTAGGAAGTCCCTCGTTTGAACCAGCAAACGACTGGCACCAGTAGGTACCTCAGCCGGCCTCCTCTGGAGCAACCCCAGAGGGCGCTGCAGCTCCACCACCACAGTCCCCCCTTCCCCGCTGACGCGCCCCCAACTCCTACCGGTGGCGCACAGAGCAATGAAGGTCTGCGCGTGCTTGCGGATCAGAGGCAGCTTGTCGTTGGGCTGGGGCAGCTTGCGCAGGATGTGTTCGATGAAGTCGTGAGGGGTGACAGCTGCCAGGTTCCACTTCAATTTGCCCAGCACCACCAGCTCCCACTCCTGCAGGAGGAAGGGAGAAAAGGAAGAGTATACCACCCCAAGTAGGCCTTCTGGGTGCGTGCATGTGAAATGCTGAGACTGGGACACGGCTAGATTGTTGGGGGAGGGGAGGCCATCTGTCAAAATGACCCCCCCCCCCCAGTTTTGCTTCTTCTTCTAGCGTTTGCCCTTCTTTCATAGCCAGTCAACAGCGTCAGGTTGAGCCTGATGTAAAGTTTCGAGACCTCCTTTGAATTGGTATCCCCACCCGCAACCCAGCCCTAAGCTTCCAGACATTTCTGTGGTCTGACCACCCCAAAAGCTGAACCTACAATGTAGGGGTGCCAAGGTGATTGAGCAGCTATATATTTCCACCCATGGGTTAACTACCTTTTTATCCCTCATGGAAAATGGAGGCACAACTGAAGACTTGTGAGAACTGTGGTGGTTGTCTTTGGGAGGTGGGAGGGTGGGGACACAGAACTTTGGTGGTGGGTGTGGAGCTGTAATCTTACAACTTTGTCACCCACTATTAATAATAAATATGAAAAAAGGGGCTGGGGGGAGTCTGGCGGTAGCACAGCGGGTTAAGCGCACTTGGCATAAAGCGCAAGGACAGGCATAAGGATTCCAGTTCAAGCCCCCTGTTCCCCACCTGCAGGGGAGTCGATTCACAGGTGGTGAAGCAGGTCTGCAGGTGTCTATCTTTCTCTCCCCCTCTGTCTTCCCCTCCTCTCTCCATTTCTCTCTGTCCTATCTAACAATATCAACAATAAAAAAAGGGCAAAAAAGGGGGTTGGGGAGACAACGTAATGGTTATGCAAAAAAAGATTTTCATGGCTATGTCTCAATTCCCAGGTTGAATCCCCAGCACTGCCATAAGCCAGAGCTGAGCAGTATTCGGGTAAAAATACGTAAAATAAAGAATGCACAGATCAAACTGGAAATAAGGCTTCCTGATTCAACCACTTGGCAACCAACTTGACTGGAGCTGATGCACCAAGAGCAACAACAACCGAACTGCCACTTTTCTCTCTGTGGGAACTTTCTCCTGGCAGTTTGGGAAGTGGTGCAGTGACTAGAACTTTGGACACTAAAGTATGAGGTCCTGATTTTGATGCCCAGCATCATACAGGTGAAGAATGATGCTCTGATTGTCACCGTCTCTTTTCAAGTCAGTAGCTGAATTAAACACACAATGTAGACATATGGAAGGATGACAGTCACAGGCCTTGGTCATTGTGACTGGTCTAGGATGTCATTAGCTGTCCCTCAATAGCTAGAGGTGAGTAAGAGCAAGATGAAAGGTTTGTCCAAGGTCACAGAAACCTTCAGCCAGGACTCTTCTCTTTTGCACCCCACAGCCCACTTAGATAGCAGTTTTGTTTGGCCTGCTTTTTTTTTTTTTAGCTACTGGGGATTGGGGGGGGGGTTTGCATTTGTGAAAGAAAACAGGTTGGGCCAGAGAGAGCTCATTGATTGGGATTACACCTTTGCTTTTTCTTTCCTTAACCAGTGAGTGCACTGCCCAGCTCTGGCTGATGGTGGTACCGGGGATTGAACCATTGGTACCTCAAGCATGAGTTTTTTTTTTTTTTTTTTTTTTTTTGCAATAACCACTATACTGTCTCAGTCCCTAGATTGTGCAATGACTTTTTGTGCATGACCCAGATTTGAATCTGGGCCCCCATTGCACTGAAGAAAGCCTGGAGATGTTGCTTCTTTTCTGGCTCTACCAGCATTAAAAAAACAAAAACAAAACAAAACAAACAAAAACTATGAAAAAAAAGCACTGAAGCTTCCTTCAATGCACTGGGACCCAGGCTTGAAAGTGGATTGTACTCATGACAAGACAGCACTGTCCAGGTGAGCCGTTTTGCCAGTCCAGCATAGGTTTATATATTCTTTTCTTTGCCAGCTTTCAAGTCTGCTTGGGCTTCTGGTAAGCAGTTGGGTGAAAACACAAACACAAGCCCTGATGGCCTACTGTGTCTTCTAAGATGGCTTGAAATCCCAGCTCTCCCTTCTCCCAGGGGAACATGACTGTCCCATTGCTGAAGCAGGCAGCTCTCCCAGCAGAAAGCACCTTTCAGGGCCTCTAGGCCAGACCAGAGGCCGCTGAAATCTGGCGGTGGTTCAAAGGTGAAGTCATCCAGGCCCCCCTCTGCATTCTCCACGAGTCCGCCCCCTGCCCTGCGCGTGTCTGCCACAAGGTGGCAGCACAGCCCCAGAATGGAGGGTTGTGCTCACAAAGAGCTGGGTGCTGGCAGGCTAAGCCTTGTGGACTTTGTGCAGGCCTGGCCGCCAAGAGGGGAAGGGGGAGGGGAGAGGCGCCCCCTTTCTGAGCCCCTCAGGAGGGAATACAGACTGAGAACTGAGGGTGGGACATGGGCAAATGTGCAGGTCACAAGGGGCTGCCATCCCTGGTTGGAGCGGGGCTGAGCAGGAGGCTGGGGGGAGAAGGGTGGGGTGGAGGTGGGGGTGGGTCTTCCTCTGGAAAAGCAGGAGGGGGTGGAGGGACGGGTGTCTGTGTGCAGTGGGTGGACACACTGAAGAAGCCTCAGATCCTCCGATGCAGCGTAAGATTGTGCCTCTGCTCGTGGAGCTGGTGTTTAATGAGCAACTACTATGTGTGGGTCTCTCTCCATTCACATTTCACTACAGCTCTGTGCCCCAAGGGGGCACCACATCATGCATGGAAGTGATCTGCAATCTTTTCTCAGAACCCAGTGCCACCTTCCCGCACACATATGCACGCACTACCAACCCCCCTTCCCCATGTGGTCGGGGTGCTCAGTACACAGTAGGAACAGAAGGAGCTAGGATGGAGTTACCCGGAATGCTGGGCAGTTGTTTGGGGGAGGCTGGGGGGCATGCTAGAGTGTCAGAGGAGGCTCGAGGAGGGAGCAGGGAGGAGGGGGAGATTACCAGCAGCTCCTGGGGCTTCACTGAGTTGTCGGTGTAGATGCACAGCTTCTCCGCGGTCAGCGGGATGGTCTCCTTCAGCTTGGAGGCTAGGAACATGCACACGGCCCCCAGCAGCTGCAGGTGGGTCTTGGGGGTGGGGACCCCCGCCAGGAAGCGGTCCAGGTAATTCATGGCCAAGGAGAAAACTTCCTCCTCACACTTCTGCTCCTCGCAGACCTGGGGAGAAGGGGAGAGGTGGGAGGGCGGGGGACACAAAGTGCCATTAGGAAACCACAGCAGCCGGCGTTTGTTTATTTAATTAATTTATTTATTTATAGGGGGGGTAGAGCATGTGCGGAGAATAAAGATGAGGAAAATGGGGGTAAACGTCTCAAGACCTCAAGAGCGCTGGGCTATTCTTCGGGTGCCTTAAAAAATAACAATTAAAAAAAGGTGAATTAAAGATTCCAAATTTGGGGGGGTGGGTGGAGGAAACACGCGGCGCGCCCCGCACCCCCCCCTCCCCTCCCGCTGGCCGCTGGCCGCTCGCCTCCTCCAACTCCCTCGCTCTCTTTTTTGGATTTCGTCATCTTTTCAAAAAATCAATAAAAATATTCTGGAAGCCGCGAGGGTCTCCTTCTTGGGTTCATTCGAACCCCCAGACTCTGCTCTACCGTTCCCGACAATTGAAAAAAATGTAGCGGGAGCCCCCAGAGCCCCAGGCGCCGCTATAGAGGGGGTGGGGTGGGGAGCGGTGGGAAAGGGGGGAGGGACCGGAGGAGGAAGAGAGCCGCGGCTCGGGCGTGTGTGTGTGGGGGGGAGCGGCTTCAAAAAATAATTAAAAATCGAGAAAATATCCTAGAGACGCCTCTTTTACATGAAAACCCCCAAGAGGGTCCAGGCTGTCCGAAACGGAGGTTTCCGAGAGCAGGCAGGGCTGGATTGCGCCCCCCGGGACTCGGGATCCCGGGGGCGAAGTTGCAGGGGCAGCGCGGCGGGAGCGTCCGGCAGAGGCCCACAGGGGCAGAAAGTGGGGGCGCCGCCGTCCCCCGGGGGGGACAAGAGGCGTTGGAGGTCGCCCTAGAGAGTCTGGGGGGCTCTGACCTCCACTCTGAAGGTACCCGATGTCCCCCCTCTTGTTGCATACCACCTCCCCCCTACCCCACCCAATCTCTGCACCCAGAAAATCTGCCAGCTTGAACTGTAAGTAACTTTTTGGAGCTGAGTTGGGGGGAGGGGTGGCAAAGCTTTATTGAAAGTGGGGTGACCGGGATACTGGGGTGCTAGGAGGAGCAGGGTCGTCCCCTCACAACCTCTCCCATCTGAGGCTGCAAAGCAACATGGCGAAAGCTCATGCAGGTCCAACGTGGGGTGCACACGGCGTGCTCCCCAAAGACTGCGACCAAGGTGGGGGTGGCAAAGTGGTGCTTTGGGGGCTCCCCGAAAAGCCATGATTCTCCAGAGTGACTTCCGGGGCTCCTGAATTCCCCATTTCTCTCCTCCTCCTCCCTTTCCCTCCCCCTAAGTGCCAACGCGGAGTCGCGACCGCATGCGGGACCTTAAGACAGGGCGTCTCAGCTCGGGCCTTTTTTTTTTTTTTTTTTGGAGGGGTGCATTTTTTTTTTTTTTTAAACTTAGCGCCCGACCCCTCTCTCCTCTGCGCTTCCTTGCTGCACCTAAAGCGGCCGCGGCGTGGTCCAAGACAGGTCCGGATGGAGTGGGGGTGGGGGTGGGGGGGGAAGTGGCCGCATGCAGGCAACACGCGCGCAGGATGCACCCCCACCACGGCCTCACGGCTCCCAGATTTCCCTCCCCCCCCCGACAGCTATCTTGCATCCTGCAAGAGCCAGAAATAAACCAACGCGTCCCAGCACAGGGAACTGGGAAGGCTCACACGCCCGAGTGGGGCTGGCGGAGGTTGGGGGGGGGCTCGCTTAGGTGTTTTTTTTGGGGGGGGGGGCTGCGTGGCGAGGCCCGGGGATTTGGCGGGGTAAGAGGATGGTCGGGGGGCACAGCCTCACCTCCAGCATCCAGGTGGCCACCATCCTGCGCATGTATGGCTGGATGTCCTTCTGCACACACTTGAAGTAGGAGCAGGGGGGCAGGTAGCGCTCCTCGATGGTGAGCAGGTTCTGCAGGACGCGGTCGTCACCCAGCAGGTTGGAGTCCCGTACGGCCCTGCGCACCGGGTCCACCTCGCAGCACAGCAGCTCCATGACTAGCGGCCGCCCCTCGCTCCCCTGCTCTCTCGGGACTAGAAAACAATTTTTAAGGGGGTGCTGGGGAGGTTTCCCCTTACCTCCGGCCTTTGGCTAAGTGGGGGGGGGGACGGTGGAAGAGCAGAAGGAGAAGGGATCGGGCAGGGGCGGGCGGCAAGGCCACACGAGCCCTGGGGGCTTGCAGCCTCAGCCGGCCCTTCCCTGCAAACTTGTCTCGCTCTCTGCAACTCGCTCAGTTCACTGTTCTCCGAAGCAGTGACGCAAACTGGCCGGGCAGTTGGTTCTCCTCCCTCGGGCCGCCCTCCCTCCTCTGAGCCTCCACCCCTTCCCTCCCCTCTCGGCCCTCCCCTCCTCCTTTCAGTCTCTCCTCCCTCCCTCCTTTTCCCCCGCTCGTTATTAAGGAGAACAGCAGCTGGCCCGACCCAACTTCAAACGCGGTCCCCCGCACCCCCCACCCTTCTCCCTAGCTCTCCGAGGCCCTCTCCCTCTCTCCGGCCCCGCATGCCAGGGGCCCCGGATAGGGGAACCCGAAAAAAAAAAAAAACCAAAAAAAACCCATACCGGCGACTCCTATTTATTCCCTCTCATTTAGCACTTTTTTTTTTTTTTCTGTACGTGCTTCGTGGCAAAATGAGACCCTCCACGTGGGGCTTGTGCAAAGCGAGTCTGGACCCCCTCTTTTCTTCTTTTTTATTTTTTGCCCTCTCACCATTCCGTGTTTTAAGATTCAGGAATGACGGGTGGGGTGAGCGCAGACACTTTGGAACTGGTGTAAAAATAAGGAGGGTGGGTATAACCCTAAGCAGGCTCGCTCTCCCACCCAGCAAGGGTCTGCCCCTGAAAATGGGGGTGTCTGGGCAGTTCTAAATTGGCCCCCACGATATAAAAGGGACCAGGACGACATTCACCCACCTACCCCCACGGGTGTGAAATGTAAGAGGGGGCGGCTTCTCGACGTGAGAGAATGTGACCCTGGAGCAGACACCACCCAGTTCTTGGGGGGCGCCATCAGGAGACTGGGCCGGGTGCCCTGGGGCGGGTGCCCTGGGCTGCCGCAGGTCTGGGGTGGGGGCTGGGCCGCCCGCGGCCACGCAGAACAGCCCGCTTCTTCGCCCCCAGTGTCTGCGGACCAGCGGCCACATTGATGCAGCTTTCTAGGAAATGGCCCCGGCGGGGGCGGAGTGGGGAGCCACGGCGGGCTCCCTTGACCCCCCCCACGGCACCCCTGAGTGATCCCCAACATGCCTCCTGCGCACTGCAGCGCCAGATGCGCACCTCCCGGCCTGCGCCAGCGTGCACGCCCACTCCTCGGGGTCCTCCACAGAGTGGGGTGCGGTGGAGACGTGGCTGACATGTGCTAAGTCTGTCTTGGCTGAGGGAGCTGGTGGCCGACACCCCAACATCCTTCTTCCGTAGTTTCGGAGCACTTCAGTAGGGGGGGGCAGGGGAGGAGAGCGCGGGTACCCTGGCACGTGCAGCCCGCATGGCGTGGGCTCAGGACGCATCGCAGCCCGCCCAACCAGAGCGTGGGACCCGAACTTGGGTGTGTGTGTGAGGGGGTTGTAATAGTTCACGCGGTTTCCCCCGTGCCACAAGGTTGGGTGGAGGGGTGGAAAAGAGAAGGAGGGGTGCATAAAACCAGAGGTGCTGGCGATTAAGGCGGGCCAGGCCAGGCCAGCTCCCCTGCGCGCGGGTGGGGCGGAAGGGGTGAGGGGGCGGGGAGGCGGGCTATCACTTTAAAAGGGTGAGTAAGAGAGTTTGGGGCGCCGTCTCCCCTCCCTCTATTTGCATAGCCAATAGCTCCGAGGCTCCTGCTACTGCGCGCTGATTGTTACCGGGCAGATTACTTTTTTTTTTTTTTTTTTTTTTTTTTTTTAGTAGGTCGCTCTCCCCCGCTACATCAAAAGGAAGCCGGGGCGGGCGGAGGGTGAGCTCGGGGACCGGGGCGGGGGGGAGCCGGGGAGAGGCCAGGGCGCCTCCGACGCTCTGGGGAGCCGCGGGTAGAGCCTCCAATCCACTGGATGCAAAAAGAGCGGAGGGAGGGAGGGAGGGAAGGGGCAATGTCTAATTGCTGTGGAAGCCATTAGCTTTCGGGAAGGGGGAGAGAAAAATAAAAATAAAATAAAATAAAATAAAAAATCCAGCTCGCTGCAAAAACCCAAGTTGCAAACTCAAAATGAAACAGGCGCGCGACGCCGGGCGACCCTTGGGAGCGCGCGGTTCCCGGGACTCGAACGGGTCGCGGTGACAATCACCTATTGATCTCAGTGCACTTGGACTTCCCGGCGCGGGCTTTTGAGTCACGCCGGAGGAAACAATTGTTTTTTTTTTTTTTTTTTTTTAAATTTCTCAAGCTTCCACTCATCCCCCTTTGAGCTGATAAAAAAAAATTGCTGGGGGGGTGCCAGCGTATGTGTACATGGGATATTGGGGGGGGGTGGTTTTTCAAGAATAAATCTAACCCGACAGGCAAAGGCTGGCAACCTTGTTTAGGCTGGCCCCCTCCCACCCCCCCGCACAGCCTTTTCTCCACCTCCCTGCAGGGCTAGTATCACCCCTCCCGTCCGGATCTCCCGGTGGGGGGAAGCGGGGAAGAGGCGGGTGGTCGCCCTCCGGGCCTCGCCCACCCGGCGGAGAAAGTCTGGGTGGCAGCCCTCCCCCTCTCGCACCCCCTTCTTGCTTTACAGAGACATTCCAGCGGCACAGAGGAGGGGCGCCGAAGGGGCGCGGGCAGGCGCCCTCCTCCCCGCAGCCCTTTTGGTGCCCCAAGTACCGACGCCTCTCTGAGGGGCCAGCTCCGCTCCCACCTCCCTTCTCCTGTGCCCCCCACACCGTCACTTCCCCTTCCTATTCCGGACAGTTCCCCAACATTAACCTGGCCTCGAGTCCCCCATGCCACCCCCCATCCTTTCCAGCCTGGGGTGGGGCGCGAGGGGTGGGGTGGGGTGGCTGAGGCGTCTGGGGGAAGCTGGATGGAAACCCAGGCCTCCTTGTCCGGGGGCCGCTCTGACCACGTGCAACAGCTCGCATTCTGCTGCTGGAAAAAAGCACCCCTGGAGCACGCGGGAAAAGGCGCGGAGCGTCCCGAGGGTGCGGAGGCTACAGACCCGGGGTCCGAGCTTCTCGTCCCGGCCTGGGCTTCGTCGCTGACGTCTTTGCAGAAACAGAGAAAGTGTTGGTTCTACTTTATTAATTTTTTACCTCCTCAGTAGGGGAAAATAATGTCCCTTCAAGGGTCCTTGATGAACTTTAGGCAAGTTTTATTGGGCTTTTAAATAATTATCTTGCAAAACCCCCCCCCCGCCAAAAAAAAAAAAAAAAACAGCTCCAGGTTCTGGAGCTGTGGGTGCAGGGAGCGCGGAGGCTGCGGGTTCGAGGCGCACGTGTGCGGCCCTAGAGCACTCAGCGCGCACGCTCCCGCCTGCTCACCTGGCAGGTGCCCGCCCGCCAGCTAGGCGGTGCTACCTGGGACTCCAAGCTTGGGGGCCTCAAGGGTTCGAGCCCCACTGCTTCCGCCTTCGGGCGCAGGGACTCAGATGGGGTGGCGGTGAGCTGAGGCGGGGGGGGGGGGGGGTCGGGACGTCGTCCTCCTGACTTCTCTCCCCCCCATCTCAAATAAAGGAGCCCTGTCGGCGTGAGTGCATAGAGCCAAACTGAGAACCCGACGGTTGCTTAGAGGTGGACGAGGCGCCCCCAATCTGGGCTGCAGGCGCCCGGACTCTCAGAAAGGAAGAGAGGAGGCACAGAAAGGGGCCTTGGGGGCAGAAATGTCGGGATCAGGCTCGCACGGGAACTAGCACCCCCAGATTCCCTGAGGGCGGCAACCTGTGTGCGGAGCCGCCTCTGGGACCCTTCCCCAACGCCTCTTAGAGGGCGCAAGGAAGCCCGCAAGGTGCGGGGTCAGTGTATCCTCCCTTTGCGCTCCAGCCCGGCTGGGAAGGGGGGCTGGGCCCGAGCAGCAGAGATGCACCCCCGCACCACCCGGAATAGGTCGAGAAGACCACCCCACCTCCGCAGTGTGTCCAACCGGCACCCCAATGTCTCACCCCCACATTTTGGGGGAAATAATAAAAAATTAAAATGTGCCAAACTTCCTCCCGCGGCCGCCCTTAGGGGACCATCTGCTTTTCAAAGCGCGTCTCCCCGGAAGATCGGAGCACAGAGTGTGGGGGGGTGTCTTCCGGGGGCACGGGGAGCCCCCCCCTCCAGGAGGGAAACAGCGCCTTTGCTCCCTGAGCCACCACGCGGCTTTTTCGCGGAACTTTGACGTCACCCCACGTGGGGGAGGGGCCGGGGAGCGGGAGGAAGCGGCGGGGGAGGGGGCGCGTTCGGGGAGAGGGGCGCGTGCGGAGAGGGCGGGCCGGAGAGCTGGATCCCCGGGCGCCCCCTGCGCTGCTCCTGCGTCCCGTGCCTTAGTGCCCCAGAGCTTATTTGCTCCCCTCCCTCGGCATGAAATAGGGTGCAGCTGGGAGTTCCGGAAAGAACAGGAATTTTTTTTTTTTTTTTTCTTTTTTGCAGGGGTGGTGGTGGTATTTCTGGTTCAGTTCCGCTGGGGAACGGCGGTCGTGACTCCTCGCCACTTAGACTCCCCATCCAGCGAGGTCGACCCAGTCCCCTCTGTCCCGGGAGTGAAATTTGCATGGACAGCTGCACCCGGAATTACCACGCGCGACACAGCCCTCGTGGTCCCCAGCGCTGTTTGTTACTTAGCGAGACACCCGTTGAGTTAATTGTGATGGGTGCCAGCAGCCCCCACCCCGGGAACAACCAGCCGGGTTGGGCTGCTTTAGGAGCAAATGCACCCAGAAACAGACTTGTCAAGAAATTGACTTGTCAAGAAATTGGTCCCTGTTAGGCGGGCGAAAGCTTCGGGCACCCCATCCCTCACCACATAGCCTCCCAGGTCTTGGAGAACCTAGAATGCAAAGGCTGAAAACCCCAACTACTGAGTGAATCTGCCTACCTTCTTCATCCCCACCATCACTCCACACCCTATTTGAGTTAAGAATTTTTATCTTCAAGTGGGGAGGGCGTGTTAGCTGAAATATCTCATTTTCTAGGTTCACGGTGACGATTCTGAGACTGTTTTTTTTTTTTTTTAAACTATGCTGGGACTGTTGGAGAGAAAAGTAGTAAATTGGAACTTGCTTTTACCTCAGAGAGGTAAAAAGAGACTTGTAGAATCTAGATCCAAGAAGCTAGGAATTTCTTTGAAAAAGGTTTCCCATATAAAGGTGAAGCTTTCTTTCTGTTTAAGTCAGTTATGACGCCTAGGAGTGTTTTTTATTTTATTAACTTATTTTTGAGATGACAGGATTTGGTTATGAGCAGTACTTTTCTTCCTTCATTAGAACACATTCTACTTTTCATTTCTTATTTATTTATTTTTCGTTTAATGAGTACTTATCTTCAGGGGAAATGAGGCTAAAATTAATTAAAATGTCCATATCTACTGTTGAACGTCTGCCTGAGGGAACTAAGTTTTAGTGATTTTTCTTGTTTTTTTTTTTTTTTTTGGTGTCTGACTTGGTGGACACTTGGTATTTATGTACAAAGCTAGGGAAATAGAATAAATTATTATAGGTGGAAGAAGGGAAGTGTTTGAAAAACCAAAAGACAAAAATATCTTTTAGATTTTGTTCCTACTTACTGCCGGACATTTAAGTTGTAGGAGGTAAAGTTAAGTAGTGCGTAGGTCTGAAATTCTAAATAAAATGTTAAACTATTCACACTAGAATTTTTGAGCAATAGTAATTTTTATTAGTTTTCTGAATCCTTTAGTTTTGTCCAAGTTCAAATATTCATTATCCTTTAAAATATCCACTTTCCCAGTGTGACTGAATACTCTTTTGGCACTAGTTTTATTAATTTGTGTATCGTTGAACAACCAAACAGAGGCAATACAAAGTCTTTCTAATAATCATTCCTCATCTATATTTTATTTTTCAATCTTTAAACACATGGATTTCCAGCATCTGCTATTATGATTTATAACACAATTCTACAATATGCTGAATCCATATTCCCCAAACTTTTAAAAACTAATTAATAAAAACCAGACAGGATTGTTTTTGTTTGTTTGTTTGTTTTTGGCTAAGGCTTTTCTACTTTCTATTTTTTATCTTCCTTTCTTTTTTCTTTTCTTGTTGGAAAATTTCAACAAATTAAAAAATTAAATTAAATTTTAATTTCAAAATTAAAAATGTTTCTAAAATTCTACATTTTTTTTTGGATGGTCTTTCGTAGTCATTAAAAAGACTGAATTTTAAAATGTGATGCAGGCAATATTTAAAGTTTTATGGTTTTCAGTATGAACACCTCCGAAAAGTTGTGTTCTTGTTTCAGGATTGTCCTGAAAGCAGGCAGTTTATATGAGTGTGCTAGGTTGAGTCAGGCTCTTAGGAGGAATGCATTTCCTTTTTGATTACCCTTCAGTAAGGGCATCTGCTTCTCCATGAACTTGAAACAAAGTCGGAGTCTATGCATTATGTAAACTTAGAAAAGTACAGATCCAGAGTAGAGGGGGATATGCAGAAGGTGAAATTAGAGCAGAAAATCTTAACTGATTTCTGTTAGTCATCTTCAATCACATTTGTATGTGATTCCATCAACTTTCAGTCAGATAATTCTTTGTCATAAGTAGAGATGAGTTCTTTCAATCTCTTTCTATATTCTTTTTTTTAAAAAATATTTTATTTATTTTCTTTAGTGAAGGGGAGATGGAGTGGATAGATACTGACACCAGAGCACTGCTTAGCTCTGGTAGTGCTAGGGATTGAACCTGGGACTTTAGAGCCTCAGGCATGAACTGCTATGCTATCACCCCTTCCCCAAGCTCTTTCTAATGATGGCAAGTCCTATGGCTCTCCCTTCTGTCAGCAAGTGTGTGGATGAATCTTCCACTTGATTTTTCTCTTAAAAGCCATCAAACTTGAAAGAAAGTATGTACGCCAAAATTTCAGTCATTGTCTTCGAAAATGAATAGTGACCAAAACTTAATATACCTGTTGTTTAGGAGAAGGAAAAAGAAAAATTTTTAAAAAGGATTTTTAAATTCTCTAAAGAGAATTTTTAAAAGAACAAGAACATTCTTTTGCTTAACTTCCACATCCTTTCCTTCATTGGTCCCGCATGTTTCCATTTTTGAGAACAGCTAGTCGGTCCGTTGGGCACATGTAAGCCCAGGACCAGAAAGACTCTCTTGTTATCAAAAAGGACCTTCAGAATTGAGTGGCTTGGGTTACTTTACACATGGTTTCAAATGAAATGTCTTACATCTGGCAATCCCAGAGCTAGCCATTATTTCAGGGTCCTAAAGCATTATTGAAAAAAAAGTTTAAAAAGAGGTGAGTATAGATCACAGATTAGATTTGTGCAGGCCGTTGTGAGTCTCCCTGAAATCATTGAAACTCAGGGTTTAGTTTTATTGGGGAATAAATAACACATTAGTGGTATTCCAGTAAATAATACTTCTTCCCCATCCTACTTCTGAACATACAGTCTTAGAATGCTTCTCCTTTTAATATTATATTAAATTATATTCACTTATTTTAGTATTATATTCACTTATTTTAATGAGAAAGGGAGGGAGGGAGAGAGAGAGAGAGAATCCAGAGCACTGCTCAGCTCTGGTTTATGGTGGTGATGGGGATTTGAACCTCAAGCATGAACATCTTTTGCATAACCATTATACTGTCTTCCCAGACCCATTTTTCAAAATGATTATATTAACTAAAATACTAAATGGAGCTCAGATTATCTTGCCTCTGTCCAAAAAAGAAATCATTATTTTGTTTTTGGTAATGTACTCATCAGCAATTTCATGTCATCTAACAAATGATTTACCTAAATCATAAATGGAATTTGAGTGACTTTGCTACACTTGGGGGAAAGATCATAATTACCTGGAGAAATCAAACTCTTACCTTCCTTTTATACTCTTAAGATATTCTGTCTGTCTCAATGAATGGCTGGCTCACAGATTTAAAGGATCCCAGCCCCACCCCCCACCCCCAAATAAAAAGACAAGGTATGTGTGTCCTTGCTTGGAATCAGGGGAACAAACTGGAGAACCTCATGCCATTTTGGCCAGTCATAGAATATGCCTTCTGTGTCTGAGAGTCTGGGATTGAAATTCTATACAGCATTCACCAAAGTTATTCATGCTGAGCGATCACATATGTGTTAAGCTGATAACATCTCAGGTCTATGCACAGATACATCAGAGCATGTTGTGTGGAGGGTGAGTAGGGGGGAACAGAGGTGATGGGTTTTGGATTTGTGAGGCAGAAATGAAAAGGTTTTAATGGAAGACTCAAGGAGGCTGAGATTTCAGTGCTTTAGAAAAATGACTTTTGGTGATTTAGTCACTTGTTGATTTGATCAGAACATAGTAGGGTACTTTGCATTTTGGGACTGTCTCTTAGACCTTGGTGAAGCATCTGTTCAACTTAAGGGTTGATGTATATATTTAGACTTTTGATAGATAATGGGCTTGTAGTTAGACAGTCAGAGAATGTTTCAGAAGGCAGGCAGGAAGGAAAGAGATTTGAACAATACAGTCCCTGTTCCTGAGATGTAAATCGTCCAGTGATTAAGCATGGGAAGGAATTAATATTCCATCCTTGAAAGCATAGAAAAATGATAAAATCATAGAAGGTAGGGCTAAGAAGAGACCATGTTTTACTCATCCTGCAATCAAACTTTAAACCAGAGATGTGAACGTTCATCTGCTCTTCAAAACTGTTCAATCAAGTAGCTAATTATTTGAGTCGTACAATTTTGTTTCAGTGTTCTGAATTTGCTTTTGTGGTTGTTTTTAACTTATGTTCTTGATTCATTGATTCCAGTTAGTGGGATAGATATCCTCATCGTATGCTTGAGGTTTAGTTGGTCCTTTGAAAGTAGCCAAAAACAGAGCAGATTTCACAAGCCATTTTTCCGATAGTATTCCCTTCTCTCAAGTAGCTGTATTTCCTAGAGCATCTGTTTCATGTCTGTATGAACCCTCCCTGAGCTGGACAGGGTATTGATTCCTGTCTCAGCCCTTTGTTTGGAGAAGCTCATGGACTCCCACTCAGATGTCCACCGAAGGACTGATTGTGCTCCTAAATTTGATGCAGAAAATTTTGACCCAGTCTTTGACATCATGCTGGTGATAGCACAAAGAAGGCTCACACTCTGCCTTCTGGTCTGCCACCACCCAGCTCTGTGACTTGGGGACAGCTTCAACATTTCCATTTCTGAAGTTCCTCCTCTCTTAAAGCCTGTCATAAATGATGTGTACGGTGGCTTTCAATTCTGAGGTTCCAATGGCTTGGTTTTCATCATTATCAGAAGGAGATACCCTGTTTTATAGCATCTTCTTTTAAAAAATATTTATTTATTCCCTTTTGTTGCCCTTGTTTTATTGTTGTGGTTATTATTGTTGTTGTCATTGTTGGATAGGACAGAGAGAAATGGAGAGAGGAGGGGAAGACAGAAAAGGGGAGAAAAAGACAGACACCTGCAGACCTGCTTCACCACCTGTGAACAACTCCCCTGCAGGTGGGGAGCCAGGGACTCGAACCGGGATCCTTATGCTGGTCCTTGCGCTTTGTACCACCTGCGGTTAACACACTGCGCTACCGTCCGACTCCCAGTGTTTCATAGCATCTTCTATGCTCCACTCAAGAGTCCTTAAATCATTGGTGCAGGTTTTATTCTTATTTCCAAGTACCTAAAAAATAAGAACTCAACACTGGCTGGAACCAACTGAAGTTCAGTTCCTCATGTAGGAGGGCACATGTGAACTGGTAGAAAATGCCTCTGATGGGGGCCCGTCAGTGGCATGCTGAGTTAAGCACACATACTATGAAGTGCAAGGACCTGTGCAAGGATCCAGGTTCAAGACCCCCCTACCCCTGACTCCCCACCCGCAGGGGTGGTTCTTCACAAGCAGGTGTCTATCTTTCTCTCTCCCTCTCTATCTCCCATCCTCTCTCAATTTCTTTCTGTCCTATCCAATAAAATGGAAAAAATGGCCTCCACGAGCAGTGGATTTTTAGTGCCGGCACCAAGCCCCAGTGATAACCCTGGAGGCTAAATAAATGAATAAATAAATGCCTCTGTCTTATCCTGAACCAACAGAACAGGCTAGCAGTCTGTTCCTAGAAAGCATATGCACAAGATCAAACTAGAGTCTTTTTATTCCTGCATCTTATTAAAGCACATAGCACAGTACACATAGACATAGAGTTTTGAGTGGACCCTAATTTCCTGGTTCATCTTTAGATGATTAAGTGACAACCTGGAGTTTTGTGGACCTTTTGAAATGAGGCTTATTTCAAACCGGAAGTCATGGAGCATTAGGTGTTTCCTCTGGTTAAGAAGTAATTAAAATCTCCCCGAATTTCAGTCATTAGACAAGACGTCGATCTGTTTTCTGGCATGTCACCATAACAAGGAACAAGCAAGCAGTTTCCTGCCATGTCCCCCCTCCCTTCATCACTTCTCATTCCTTTGACCATGGAGGAAACGTCATTCATCAGGCTCTTTGTACTCCAATAAGATCCACTGAACTATATAAATTATCTACCTTTAAAGTTATGTGCTTATCGACATGCTTCCTTCTTAAGATGTGGCTACTGAGAGAACTTGTAGTCATCACTAAACAATGACATTTGGAATTGCTTTTGGACAAGGTTTTATTTTTTAAAAAATATTTATTTAGGGGCCAGGCAGTGGCAGGTTAAGCACACATGTTACCATATGCAAGGACCTGGGTTTGGGCCCCTGTTGCCCACCTGCAGAGGGGAAGCTTCTCAAGCAGTGAAAAAGTACTGCAGGTGTCTTTCTGGCTCAATCTCTTTCTATCTTTCTATGTCCTCCTCTCAATTTCTCTCTGTCCTACTGCATTAAAAAAAAAAAAGGAAACATTGTCTGAGCCTCGACTTTCTGTTGCTGGACCTTGAGCTTAGTCCCTTGTAGGTTCCCAGGAATCATGTGTTATATGGGTACTGTGAGACGGGGGAGTTAAATGACTTACTCAGAACTAGTAAGGGGCCAGAAATTTTCTGCTTCTTCGCAATCCTCATCCATCTGTGTCTCTGGTCACTGAAACAAGAAAAAAAGAAGTCTCAGTCATCTGATACTTAAGGATGCCATCACTTTATACATTCTCCCCTTTCTCATCAACTACTTACTTGGACACTTGCCTCCTCATCAGGAGGCTACCCTCTTCTGGATCCTAACTAGTTCAGTGTGGTTTTCCTTATGTGGAGCCAATGAGAAGGAACAAGATGGAGCAGCTTCAAAAAACCGCCCACCCTCAGAACATACTAGAGTGGTGGACTACCTATCTGTTTCCCCTCCCCTACTCCACTTTCCTGGAGCAAGCATCTCCTGGGACTGTTGAAGGCATACTATCATGTACAGGAAAGAGAAAATGGGAAGCCTATCTTCTGGATTCTGGTTTTACTTTTAATTTTACTAATCTTCAAAAAATATTTGCTTATTTTATTGGATATGTATAGAGAAAGACTGATAGGTAAGAGGGAGATAAAGGTGGAACAGAGGAGAGACACCTGCAGAACTGCGTTAAGTGAAGCTTCCCTCCTGCAGGTGGGGACTGGGGGCTTGAACCTGGTTCCTCGCACATGGTAACATATGTGTTCTACCAGGTGCACCACCATCCCAGCCTCTATTTCTTATTTTAAAGGCAATTTTATGGGAGTCGGGAGGTAGCGCAGTGGGTTAAGCGCATATGGTGCAAAGCGCAGGATTGGCTTAAGGAAACTGTTTCGAGCCCCCGGCTCCCCACCTGCAGGGGAGTTGCTTCACAGGCTATGAAGCAGGTCTGCAGGTGTCTATCTTTCTCTCCCCCTCTCTGTCTTCCCCTCCTCTCTCCATTTCTCTCTGTCCTATCCAACAATGACAAAATCAATAACAACAGCAATAACTACAACAATAGGACAAGGGCAACAAAAGTGAATAAATAAATATATAAAAAAGACAATTTTATTTATTTTATTTTAGTGTGAAAGAAAGATAAAGAGAAAGAGTACTGTTCAGCTCTGGCTGATGGTGGTGATGGGGACTGAACATAGGACCTCAGAGCCTCAGGCAAAGAAGTCTTTTGCAGAACTATTATGCTATTTCCCTATGCCTTATTTTACTAATTTTTTGCAGAACCAGGACTCCACACATTCACGACATCACTGTTTCTTAGTCAATTTTTTTTCATAGAGACATAGAGAGAGGAAGGGAGGGAGAGAGAGAGAGAAAGATAGATAGATAGATAGATAGATAGATAAATAGAGAGATAACACCAGAGTTTCCCCAGTACCATGGACAAGGCAGGCACACTACCGGATAAGCTATCTCTTCAACATATGGAGTCTGCTTTTATTAATGAATCTCAAAATTATACTTAATTTTCTTTTTTAAAAATATAATAATAGTTAAAAAATTTCTTTATTGGGGGATTAATGTTTTACAGTCAACAGTAAATACAGTAGTTTGTACATGCATAACATTCCTCAGTTTAGTTTGTTTTTTTTAAGATCGCTTTGGTTTTACAAACCTTTAAAAGTGTTTCAAGAGCAATTTTCACTTCTTCACAGTGCACTAACCCTGACACCCATCAAATCACCAATCTCCCTTCACCAGGCTATGGTAGACCACCGTCCCTCTGGCAACATGGGGCCTCAACCTTTGCTAATCTCAGTTCTGTTGTCCAAGTCCATACTCTTCATTGGATTTCACTTGTTTTTTGCTGACTATGCTTGTTTACCTTTTAGAAATAAAAACTTTTTATATACTCATTTAGGTCTGCTTTAGTGGTGATGAATTCCTTTAGCTATTACTTGTCTGAAAATTTCTTTGCACGTCCTTCAAGCCTGATGGATAACCAGATATGATAAATTGTTCTTGGGTGGAGGTCTTTTCCATTCCAAAATTTCAGTGAATCTTGCCAGTCCTTTGTAGCCTTTAGAATTTCTGTTGAGAAGTCAGCAGATATCCTTAGGGCGTCTTCTATATAGGTGACTCTTAACTTTTCTCTAGCAGCCTCTTCATCTTTGATTTTTGTCATTTAAACTGTTATGTGCCTTGGTGAACCTAGATTTTAATTCACTTTTCTGTCATCTTTTTTCTGTAATGTCAGATGTCTATTTACTTCCTTGTTATTTAATTTTTTTGTTCCTTTTTTATATTTATTTATTTTCCCTTTTGTTGCCCTTGTTTTTTATTGTTGTTGTAGCTATTATCATTGTTATTCATGTCATTATTGGCTTGGACAGAGAGAAATGGAGAGAGGAGGGGAAGACAAAGAGGAGGAGAGAAAGAAAGACACCTGCAGACCTGCTTCACCACCTGTGAAGCGACTCCCCTGCAGGTGGGGAGTTGGGGGCTCAAACCAGGATCCTTATTCCGGTCCTTGCGCTTAACCCGCTGCGCTACCGCCTGACTGCCTATTTAATTTTTTTTATAGATATAGAAATTGAGACGAATATGGAATAGGGAGGGAGAGAGAAAAAGAAGCACCTACAGCAATGGTCCACATTCATGAAGCTTCATCCCCTGCAGGAGGGGATGGGGGCTTGAGCCCATATCCTTGTGCTTGGTAGCTTGTGTGCTGTACCAGGTGACACTAGCAGAAGCAGCAAAGCCAAAGTAGCCTGGGCCAGCAGCTCTGATAGCTCAGCAGGGCAGATGGCTGCAGTGACAAGAGCCTGGCCCAGTGGTGTGAAGCTGAGGTGGGAACTGCCTGGATTCTGAGCTTTTTACATTTGTTGTGAGTTCATGTAAGCTCTAAATTCTTAATTTTTATTTAAAAAAAATTTTTCCCTTACCCAGTTCTAAGTTCTTTAAAAATATTTTAAAATTTATTTTAATGAGGGAGACACAGTGAGCAAGACCAGAGAACTGCTCAGCTCTGGCTTATGATAGTCTTGGGAATTGAACCTGGGACTGCAGAGCCTCAGGCATGAAAGCCATCTGCATAAACATGACCAAGTTTCTTTCTTTCTTTTTTTTTTAATTTAATTTTTTATTTATGAAAAGGAAACATTGACTAAACCATAGGGTAAGAGGAGTACAACTTTACACAATTCCCACCACCAGAACTTTGTATCCCATCCCCTCCCCTGATAGCTTTCCTATTCTTTATCCTTTTGGGAGTATGGACCCAGGGTCATTGTGGGATGCAGAAGGTTGAAGGTCTGGCTTCTGTAATTGCTTCCCCACTGAACATGGGCACTGACAGCTCAATCCATACTCCCAGCCTGTCTTTCTCTTTCCCTAGTGGGGAAGGACTCTGGGGAGTTGGAGCTCTAGGACACATTGGTAGGGTTGTCTGTCCAGGGAAGTCTAGTTGGCATCATACTAGCATCTGGAACCTAGTGGTCGAAAAGAGAGTTAACATACAAAGCCAAACAAATTGTTGACCAATCATGGACCTAAGGGCTGGAATGGTGCAGGTGAAGAGTTGGGGGGCCCTCCATTTTGTAGATAGCAAGTAGGACTATTTTAGATATGTTCCAAAAGGCCTGTAGCTATACTAGTGTTTTTTTTTTTTTTCCTGAGCCTGAAATCTGATATGCAGGTGGATCCTAATTATTGTCTGGGGAGGTGGTGTCATGGCTGGCAGAAGGACCAGAAAGCTGGATCAGGGAAAACAATAGCTCCCAAATATGGGAAAGGTGTGTAAATATTATTGACTATAAACGCCATCGATTTGATGTGATCTGGGGCCCATATTCAGCTTAGGAGCCTATGTGACCTCTGCATCCCTGTAGATCTAAACTCACATTCTGTGGTCATAAGTAGAAACATTCCAGGCTGCCCCAATAACAGGACCCATCTTCCTCAGGTGTAGCATAGAGTATGTTGTCCAGCCTCCCTTCAGAGGATGGAACATTCTCTACCATTGTTGATCCAAGTTGAGGGCAAGGTCCTGTGGGGGCCCACAAAGGGGTCTATTGTATTGTTCTGCTAGGAATTAACAGTAACAATGGAGAGAGGGATTTATTTGAGGTCTAGGCCCATCATGTCTGTTTGGGAATCTCAGGACTCCCCGAATAGGGTTCCAGCTGATGAGGTGGCCTGATAGTGACTAAAAAGCCATTGTTACAGTATGCCAGACTCTTGCCCTTATTCAGCTTATGTAGTCCTTGTTTTGATGAGGTTAGCTTTGGAGTGAGCAAGAGAGCTGTAATAGGAAGTAGGTGAGGAGGGTATCTAAGTCTAAGTAGACACTATTTCATTATGAACTTAATACTGACTCACTGCAGACTATTGTGTATTTTTGCTTTCAGGCATATATTTTGCCCTAATTTATGGATACATGTGAGCATATGCTCTATCTTATGGGATCTGGTCTATCTATATCTATGTTTTGGAACTTTGTTAGGAAGTGAACTTCCTGGAATGGAATTTGAGAATACTATGAAAGGAAAGGTCTCACCTGAGTAATGAGGGTGAAGGGTTGACATTCCATGCCTGATGTCTCTGGACACAGTCTGAAGTGAAGCATGCTGAGGTGGTATTCCTTGCATTGATTAGGTTGGGATCAGCAGATGCAATATCATTTAGTATTACTTGAGAGAAGCATGCAGGAAAGTGAGCCCCACCCTAGAGGTTCCAGGACTGGGGGAAATATAGGCTCTATAGTGGAAATGTGAGGTTTCTGCTGTCATAGGGTTTAAGAAGACAATAGATAGTTATTGCTATAATCACATTATTTGGCAATTGGTTTAACTTTCAAATATCACTTTGTTAGGATTTGCTGTATCATACACAACATCACCATAATTTATGTCCTTTCGAAATAATTTATGTCCATTATTTGTATATAGCTGTGTCACCAGTTGCTTCTGTTCTCCCTGGTCTAAGCTTTTAAGAGTGTCTACATATCAAAGACTCAGCCTATGTATTAAAAAGACTCAGTCTGTGATATAAAAGTTTTGAAATATTTAATCAGTTTTTCCCCTCTCATATTAATTAGTTAGTGATTTATATGAGTACAAATTGATAGGAATGTACATAAACACCATTCCCACCACCAAAAGACTGTGTCCCATCCCACCTCTCCTCCCCTTCCTCCCTCCCCTCCCCCCATGAAGCTGAACATCCACCCTCACCCTCAACCCCAGGGTTTTTACTTTGGTGCCCTACTCCAATTTTTTTAAATGATTTTATTTATTTATGAGAAAGATAGGAGGAGAGAGACAGACCAGACATCATTCTGGCACATGTGCTGCCAGGGATCGAACTAGGGACCTCATTCTTAAGAGTCCAAAGCTTTATCACTGTGTCACCTCCCAGACCACGACCAAGTTTATTTCTATGCTTCTTTTTCCATGTATGTTGTATTGTTAGTTGTGTTGGTAGTGGTGAGAGCAGACAAGCTGCTAGCCACCCCCAATCTTCACTTGAAGTCTCCACACTTCATTTTCTCATCTGCAGACTGAAGAGCTAATCCGTAGATGATCTTACCTTATCTGTGCTCCTTAACCCCAAGAAAACAAAAACTCTGATAAAGCATTAGAAGGAGACAGATTTCTGTTCAAAATAGTAAGCTTCCTTTGTAAACCATATCGAGTTGGTAAGGATAGTCATAAGTGATCAAGGAAGCAAAGGATTCATGGCAACACATTAGGATGCTGTGTGGTTGTTTTTTTGTTCAGAGCCTGGTTTCTTCCTCAGTAAGAGAGGATAGTACCTACCTAGCAGAGTGGTTGTAGGGTGTAAATATTTGTAGTGTAGTTAGCACAGTACCCTGCTACCAGGAAGCATAGAGAGAGAGAGAGAGAGAAAGAGAAACTCTGGGTATAACTTTGTTGTGTCCTCTCAGAACAACATCAGTTCTAGCCATCTGTGTAAATGTGACTGTATTACTTGCATTGTGAAAATATGGATCCTTTCACTCTCTCCCTCTCTTTCTTTCTTTTCCATTTCTTTCTCTTCCTCCTTGCTTCTCTCTTCTAGCCCGCTTTCTTCTTCTTCTTTTTTCTACCAAGGTTCCTGCTGGATTTTGCACCTACATGATTCCACTGCTCCCAATGGACTCTTCATTTTTTTCTTTAGATAAAGGGTGAGAAACAGAGGGAGAGAGAAATAAGAGAGACACCTGCAGCACTGCTTCACCACTCACAAAGCTTTCTCCCTGCAGGTGGGAAACAGGGGCTGGAACCCAGGTCCTTGTGCATTGTAACATGTGTACTCAACCAGGTGTGGCATCATTCAAACCTGACATGATTATTTCTAAAATTAAGTTCAATGAAGAAGTGGCTTCTATACATATGGCTTCTAAAAACCAGGTGAAAAATGTATGCAAATAACTAAGATTTGAGAAACAAACTCCATTTCTTCTTTTAAAAAAATAAGGGACAAGAGATAAATGTCACTCATGACTACACAGCATGACAGTGGTAGTACTGGAATTTCAGTACCACATTCTTCTCTCCAGTAAAAGATTTAAGATGGTTCATGAATTCGCTTTTATAAAATGTAAATATCAATAAGACCATAGGATAAGAAGGGTACAATTCCACACAGTTCCCACCACCAGAACCCGTATCCCATCCCCTCCCTTGAAAGCTTTCCTATTCTTTATCCCTTTATCCCTCCAGGAGTATGGACCCATGGTTATTATAGAATGCAGAAGGTGGAAGCTCTGGCTTCTATAATTGCTTCTCCGCTGAATATGGGGATTGGCAGGTTGATCCACACTCCCAGCCTGTCTCTCTCTTTCCCTAGTGGGGCAGGGACCTGGGGAGGCAGGGTTCTAGGACACACTGGTGGGGTCATCTGCCCAGGGAAGTCAAGTTGGCATCGTGTTAGCATCTGTAACCTTGTGGCTGAGAAAGAGTTAAGATATAAAGCAGAACAAATTGTTTAATAATCTGGACCCTAAAGGCAAGAATATTGCAGTTAAAGATTTGGGGTCTCTGTTTTGGAAAAAGCTAGTAGGCCTAATTTTGGTATATTCATGGGACCCATGACTTTACTAGCTTTTGCCTGAGTCTGACATCTGATATGCAGGTGGACCCAAGGTATTGTCTGGGGAGATAGTGTCATAGTTGGAGGTTCATGAATTATTTACATTGATCTTGCAAGCCACCATTAAAAAAATAATAAAATAAGACAAACTCTGCCATTTTATTTTCCTAACCTTAACCTTCTGTCAATATTTTATTCTTCACAAATGCATTTTGTTCTCTGAAAAGCCACAGAAATTTACTTAAAAACAAACAATTCATTTATTTCTAATGAGAGAAAGAGAGGACGAGGAGGAGGATGAGGAGGAAGGGGAGGAGGAAGAGGAGGAGGAGAAGGAGGAGGAGGAGAGAGAAGCAGAGCATCACTCTGAGATATGCAATACCAGAGATGGAACTCAGGACTTCATGCTCTAAAGCCCAATACTCTAGCCACTATGTCACCTCCAGGCTGCAATATGTCTTATTACTCATTTCAGTTTGCTTATTTGTTTGTTTATTTGATAAGACAGAGAGAAACTGGAAGAGTAAGGGAAGATATATATATATGGAGAGAGAGAATCAGGGAGAAACACACCTGCAGCAATGCTTCACTATAGTGAAGCTTCCCCTTTTGCAGGTGGGGCCTGGGAGCTTGAACCCTGGTTCTTGTACATGATAATGTGTGCACTCAACCAGGTGTACCACTACCCAGCCCCTCATTTTAACTTATAGCAAATTTCCCTGCTTTGGATTTATAGAATGGGTGTCTTGTCATTATTATTATTATTTACTTCACTTTTGTCTCTCTGGACAGAATTTCATTGTTTTCTCATCACCTGTTCAAACATTTCTACCTTACCATACGTGAGAGCACTAGCCTTTCATGGGAGCACTTTTTTAAAAAAAATTTTCTCTTTTGTTGCCTTTGTTATCTTTATTGTTGTAGTTATTATCGTTGTTGTTATTGATGTCGTCGTTGTTGGACAGGACAGAGAGAAATGGAGAGTGGAGGGGAAGACAGAGATGGGGGGAGAAAGATAGACACCTGAATACCTGCTTCACCGCCTGTGAAGCAACCCTCCTCCAGGTGGGGAGTGGGGGTGGTGGTGGTGGTGGTGGTGGTGGTGGTGGTGGTGGTGGTGAGGGGCTGAACTCGGATTCTTATGCCGGTTCTTGTGCTTTGCACCACATGCGCTTAACCCCTCTGCACTTCCGCTTGACTCCTATGGGAGCATTTTGGACAACACTGGGGAGGCTCCTTGGATGATGGCATAGTGTTGTAACTGCTCTCCCCTCTCTTTAAATAAAAAAAATGGAGGGAAAGAGAAATGTTATTTCTTCACTTACCTAACATTTCTTTGGCAAAGCTCCATTCTCTGGACTTAGCATGTCACTGGACAGTCCTTGTTTTCCACACAGAGCCCTGCCATTGTTGTGTTGTGCTTGCCCAGAACAATCAGTGACAATTGTTTATATTTCAGCTGCTCAAAACTCATCAGGGCAAATAAGAGGCTGGCCAAAAAAAAAAAAAAAAAAAAAGACTGCTGAAATATGTTTTGCCCTAGGAGCTTTGGAAAACTCACATATTCTTGGGATTCTAGAGGGCTCCATGGATATTCTTGGGTGTGTACATGCTCAGGAAAAGCCAAAGAGAGCCCTGATTACTCACCACCAAGGCCTTGCCCTCAGTGCAAACAGAAAGTGATAGTTACTGCAGGTTTTTAAACTGCCCCGAGGGTGCTGGGTCTGCCACTCAGACCCTGCCTCCCTCATCCTCTGCACCCCTTGAACCCCCTCCAGATCCCATGTTCCTGGGGGGGGGATTTTTAATCATTAGCTGGCTGTGAAGCAAACTCAGTGGAGATTTCAGTGGTCCCATATGATTCATGTGTATAGACTCTTGAATTCGTCTAGGAAATTTAGTAAGTAAATGAATAGCAACTGAACTAAGAAGTTCAGCAAAAACCTGAGTAGAAGAAATTGAGGAAGAGGCACACCTACACACATTGTAGTTACATTTCAGAAGAGAAAATTATGAATGCAGCCAGAAAAAAGGCAACTCAGCACATGCGTGGGACCCTAAATAAATTGCAAAATTGACTTCTCATCAGAAATCTTGCAGGATAGGAAACAGTGGGATGGCACATGCAAAGTGCTGAGAGACAAAAGACCATCAGCTGTTCTCTATCTGGCAAGATCATCTTTTATAAATAAATGAGCAGTTTAGGAAACAAAATAAAACTGAAAGGTGAATGTGTTATTATCAGACCTTCCTTCCTTTCTTCCTTCCTTTCTTCCTTCCTTCCTTCCTTCCTTCCTTCCTTCCTTCCTTCCTTCTTTCTTTCTTTCTTTCTTTCTTTCTTTCTTTCTTTCTTTCTTTCTTTCTTTCTTTCTTTCTTTTTTTCTCTTTCATTTTCCCCCATCATTTTATTCAATGGGACAGAGAGAAATTAAGAGGGTGAGGGAGATAGGGAGAAAAGACACACCTGCTTCACTGCTTGTGAGGCGTCCCTGCTGCAGGTGGGGGAGCAGGTCTCAAACCTGGGTTCTTGTGCATAGTACTATGTGCACTTAAGTAGGTATACCACAGCCTGCCCCCCTTATTATCTGACCTTCTTTATAATAGATAGTTTGGGGGGAGTTTTTGCAGTTGGAATGAAGAACACTAGACAGTAGCTTAAATTTGCCTAAGCAAATATAACACACTGGTAATTGCAATGGCATAGGCTGATAGGAAAGATAGTATTTAAAAAAAATTTATTAGTGATTCAATGTTGATTTACAAAATTACATGTCAACAGGGGTAAAATTCCATACCACTTATACCACCAGAGTTCTGAATCCCCAATCTCTCCCTTGCAAACCACAGAAATTCTTCTAAGGTTGCAGACATGGGTTAACTATCATCTCTACAACTGTCTGTCTAGATTTGTACACAGTTGCCCCCTTTTTCTTCTATCCAATCTTCTCTTCCCCTCCAACCCACTCATAACGCTATTACTACATCCAAATGTCCCTCTCTTTTTCCTCCTCTCTCTCTGGGTCCTGTTGGAGCTGGATTTCAGAACCCTCTTACCCTCTCCCTCCTATCACTTCTCCTCCACTGGGATTATGGATCAAAATTATTTTTGGGGTGCAGAGGGTAGGAGTTCTGGTTTCTGTAACTGCTTCTCCGCTGGACATGGGTGTTGGCAGGTCAATCCATACCCCCAGCCTGTCTCTATCTTTCCCTAGTGAGGTGGGCTCCGGAGAGGCAAGGCTCCATAACACATTGGTGAGGTCATTTGCCCAGAGAAGTAGGGATGGAATCTTGATAGCATCTGCAACTTGGCGTCTGGAAGGTGGCAGGACATAAAGTGAGACAAAATGGCTAATGAACAGGAACCAAGAAGTAGGAATGCCGTCCAGGTTTCCCTGGACTGAAGACCCCACCAATGTGTCCTGGAGCTCCGCTTCCCCAGAGACCCACCCTACTAGGGAAAGAGAGAGGCCGACTGGGAGTATGGATAGACCAGCCAAAGCCCATGTTCAGCGGGGGAAGCAATTACAGAAGCCAGAACTTCCACCTTCTGCAACCTACAACGACCCTGGGTCCGTGCTCCCAGAGGGATAGAGGATGGGAAAGCTACCATGGGAGGGGGTGGGTTATGGATATTGGGTGGTGGGAATTGTGTGGAGTTGTACCCCTCCTATCCTACGGTTTTGTTAATGTCTTCTTTCTTAAATACAAAAAAAAGTAGAAATGGGGGAGATGAGAGTAGAGATTTTAGGGTGGAAGGAAGCTAGGAAGTCCATTTTGGGTATGTTTCTAGGGGCCTACAACTATGGTAGTTTTTGTTGAGTTTGATAGCTAACATGAAATTGGATAAAAATATTGTTGAGAAGATGATGTCAGAGTAGAGAAAAGGGCTAGAAAGTTGGATTAGGGCAGAGAGTAGCTCCCATTCCTGAAAAAAAAAATCTATGAATAAAATGAACTGTTTACCCCATCCACCTGACCCAGGGCCCATATATATTTAGCATAGGAACCTGTGTAACCTCTCAGTCCCTATTGGACTGAGATCACAAAAAATAATATATATTTTCTTTTTTTATTAGTTTTTTTTCTAAAAAGTCAGAAAAATAATAATTAACAATACATTATTATTCATTAAAACTAATTATTAAACTGTTTTGAGAGGCTTATAACAATATTTTATTTGTATGACACTTGATTACACAAAGGAGAGAATAGTTTTGCGTTAGAGTGTGAGTTTTGCATATTACTGATTTAAGGAAGTATTAGTCAAAACCACATTGCTTTCAGTCAGAGTGTTAATAGCAACCCTGAGGACAGTCACAAAACCAAAACAAAACAAACAAAACACTGATCATCACTGGGGCTTAGTGCCTGCTCCACTCCATCCCTCCAGGTGGCTTTTTTTTTTTTTTTGATAGAGGGTGAAAAAGAAATGAAGAGAGAGAGAAGAAGAGGAGACATTTGGAGCACTTCTCCACCAACACTTGTGAAATTTCCCCCATGCAGGTGGCATCTGGGAGCTCAGACCCAGGCCCTCTGCCATGGTAACATGTGTACTCTACTGGGTAAGCCAACCCTGGCCTCAAGTTCTCCATTTTCCAGTTGTGCTTTAATAATATGAAAGTAAACATTCCTCCTAGATTAGCTGAACCTGACTGAGCACTCGGCCTTGTAACTTAGCATCATCTTTTCTCTTTCTCAGTGGTCTGCATTGCTTATGTTCCTGTGTTCCAGCTGAGAAACTGATGCCTAGTGAGGCTGTTTAACTTGCCTGGGCCACAGTGAGTCGAGGCATCATTTAAGATCCTGCACTCATGACCAGGTGGTGGTGCACCTGGTTGAGCGCACATGTTACAGTGCACAAGATAGACTATGACCCACATAGTCAACGACTGCCACCTCTCCAGATTCAAAGGAGGTCTCGAAACTTTACATCAGGCTCAACCTGACGCTGTTGACTGGCTACGGAAGAAGGGCAAACGCTAGAAGAAGAAGAAGGATCCAGGTTCGAGCCCTCGGTCTCCACCTGCAGAAGGAAAGCTTTGCAAGTGGTGAAGCAGGGATGCAGGTGTCTCTCTTTCTCTCTCCCTCCCTCTTTCCCCTACCCTCTTGATTTCTGACTGTCTCTATCCAATAAATAAAGATAATAAAAATTTTTTTTTAAAAAAGATCCTGCACTCAGATTGTTTCTGTGCCTTCAAATTCTCACTCCACTTTACAAAAGTGAAACTACAGTGGGGTTGACTCTTTTTATAATGGTTTTGGAGAGAGTCTGTCCTGCTCAGGCTCTGAAGTCCCAGGCTCAACCCAACTCCTCCCTCCTCCCATCACCATAAGCCAGAGCTGTGCAGTGCTCTGGTTAAAAAAGGAAGGAAGGAAGGAAGGAAGGAAGAAAGGAAGGAAGGAAGGAAGGAAAGAAAGAGAGAAAGAAAGAAAGAAAGAAAGAAAGAAAGAAAGAAAAGTGAAACTAGAACTCTTAAACAATGGGGTGTGGCTTACACAGAAAAAATGACATAGTGTTCTATCATCTGATTCTAGAAAACAGCTATGGACTGACATCCTGATCATGGGAAAGAAGTGCACATCAGTTTCAAAATGTTTGAAGTATCTATGATTAAAAAAAAATTCTCACTTTCCTCAGATTTTGAGATAACCCACCACCTTCCTAATCACCTCAGAAAGTTCTCTGGCTTTCTCTTTTGATTAAGCATTTAAAAACTGAAATAGGATCCTTAGGGACATATTATTTGGGAACCTGTTCTAGCTTTCAGTTATAATTCATCCCTTGAGGTCATTTATGTTGGTCCATAGAAACCCACTTCATTCATTCGCAGGGCAGAATGCTATTCAGCACAAGAATGTAGCATGATTTTAACCACTTTCTACAATTAGTAGGTATTTGGGCAGACTTTCTTTCTCCTTGTTTTTCTCTTTTTCTCTTCTTATCTCCAATATCACTTTCTTAAGGAAATGTTGATTTATACGGTTACTGTTGTTCTAAGTGTACATTTCCACATGTCCTCAAGACATATATTTTCTCTTATAAATGATATTCTGGGGGTGGTGGTGGTACCCAGTTGAGTACACAAGGACTCAGGTCCCCACCTGCGAAGGGGAAGCTTCATGACCGGTGGAGCAGTGCTGCAGTATCTCTCTTTCTTCCTATCTCCCCCTTCAGTCTCAATTTCTCTCTGTCTCTATCCGTGGTATACTTAGTAAGGACCTGGGTTCAAGGCCAAAAACTTGGATAGTGTGCTATTTTACCATGTATATGACCCAGGTTCGAGCCCAGCCCCCATGATATTGAAGGAAACTTAGGTGCTATGATATTTCTTTCTCTCAGCCCAGAAGGCTGGCAAAACAACTCACTTGGATAGTGAATTGCTTTGCATGTGCATAACTAACCCAGCTTCGGCTCCTACTGTATGCAAGTAAGCTTGGTGCTGTGGTCTCTTTCTTTTTTTAAAAAAATACATATTTTATTTACTTATTGGGTAGAGACAGAAAAATTGAGGTATAAGGGGGACATAGAGAAGGAGAGAGAAAGAGTCACCTGCAGCATTGCTTCACCACTCACGAAGCTTCTGTCCTGCAAGTAGGAACCAGGGGCTTGAACCCAGGTCCTTGCACATGGTAATGTATGCTCTAGTTGGCGCACCACTTAACCCAGTGCTATGGTTTCTTTCCCTCTCTGTTTTTCTTGTTTTCTTTTTTCTTTTCTTTTAATTAAAAAAAAATCATCTTTATGGGAGTTGGGCGGTAGCGCAGCGGGTTAAGCACATGTGGCGCAAAGCACAATGACCAGCGTAATGATCCTGGGTCAAGCCCCCGGCTCCCCACCTGCAGGGGAGTCACTTCACAAGCAGTGAAGCAGGTCTGCAGGTGTCTCTCTTTCTCTCCTCCTCTCTGTCTTCCCCTCCTATCTCCATTTCTCTCTGTCCTGTCTAGCAGCGACAACATCAATGGCAACAACAATAATAACTACAACAACAATAAAAAGACAACGAGGGCAACAAAAAGGGAAAATAAATAAAATTTAAAAAAATTAAAAAATTATCTTTATTTATTTATTGGATAGAGACAGCCAGATATTGAGAGGAGGACGGGGAGATAGAGAGGGAGAGAGACAGAGAGACACCTTCAGACCTGCTTCACCACTCACAAAGCTTTCCCCCTGCAGGTGGGGACTGGAGGCTCGAACCTGGGTCCTTGTGCATTGTAACATGTCCACTCAACCAGGTGCACCACCACCCAGCCCCTGTCTGTCTGTTTCTATCAGAAAAAGTCATCCTGGATCAGGGAAGCCTCAGAGATAATAAACAAAGAAATAAGTAAACCTTTAAAATGCAAATAAATTAAGATACCCAGGAATGATCTAAGTTTTCCTGAGAAAGAATTTTTCTTCAGTGCTTCTGATGAAGGCTGGAGAGAGAGACAGAGAGAGAGGAGGGGGGAGAGCACTGGGTTTTCACAACTCTTGACTCACTCGTTCAGGCAGAGTGACAGAGACAGAAACACATAGTGCTGAATCTTCCTCCAGTGCAATGAGGACCAGGCTCAAACCTGGGTCATGTGCATGACTGAGCAGGCACCTTCCCAGGTAAGCTGTCCCATTTACATAGAGAATTTAAGGGGATAACCAACAACTCTTTGGTTGGGATGATGTGAGCCAGACGGGGGGTGGGGGTGGGGGTACATGTCCTTTATAGGGAACCTGGAAAGCCCTGCCTCAGGTTTCCAGAATCTATCACTATGTCTGTCTCTGCTTCAATGTAGGGGCTTGTCTCTGCTCTGGATTTTACCTTAGCTTTAATTTTATTGGATAGAGATGGAGAGCAGTCAAGAGGGAAAGGGGAAATAGAAAGAAAGAAAGAAAGAAAGAAAGAAAGAAAGAAAGAAAGAAAGAAAGAAAGAGAGAGAGGAGGGAGGGAGGGAGGAAGGAAGGGAGGGAGGGAGGAAAGGCAAGAAGAAAGAAAGGAAGAAAGGAAGGAAGAAAGGCAAGAAGAAATATAGAAAAAAAGGAAGAAAGAAAGGAAAGGGGTCCGGGTGGTGGTACACCTGGTTAAGTGCACTATTACCATGCACAAGGACCCAGGATCAAGCCACTGTTCTCCACCTGCAGAGGGAAAAACTTTATAAGCAGTGAAGCAGTGTTGCAGGTGTCTCTCTCTCTCTCTCTCTCTCCCTCTCTCTCCCTCTTACTCCTTCTCTACCCCCCCTCTCAATTTCTCTCTGTCCTATCAAATTAAATTAAGTCTAAACAAATCTTGAAATAAATAAAGAGAGAAAGAAAGAAAGGCCTGAAGAGCTGCTTCATCACTTGTGAAGCTTCCCCCCTGCAGGTGGGGACTGGAGTCTTGAACCTGGGTCCTTATGCATGGTAATGTGTGTCAACCAGGCTTCTTTTGCTTTGAAGTAAGTGGACTGATCACGTGGAAGAAAGACTTCAATCCTAGGAAGCAGAGCAAAAACAAAACCAAGCCCCTAGCTACGCTGTGTCCACTGGCATTTGATTGCCGCTGGTTTCCATTGTCCTTTTAGCCAGCAGGTATGACTTTCAGGACCCACCCCCCCCTGAGGAGGAGGAGATAAGTTGACAGCCACCAAGCATTTGGTCCCAAATAACCTTCGGCTGGCGCCCTGTGGCTGTCTCACACAGTCACCCTGAGTCACGCTGACATAGCTGGGATGCCTGGATTGCTGTGGAATCTTGGGGGTGCCAGTCACAGCCCAGGGGGGAGCCACTGGCCACTAGTCTGCCCCTGCCTTTGCAAGTGGGGCACTGGCCGCAACGGGAAGGATGGCGGCAGCCAGAGGGAGACAGCGACCTCAAAGCAAGATGGACATGAGTGACAGAAGCCAGGGCACTAGGCTGAAACATTTAAGGTGCTGAGACCACTGCCATAGTTTTTTCCTGACCCTCCCCCCAAAAAAAGTTAAGAAGCATGGTAATTGTCCCCCAACCTGCAGCCTGGATCGACCTCTGTGCTGTTTGGGGGGTGTGGAAACCTCAGACTGGCTGATGTGGGTCTGTTTGCTGGAAATGGTGCTAGGAGCTCACTGTACTCAGTCACTCCATGGTCCCCACTCCTGGCAGCCTTCTCCATTTTCACTTGATGGAGAAGCAAAGAGAGCTTGCAAGGGTTAAGAAACTGATGTACATTTGGGCAGGCAGAAGGGCTCACTTGGATCGCGAGCTGCTTTGCCATGTGTGCGACCCAAGTTTGAGCCCACCTCCCCACCTCCCACCAGGGCTGTGGTCTATCATGTGTTCAACTTGGGTTTGAACCTGGGCCCCATCTCACTGAAGGAAGTTTTTCTGCTGCTCTCTCCCTCCTTTTCCCTCTCCCTCTCTCTTTTCTCCCTTCCCCTTTCTCTCTTCTGCCTCTATAAAATAAAATAAAATAAATAAAACAATAAATAAAAGCCTGGAGTGATGGAGCCCCAGACATGACCAAAAATAAATAAATAAATAAATAAATAAATAAAGGAAGGAAGGAAGGAAGAAAATTTTATCTAGGAGTTGGGTAGTGACACCTGGGTAAGCACACAGGTTACCATGCACAAGGATCCAGGTTTGAGTCCCCACTTCCCATTTGCAGTGGGAACATCACGAGTGGTGAAGCAAGTACTGCAGGTGTCTCTCTGTCTTTCTCCTTCTCTATCTCCCCCTCCCCTCTCAATTCCTCTCTCTGTTCTATCAAATAAGGCAAAAGGAAATGGCCACCAAGAGTGGTAGATTCAATGTGCAGGCCTTGAGCCCTAGAGATAACCCTGGCAGCAACAAAAAACAAAACAAAACAAAAACTTACCCATATGAAAAGAAAGAAAGAAAAAAAGAAAGAAAGGAAATTGACCTAAATCTTAGCCAGGACCTGGTGGGACACAGGTTTAAACCACTGTCTCAGCAAATTAAGGCCTGAGATTCAGCCCACTGGACTCAGAGCTGGCAGTGCCACCCACAGTCGTCTCCCTCTCAGGTGGGGGGACACCATGTGCTGAACAAACAGAGGAGCATTTTGTAACACAAGGGGTTCCTTTACTCTTCTGGTTCCCAGCAGGTGCCTCATCGTGTAGATAATGGAGATAGAGATGGTGAAGATGTGGATGGAGAAGGAGATGGGAGGTGGGGAGCCAGCCACAAGAATGGGCATTAGCCAGGAGTCCCTCAGAGCATGCTCATGGGTTGGCATCCCTGTGCTGGGTGGCACCCAAAGGCTAGTCATAGCTTTTAGGAGACCAGCAGAACTCAGTCCTTTCGAGAGTGGGTGGGGCCTGAGGGAGGCGGTGGGTGGCTCAGTTTGAGCCCTGAGAAGAACTGTTTCATGGAAGTGACAGTGGCCCAGGCAAGAAAAGTACAGGAAAGTGCTTGGGAGGCAGCAGGGGTGTTTCAGGGGGAGGAGAGATGTGTTTCTCACAGAATGCAATGCTTAGACCCTGTACCTGGAGGAGACGTCCTGAGAGAGGGGAGATGGGCCACTCTTTTATTAATATGACACCTAAGAGCTGGGCTGTCTGCATCAACAAAAAAAGTAAAATAATAAATAACATAGTGCCCTTATTGGATCCAAGACTATGCTCAATGAGCTGCTTTCCAATTCTAATTTCCTTAAAAAGTTCTATGTCTTAAAATTATTTTTAAATCCTTTTATTTGTTTATTATTGAATGGAGACAGAGAAATTGAGAGGGGAGAGGGAGATAGAGAGAGAAAGAGACAGAGAGACACCTGCAGGCCAACCTCACAATTTGTTAAGCTTCTCCCCCTGCAGGTGGGGACCAAGGGCTTGAACCCTGGTTCTTCTACTTTGTAATGTGTGTGCTTAACCATGTGCACCACAGCCTGTCCCCCTGATCGTTTTTTAATTAATTTTTTAAAAATTATCTTTATATATTTATTGGATACAGACAGCCAGAAATTGAGAGGAAGGGGGTGATAGGGAGAGCAACAGAGAGGCACCTGCAGCCCTGCTTCACCACTTGTGAATCTTTCCCCCCTGCAGGTGGAGATCCTGGGTTTGAACCTGCATCCTTTAGCATTGTAACGTGTAAGCTCAACCAGCTGTGTCATCACCAGGCCCCTCCCAGAGTTTTGTGTACAGATCCCAGGAGAAGCAGCCATAGCAGTCCTTGGGAGGGGAGCGGCACCAAGCTGCACAGGAGGGAGGGGGAGAGCCCTTTGGCCAGACATCAGCCGTATGCTAATTATGTTCCACAGCTGTATGCTAATTATGTTCAAATTATGTTCATCATCCTCAGCCATATGATGATTACATCCTAATTCCAATTCACGTGCTGTGTCACAACAGACAGAGACACCTGCAGCCCTGCTTTACCCCCTCATGAAACTTCCCTCCTGTAGGTGGGGACCAAAGGCTTGAACCCAGGCCCTTGAGCATGGTGATGTGAACACTCTACTAGGTGTGCTACTGCCCAGCTCAACACCAATTTAAAAATAATGATTTTTTTTTTTTGCCTCCAGGGTTATTGCTGGGGCTTGGTGCCTGCACTGCCATTGCTCCTGGAGGCTATTTTTTTCCCCTTTTGCTGCCTTTGTTGTTTATCATTGTTGTTATTGTTATTGCTGTCATTATTGTTGGATAGGACAAAGAGAAATCGAGAGAGGAGGGAAAGACAGAGAGGAGGAGAGAAAGAGAAACATCTGCAGACATGCTTCACCGCCTGTAAAGTGAACCCCTTGCAGGTGGGGAGCTGAGGACTCGAACTGGGGTCTTTATGCCGGTCCTTGAGCTTCACGCCACATTCGCTTAGCCCGTTGCACCACCACTCAGCCCCCTAAAATAGTTATGTAAGGGAGACAAAGAGAAGAAAGAGACACCAAAGCGCTGTTCCTCCATGCATGAAGTTCCACATTCTTTGTCCTTGGTGCTGCCACATGGTGCCAGAGACTGAACCCAGGGTTTGACCTATGGAAGTGTCACTCTTGAGATGACTTCATTGTTGTTGCTCTCTCTCCTGAGGTCCTCACCAACACTGAAGACTTGGCTCCAATTCCACATTCCCCATGAAGCCTTCCCTGCCAACATTTGAAACTTTTAAAAAATATTTATTTTCCATTTTGTTGCCTTTATTGTTTTTATTGTTGTTGTAGTTACTATTGTTGTTACTGATGTCATCACTGTTAGATAGGACAGAAAGAAATGGAAAGAGGAGGGGAAGATAGAGAGGGGGAGGGAAAGATAGACACCTGCAGACGTGCTTCACTGCCTGTGAAGGGATCCCCTGCAGGTGGGGAGTGGTGGCGGGGGGCTCGAACTAGGATCTTTACACAGGTCCTTGAGCTTCGCGCCACATGAGCTTAACCCGTTGCACTACTGCCCGACTCCTGCCCTGCCAGAATTTGAAGGTCTATTCAGGAACCAGAACACCTGGGACTTGTGTCCAGCACCTGACTTGGGGACAGTCTTGTGGCACTGAGCCCTGTCAGGTCTGTGCAAAAACCAGGAAGTGAATGTCAGAAATGAATCAAAGTGTAGGATACCCAGATGAAGTCTGGAGAACTGAGTAGGGAAGAGAGAGAGAGAGAGAGACTTTGTGTGTGTGTGTGTGTGTGTGTGTGTGTGTATGGGTATGGGGGGAGCCCCACACACTTGCTGTCAGAAGTTCCATGAAACTGTTCAGAACAGCAAAAAGAAATGTGGGGAGGGGTCAGATGGTGGCACACCAGGTTGATTGCACACATTGCAGTGCACAAGAACCTGGGTTCAAGCCACTGGTCCCAACGACGGAGTGTGTGTGTGTGAAGGGGAGCTTCACAAGCAGTGAAACAGGGCTGCAAGTCTCTTTCTCTCTGTCTCTCTCTCTCTCTTATCCCTTCTATCTTCCCTTTCCCTCTCCATTTCTCTCCTCACTCAAATAAACAAATAAACACAAAATATTTTTTAAAAATGTGAGGAGCAGCTGGAAATGAGGGCTAACTCCTTATCTTCAGCAAAACCCTGGTTAGTGGACCCAGCCATGAGAAACACTTTATTAACTGCTTTCTCTCTCTCCCTCTCCCTCTCTCCCTCTCTCCCTCTCTCCCTCTCTCTCCTTCATCTATAGAATAGGCAACAACATTGGCTCATGCTATCAGTTGTGCTGAAAGTGTATCTTTTGGAAAGTGTGTAGCTGTCACTGGTTCCTTCTCTATGTGTCTACACATCTGGTCCTGGCTGTAACACCTCGTGCCTGTGTGTGACCTGGAGTCAGATGATGCCGCTCATTAAGGCCACCAGGAACACTACATTTGTGTATACTCTGAGTCTATAGGAGAAAACTTGACCACTGTGTTTGAGAGACTTTCCTGGAAACAAGAGTTGAAACACAAACACTTTTTTCAAGCTAAAATTCAGTTCATAAAACAGAGGCTAGTAGAACTTCTCCAAATCCTGTATATTTTGGTCAATTGACCTTTAACTGTAGCAAACTAATTGGAAGTCACAAATAAATTGGGGAAGAAGACTGCACCAAAAGACCAGATGCTTGGAGATACATGTTCACTGAACTTCTTCTTCTTTTTTCATTCAAAAGTTTTACTCTTTCATTTTTTAAAAATGTCTTTATTGGCAACCCAGGTGCCCAACAACAGATGAGTGGCTGAGAAAGCTGTGGTATCTATACACAAGGGAATACTATACAGCTATCAAGAACAATGAACCCACCTTCTCTGACCCATCTTGGACAGAGCTAGAAGGAATTATGTTAAGTGAGCTAAGTCAGAAAGATAAAGATGGGGAGTCGGGCTGTAGCACAGCGGGTTAAGCGCAGGTGGCGCAAAGCACAAGGACCGGCATAAGGATCCCGGTTCGAACCCCGGCTCCCCACCTGCAGGGGAGTCGCTTCACAGGCGGTGAAGCAGGTGTGCAGGTGTCTATCTTTCGCTCCTCCTCTCTGTCTTCCCCTCCTCTCTCCATTTCTCTCTGTCCTATCCAACAACGACAACAACAATAATAACTACAACAATAAAACAACAAGGGCAACAAAAGGGAATAAATAAATAAAATAAATAAAAATAAATAAAAAAAGAAAGAAAGATAAAGATGAGTATGGGATGATCCCACTCTTCAACAGAAGTTGGGAAAGAATATCTGAAAGGGAAACTAAAAGCAGGATCTGACTAAATTGAAAGTAGAGAACCAAAGTAAAAACCCTGTGGTGAGGGGGAGGGTGGACATGCGGCTTCCTGGGCTGGTGAGGGGTGGGGGTCGGTGGGTGGGATGGGACACAGTCTTTTGGTGGTGCGAATGATGTTTATGTACACTCCTAGTAAAGTGTAGTCATGTAAATCACTAGTTAATTAATATGAGCGGGGGAAAATTAATTGTATGTCTCGAAGTTTTTAAAACACAGACTGAGTCTTCTTAATATATAGGCTGTGTATTTGATATGTGGACTCTCTCAAAAGCCTAGACCAAGTAGATCAGAGGCAACCAGTGGCACAGCTATTTACAAGATACTGGGTACTATACAGCAAACCCTAACAAAAGGACTTTTCAAAGTTAACCCAATCACCAAATAATGTGATGATAACATTAACTATTCATTGTCTTTTTGAACCCTAAGACAGCAGGAACCTGACATCTCCACTATAGAGCCTATATTTCTCCCAGTCCTGGAACCTTAGGATATGGCCTACTTTCCTGCATGCCTCTCCCAATCCATATCAAATAATATTGCATCAGCCAATCGCAACCTAATCAATGCAATGATTGCCACCTCAACATGCTTCAGCTCAGACTGTGTCCAGAGACTTCACGTGTGGAATGACAACCCTTCAGCTTCATTACTCGGGTGAGACCTTTCCTTTCATAGCATTCTCTAATTCCATCCTAGGTGGATCACTTTCTAATGAAGTCCCAAAACCTAGATATATCCAGGTTCTGTGAGAGAGAGCATATGTTCACACATATCCATAAACAAGTGCAAAATATATACCTGAAAGCAGAAGTACACTAGAGTTTGCAGTGAGCACACCCCCCCCCCCCAACACTTCCTCTCCATTATTCCAACCTTTGGGTCCATGATTGCTCAACAATTTGTTTGGCTTTGTATGTTAACTCTCTTTTCAGCCACCAGGTTCCAGATGCCATCAGGATGCCAGCCAGGCTTCCCTGGACTGAAGACCCCACCAATGTGTCCTGGAGCTCTGCTTCCCCAGAGACCCACCCTACTATGGAAAGAGAGAGGCAGACTGGGAGTATGGACTGACCAGTCAATGTCCATGTTCAGTGGGGAAGCAATTACAGAAGCCAGACCTTCCACCTTCTGCAACCCACAATGACCCTGGGTCCATGCTCCCAGAGGGATAGAGAATGGAAAGCTATCAGGGTGAGGGGATGGGATATGGAGATTGGGTGGTGAAAATTGGGGGGAGTTGTACCCCTCCTACCCTATGGTTTTGTTAATTTATCCTTTCTTAAATAAAAAACAAATAAATAAAATAAAACAAAATGTCTTTATTGGAGAATTAATGTTTTATATTTGCCAGTAAATACAATAGTTTGTACATGCATAACATTTCCCAGTTTTCCATATAACAATACAACCCCCAGTAGGTCCTCTGCCATCCTTTTTGGACCTATATTCTTCCCCCAGCCCACCCCAGAGTCTTTTATTTTGGTGTAATATGCCAATTCCAGTTTAGGTTCTACTTGTGTTTTCTCTTCTGATCTTGTTTTTCAACTTCTGCCTGAGAGTGAGATCATCCCATATTCATCCTTCTGTTTCTGACTTATTTCAGTTAACATGATTTCTTCAAGCTCCATCCATGATGGGCTGAAAACAGTGAAGCCACCATTTTTTATAGCTGAGTAGTATTTCATTGTATATATATACCACAACTTGCTCAGCCACTCATCTGTTGCTGGACACCTGGGTTGCTTCCAGGTTTTGGCTATTACAAATCATGCTGCTAAGAACATAGGTATACACAAATCTTTTTGGATGGGTGTGTTGGGTTCCTTAGGATATATCCCCAGGAGAAGAATTGCAGGATTATAGGGTAGGTCCATTCTTAGAGTCTATTTCTAGCCATCTGAGAGTTCCCCAGACTGCTCTCCATGGGGGTTGGACCTATTTATATTCCCACCAGTAGTGCAGGAGGGTCCCTTTGACCCTACAACCTCTCTAGCATTTGCTGCTGCTACCTTTCCTGATGTATGACATTCTCACAGGAGTGAAGTAGTATCTCATTGTTGTCTTTATTTGCATTTCTTTGACAATCAAAGACTTGGACCATTTTATTCATGTGTTTCTTGGCCTTTTGGATCTCTTCTGCGGTGAATATTCTGTCCATGTTCTCCCCCCATTTTTGGATGGGGTTATTTGTTTTCTTGGTGCTGAGTTTGGCAAGCTCTTTATATATTTTGGTTATTAGCCTCTTGTCTGATATGTGACATGTAAAAATCTTCTCCCATTCTGTGAGGGTTCTCTTGGTCTGTGTAGTGGTTTCTTTTGCTGTGCAGAAGCTTTTTAATTTGATGTAGTCCCATAAGTTTTCTGGGTTGTTTTTCCCTCTTATGGTAGAAAAACCCCAAACATAAATGTAGAGAATTTAAGCTAAATAACTCCATGTGCCTCTACAATTATTAATATATGGCTAGTCTTCTTTTATCTATACCTATTTGAGCTCCCTCTCGCACAGATGATTTTAAACTACATTCAAACATGACGTAATTCCATCTATAAAGACTCCACATGCAACCATCTGATAACTCAGTTATATGTCTGTGTGTATCTACAGTGCAGTGAATACAGCTAGCAAAATTTAACAATATTTCCTTGATCATCTGTCTGTTCTTTCTCTCTTGCTATGGATTTGTTAAGACCAGGATCCAAATAGAACTAGAGACTGGGCAGCATGATGAACTGACCATTCAAAGTTCTTGCATTAGAATATTTTCCAAATGAAGGGAAATAAATTACATTGTAGAGATACTTTAAAAGTTATTTTATTTGGGGAACAGGCAGTGGTATACCTGGTTGAGTGGACACATTACCACGTGAAGGACCCAGAATCAAGCCCTTGCTCCGCACATGCAGGGGGAATGTTCTAAGCAGTGAAGCTGTGCTGCAGGAATCTCTCTCTCTCTCTCTTTGCCTCCAGGCTTATTGCTGGGGCTCAGTACCTGCACCATGAATCCACTGCTCCTCCTTCAGGAATCTCTCTCTCTTTCTCTCTCTCTCTTTCTCTCTCTACCTCCAGGCTTATTGCTGGGGCTCAGTACCTGCACCATGAATCCACTGCTCCCGGAGGCCATTTTTTCCCCTTTCTGTTGCCCTTGTTGTTGTAGCCTTGTTGTGGTTATTATTGCCATTGTTGATGTTGTTCATTGTTGGATAGGACAGAGAGAAATGGAGAGAGGAGGGGAAGACAGAGAGGGGGAGAGAAAAGCAGAAACCTGCAGACCTGCTTCACCACCTGTGAGCAACTCCCCTGCAGGTGGGGAGCTGGGGGCTGGAACCGGGATCCTTATGCCAGTCCTTGTGCTTTGCGCCACGTGCGCTTAACCCACTGCACTACCGCCCGACCCCTGAATCCCTCTCTTTCATTCTCCTCCTCCCTTTTCAATTTCTTCCTGTCCTGTCTGATAAATAAAGTAAAAAAAAAAAAAAAAAAAGGAAAAATTGTCGTAGGAATTTGTGCAGGATTCATCATGCAGGCATTGAGCCCCAGTGATAATCCTGGTAGAAATTACAAAATATATCTTATTTGTTTATTCATTTATTGAATAAAGACAGAGAGAAATCAGGAGGGGAAGGGGAGATGGAGAAGAACAGAGAAAGATACACAGTGCTGCTTCACCACTTATAAAGCTGCCCCCCACTGCCCCGCAGATGGGGGAAGTGGGCTTGAGCCTGGGCCCTTGTGCATTATAACATGCACTTTACCAAGTGGGCCACCACCATCACCTGCCTCCTCTTTTAGTTTGTTTTAAAATATATTTTAGTTATGTTTTATTTATTTTTTTAATGAGAGAGAGAGAGAAATTGATCAAGATCAGAGCACCTGCTCAGCTCTGGCTTATGGTGGTGCTGGGGATTGAACCTGGGACCTTGGAGCCTCAAGCATGTGAGTCTTTTACATAAATGTTATGCTTTCTCCTCAACCCTATAGGAATACTTTATGGTACATTTCACAAACTTGGTTGACGCTGGACGTTTGTGCCAAATAGGGTAGAAAGACATCATTTGCCTCAGAGGAGATGGGATCTGGCATTATGGGGTCTAGTGAGTGTATTAGATTGAGGCTACCCAGCTTTCCTTCTCACTGAAACAAGAGCCTAGTTTTATTAAAACTAGAACCCCAGTCTCATTAAAAAGTGGCTTCTACTTTTATGCCCTCTCAATAGGGTCTCACTCTTCTCCAAGTGCTTTTTTTCCCTTATATTTATTTATTTATCTTCCCTTTGGTTGCCTTTGTTGTTTTTTATTGTTGTTGTAATTGATGTCATCTTTGTTAGACTCTGGTCCTCGTGATTCGCACCACTCCAAGTACTTTTTAAGAAAGATCTATTTATAATGAAAGAGAGAGAATGAGTGAGTTCAGACCACTGCTTGGCTCCAGCATAAGGTGGTGCCAGGGGTCAAACCTGAAGCCTCTGGAGGTTCAGACAGACAGTTGGTGCTGTGACTGGCTGGGGCATCTCTTCAGACTTTTTTTTCCTTTTATTTTTTATCAGTGACTTAATATTGATTTACAGGGAGTTGGGCAGTAGCGCAGCAAGTTAAGCACACATGGTATGAAGCGCAAGGACCAGCGTAAGGATCTTGGTTCTACCCCCCAGCTCCCCATCTGCAGGGGAGTCGCTTCACAGGTGGTGAAGTAGGTCTGCAGGTGTCTGTCTTTCTCTCCCCCTCTCTGTCTTCCCCTCCTCTCTCCATTTCTCTCTGTTCTATCTAACAACGACGACATCAATAACAACAACAAAAATAACCACCACCACAACAAACAACAACAAGGGCAACTACAGGGTAAATAAATATAAAAAAAGAAAAATATTGATTTACAAAACTGTATGATAAAAGCTGTCCCCATCTCCAGAATTTTGTGTTCCCTTTCCCCCCACTGGAAAACTGCAGTGGTTTTCCCAAGATCACAGATATGGGTTGACTAATATATAAATCCATTTTTCCCCCTATGGTCCTGCCTTCTCTTCCTTTCTAAGTCACGCCTATCCTTCTGTTTTTCCTATTCTCTCTGCATGTCCTGATGGAATTGGAGATCAGAGCCCTCTGGTCATCTCTGCCAAACATTTCTCACCCTCTGGGAGTATGGCCCAAAATTATTTTGGGGTGCAAGAAGGTGGAAGGTCTGGATTTTGTAATTATTTCTCCACTGGACATGGGCATTGGCAGGTGGATCCATACTCTCAGCCTGTTTCTTTTCTTTCTTTTTGCAATTTTTTTTGTTACCTTAATTTATTTGATAGAGACAACCAGAAATTGAGAGGAAGGGGAGAGAGAGAGAGAGAGAGAGAGAATAATGGTTATGCAAACAGACTCTCATGCTTGAGGCTCCTAAGTCCCAGATTTAATCCCCCACACCACCATAAACCAGAGCTGAGCAGTGCTCTGGTGTTTCTCTCTCTCTCTGAATCTCTCTCAAAAATAAATAAATAAATAAATAAATAAATAAATAAATAAATAAATAAGAGAGAGGGAGAGAGAGACACCTGCAACTCTACTTCGTGAATCTTTCCCCCTATAGATGGGGACCAGGGGACTTGAACCTGGGTCCTTGCTCATTGCAATGTGTGTGCTTAACCAGGTGCACCACACCCAGCCCCCTCCCAGCCTGTTTCTATCTTTCCCTAGTAGGGGAGGGTTCTGGAGAGGTGAGGTCCCAGGACATATTGGTGGGTTTGTTTGCCTTGGAGACTTTATATAATAACTTCTGTAGCCTTCATAGCAATCCTTTGAAACAGGTGTCTTGTTTCTTTGATGAGGAGACCCATATAGCAGCAACTGAAACATGTTCTCAAGGTGTCCCAGCACCAGCTTTGAAATCCATGTCTTTCTGATTCCCGAACTCACACTCACAAATTCTGTTGACACAACCTACTGTTATTGCCCAAAAGGCAACTGTCACTTTATTGTTTATTTAAAAAATATTTTATAAAATTATATTATCTGTTTTAATGAGGGAGGTAGAAAGAAAGAGAGAGACAGGCAGAGACAGAGTCAGACACCAGAGCACTGCTTCATTCTGGCTTATGATATGCTGGGGACTGAACCTGGGACCTCAGAGCCTCAGGCCTGAGAGTATTTTGCAGAATCATTATGCTGTCTGCCAGCCTGCAACTATCATTTTTAGAGTGGAACGTTTACCTCCACTGACTTTTCCCCTGGAAAGGACCTAGCTTTAAACAGACATTTTATCTATCTATCTCTATCTATCTATCTATCTATCTATCTATCTATCTATCTACCAACCTACCTAGTATGGGGGATTAAGCCCAGGGAATAGAATACCATTTCAAGCTGTCACCTCTGCTCTTCAGACTTCTCATTATGGGGAAGTAGGGGCTGGGGCACCGGATTTCCCTATACCCAGATTCATGAAGTGCGACATGACTTCCAACAAAACTTGGCTGAGCATAAACCCTAAGCTGCAGACTTGCCTGTCTGTCCTCCCTTCGCCAATGGCTTGCATCCCGCAGTCCCTGCCTTGGCCCCTGGCCCTGCCTACCCTGTTTGTGCCTTTCAGAGCAATCAAAGCCCTTCTTATAAAACATTCCCTCGTCTTTTGTGGCCTTGGGTGGACAGAGTTTTCCACCATCTTTTAATATTTTCCAGCCACATCGGCCTTTAAGAAGATGTTACTCAAGGCTCCACACCTACTTCAGACATGTTTTGGAGCCTGGCTGGGTGTCCTGTGTGCTGGCTGGGAACTCTCAGAGGGCAGCGGTCTTGTTGGATGGAGGCTCCTCGCCTGGTCCCAGTGTTTACTGCAGCTCTGGAGGCTGCTGTCAGCCTGGGGATTCTTTCTCTCACACTGTTCTCCAGCAGCATGTTCCTGTCAGGCAGCTGTTGCTGTTGGGGTCCTCTTTTCTGATGCTTCTCCCCCAGTGCTTTTCCAGTGTTTCTGTCCCTCTGGGTCCCCTCCCCCCCTTTTTAAGGGTTTTCCTCTAAGTCTCTGCAGCAGAACAGCTGTGCTCAGATATTAGATAGAATGTTTTCTGTGCTCACCACCAGCTTGTGAACAAAAGGGTTTTAAGAACCCTGATAAATGAACAAGGTCTCTGGGAAGATGAAATGTTACCAACGTTTCAAACAATCATAATCCTTGTGCATCGCGAAGGCTTTTGCCCTTTCAAAGCAGCGCGGGGCGGCTGTTTGGTCGTGAAGCCTTGGAGACTGGGGATTGTGTTGTGTGTCTCCTGATTGACCTGACATGGGAAAATGGGTCAGAAGATGGCCCTTCGCTGGCATCAAAGCCCCAAGCCTGCTCCTGGTGGTTGTTTGTGTGAGGCCTCTTCAGAGAATTGTGAGAGTTCAGTCAGCAAGGAGAGAGTGGGATGGCTCTCTGGTTCTTATTCTCCACTGGGTGATGCTGAGGTCCCATTCTTGTCTAAAAGACCTTGTAGTGGGGGCTGGGCAGGGGTGCACGTGGTTGAGGGCACATATTACCATGTGCAAGGACCTGGGCTCAAGCCCTTTGTTCCCACCTGCAGGCAGGAAGCTTCATGGGTGGTGAAGCAGGCCTGCAGGTCTCTCTCTCTCTTCCTCTCTGTCTGTGTGTCTGTCTGTCTCTCTGTGTTCCCCTTCCCTCTCAATATCTGTCTCTAACCTATAAAATAAAAAGGGAAAAAAATAAACCCCAGGGGTCAGAGCAAGCAAAAAGGGAAGCTAGTATTTAAACTCCTATTTTTCAGACCCCAAAACTTTGATCTTGGGAAAGAGGATACCCCTGGGTACCTGGCCTGGCGCTTCAAGAGAGAACCTCATTCTAAACTGAAAGGCTCCCCTCCTTTACCTTCTCCCATCTGTACCCCATGCAGTGTGCATTTGCCTCTCTGGGTTCCCTATTTCAATGCCTCCAGGTCCAAGGCTGCTTGCTCTGGTTCAGACCAGCCTAGCCCCCCAAAGCCAGCCCAGACCTGGCTCCTCAGCCCCTGGGCTGCTTGGTGCTCCTGCTGTACATGGGAAGGGGAAGGTCAAGGCTTGAAGGAACATGACAGATGGAGAGAAAAGCCTTTCCCCGAAGCTCCGTGAAATCCTTCATTATAGGATTTCCCTTGTCAGGGCTGCCAGGAGAAGAAGCCTGAAGGCTCACGGCAAAAATCTCTGCGACAGAAAGGCACTGTACACGCAGGCTGTGCTCACCACAGAGAACACATCTAACAGGCTGTCCTGGGGACAGGGGCCATGAGCTGATGGGGATGGAGGCAGGAGGAGAGCAAAGAAAAGAGGGAAATGACTGGCATCATGATCTCATTTCCTGCCTGTTGGCACCAAACCTGCTCTCCTCCACAGAGACCCAAGAAAGTGCTCTTTGTAAGGATGATGCAGGGTCCTGGAGCTTGTGAAGCATCCCCTAACCCCTCCCTGCCCTATAGGTGGGGAGTGGGGGTTTGAACCCAGGTTCTTGTGCTTGGTAATGTGCAATGCCAATTGGCCATCTAAAATGAATATTTTATTTTATTTTATTTTATTTTATTTTATTTTATTTTATTTGCCTCCAGGGTTATTGCTGGGGCTCAGTGCCTGCACCATGAATCCACTACTCCTGGAGGCCATTTTTCCCCCCTTTTGTTGCCCTTGTTGTTGTAGCCTTGTTGTGGTTATTATTGTAGTTGTTGATGTCATTCATTCTTGTTAGATAGGGCAGAGAGAAATCGAGAGAGGAGAGGAAGACAAAGAGGGGGAGAGAAAGATAGACACCTACAGACCCACTTCACCGCCTGTGAAGCGACTCCCCTGCAGGTGGGGAGCTGGAGGCTCTAACCCAGATCCTTATCTGGTCGTTGCGCTTTGTGCCACGTGCGCCTAACCTACTGCACTACCGCCTGACCCCTATTTTATTTTATTATTTTATTTTATTTATAGAAAGGAAACACTGAGAAAACCATAAGAAAAGAGGGGTACAACTCCACACAATTCTCACCACCAGAACTCCGTGTCCCATCCCCTCCTCTGATAGCTTTCCCATCCTTTAACCTAACATGAATCTTTTAACAGCATGCAGCAGGGTGGGGGAGCTAGCATGATGGTTCTGCAACAGATTCTCATGCCTGAGTTTCTGAAGTCCCAGGTTCAGTTCCCAGCACCACCTTAAGCCAGAGCTGAGCAGTGCTGTGGCAAAATAATAGTAACAGAAATTGTAATAATAATAATAATAATATAGTAGTAGTAGTAGTGGTAATACTTAATTAGTTAAGATTTGGGCAGTTTTGTGCAAGGTTGAAAGTGACCTGGGGAACCCTTAAGTGTGATTGTTGTGCTGAGTTTCAGGTGTGACTGGATAGAAACCTGCAATGGGGTGGGGGGGAGAGTAAATAGCATAATGGTTCTGCTAGGAGACTCTCATGCCTGAGACTCCAAAGTTCCAGGTTCAGTCCTTCCAGTGCCATAAGCCAGAGCTGAGCAGTGCTCTGGTAAACAAACAAAGAAACCTACAATGGATCAACCATCTTCTTCTGCCAAAAGTTGCCAGAGCTGGCAGTGACTAGAACAATGTCAGCTAGAAGGAAAAAGGATGAATATACCAAGTGAGTTCACTCCCAGACTCTAAGAAGCAAAGCAGAGCACAGATAGTACAGAGAGAATCCTCCATAGACTGAAGTCTATACAGCAGGTTTGGGCACTCAGAAGAAGGCAGGGAGGGGCACTTAGGGGAGCTCAGTTCCTGCACTGGACCAGAATGAGGAGGGTCTGGTTGGGGGTAAGATGGACTGACACCTGGCTTGGAGAATTGTGGAAACATACTCTTGTGACAAGCACAGTCCTGTCAATCAACATTCCTCAGACAAAGTGATAGTGAACATGAGAAAAAATAAATAGAGGAAAAAACCTGAAAGGCAGTGACTTTATACTGGGGGTGGCCTGGAGAGCAGAAGGGCTCTCTGGGGTAGTTAAAAAGGGAGGCTGGCTAGGGGCTGGGCTTACCTAGTTGAGTGTACAGGTTACCATGTGCAGGGACCTCGATTTGAGTCCCCAGCCTCCACCTGTAGGGGGGAAGCTTCCTGAGTGGTGAAGCAGGACTGCAAGAATCTCTCTGACTTTCTCTGTCTCTATCTCCTCCTCCTCTTAATTTGTCTTTGTCCTGTCAAATGAAATAGAAGGGAATAAGAAAGTAAGAAGGAAAGGAAGGAAGGAAGGAAGGAAGAAAAAAGGGAGAAAGAAATGGACTGTTGGAGTGGTGGACTCCTAATGTTGGCATCAAGTTCCAGTGACAAACCTGGTGACAATAAAAAATAAATTAAAAAAGGGAGGTAGCTGTGTCCCCCTTGCCTGGTCCCCTCCAAATTCCCCCCAAATCCGAGTTTCTGTGGAAACTTGAGCTGTGCCTTCTGGACTGAGCTGCTCAGGCGGGGGTGGGCTGCTTGCTGCCAAGTCAGGGCACAGAGGGGGAGCGACAGCTGGAGGGCAGCAAACATGGGTCCGAGGCCAGCTCCTGCCAGCCTCACTGGGCTTGGGAGAGGGAGCGGGTGAGCCAGTGCTGCCCAGGCCCCAGCAGGCATGACATGGGAGCAGGCGGCCCATGGAAACCAGCACGGGGGAGGGGGGGACCAACCTGGCTGTGCCATGTCTGTGTGTGCTGGGGGCGGGGGAGGGCTCTTGTGTGGCCAGATTATTATGAAAGACTCTGCCTTCACTTGCTTTTCTTAGTACAGAATACCCCCCCACAGCCCCAATATCTCCTTCCTACACTCATTGTGTACTCCCCCCATCAACATGCCTGCTCCCTACAAGGCCAACCTGCCTCTGGAGAGCGCCCCCATGGAGAGGACTTTGACAGCTTGCTCTTCTGCTCACCTGTGCTCAGTGTACAGTGCTCCCAGCTGCCTTGCCCGTGTGGGAGGCTCTGGTTTTTCAGGCCAGCTCCCTCAGCACAGGCTCTCCTCTTAGGCTGGGAGACTGGTTTTATTGTAACTAGAGCCCTGCTCAGCTCAGGTTTATGGGGTTCTGGGGATTGAACCTAGGAGCTTGGAGCCTTAGGCACAAAGGTTGGGTGGCCTGTTTTAGAGCCTGGCCCCACACCACTCAGGAAAGGGTTGAGCATCTTCCCTCCCTCCCTTCCTTCCTTCCTTCCTTTCTTCCTTCCTTCCTTTCTTCCTTCCTTCATTTTTCTCTCTCTTTATTTCTTCTTTCCATTTTTATTTATTTATTTTTACCAGAGCCCTGCTCAGCTCCAGCTTATGGTAATGCTGGGGTTGAAACCTGGGACTGCAGAGTCCCAGGTTCAAGTTTTTTTTTTTTTTTCCTCCAGAACCACTGTGCTGTCTCCCGGTCCACCAGTTAGCTTTAAATATCACACAACAGAGGTTTTTCTTTCCTCCCTTTTTCTCTTCCTCTTTTTCCTCCTACCTTCCTCTCTCTCTCTCTCTCTTTCTTTCTACTTGTTTTTGTCTTAACCCTTTAACCAATACTTCAACAGTGGAGGCACAAACACTAATAAAGCAGTGCCACTCAGTTGTGGCAAGGGGTGCTGATGGGGATTGAATCTGTACCTCCAGGGCCTCAGGCCTTAGAGAGCAGTCTCTCCCATTTGACTCCTAATAACCTGCTGCCAGGTTGAAGGCTTACTTATACCATAACCAGCCTATGAAATTCTATTTTGCATGATACATACTATATTCTGAATTCTTACAACAAGATAGAGACAGCACAATGTTCTGAAGAAAAGGAAAACCTATTTATGCACCCATCAGAAAAACTATGACAACAAAAATCAAGAAAGAGTGAACCCAAGTGGTCAAAGCTGTGCTGCTGAAGGCTTAGCTGTCCTTTTGACTTCCATTCTGTAACTACTCACACCTTGAAGTTGCTTTGTGCCTCAGGGTTTTCTCTTTTATTCTCTTTTTTCTCTTTTCTTTCTAACATACTTCTTCTTCCTAGTATGAGAGTCATGCCTCAGAAACCCACAATTATGCTGCAGAGGTTTTTTTTTTTAAAAAAAATTAATTTATTCCTTTTTGTTGCCCTTGTTGTTTTATTGTTGTTTTTATTGATGTTGTTGTTGGGTAGGACAGAGAGAAATGGAGAGAAGAGGGGAAGACAGACAGGGGGAGAGAAATATAGACACCTGCAGACCTGCTTCGCTGCTTCTGAAGCGACTCCCCTGCAGGTGGGAAGCCAGGGGCTCAAACTGGGGGAAACTTACGCTGGTCCTTGTGCTTTGCGCCACCTGTGCTTAACCCAGTGCGCTATCGCCCAACTTCCATATGCTGAAGAGTTTTTTAAAAATGTTTAAAAAAAGCTCTATTAAGAGAGAGAAACCAGAGTACTGTTCAACTCTAGCATTGTTGGGCTAGCAACGCGCGAGATGGCCCAGGAACCAAGAGAGATGGCCCAGGAACCAAGCTCGTGGCAGCAAGACAATTCAAATCTTTATTCACCTAAATGCCCCAGAGTCTGGTGGTAGAACACCTGGTTAAGCCACATGGCGCAAACCGCAATGGCTGGTGTCCACCTCCTTGTCTGCCTGCATGCTTCCCCCAGGCCAGAAAACGGAAAAGATAAGTTGGAAATGAAAGTGATTTGACAATACCATACATGGCTAGGAAAGGGGTGAAGAAAGGTGAAAGGGGGCTGGGAATGGTAGGGACTTCCTTAGCAACTGTTGCTAGGGGTTTAACTGGTAGGATTAATAATATCCTGCTGTCTTGAGGGCAGAAAAAGAATATATTAAGTGAGCAGAATGGGTGGGGGAGTAGGGTGGAGGTCTTAAGTCATTTGTTAGACAAAGCAGAAGATTGATATGTAGGTAATAAAAGGATGGGCCATAGTATTCAGGAATGCAGGGTGGAGCAAGGGGAGCTGGCTTAATGTTTTAAGGAATGCCAGGCTCCTAGAGGCAGAAAAATTCAGGGTGCTTTGTGAGACAGGGAGTCTGATAAGACAAGGCAAACCTTGGGGTCATTGTGTCCTTCCTCACTCGACCTCTCAGTAGAGAGAGACTGACGGGATAGACGCACCCCTCAGGTCAAGCCCTGCCATGCTCTACCACATCCTCACAATTTCCCTACATAGCATATGTTGGGATGGAACTTGGGACCTCTAGGACCTCAATTATGAAGGTCTGATATGCTCCTGTTGGGTCCTGCTTCTGATTCTCACCATCATCTTCACCTTCTGTTCCTCCACTGGTTACCCACACTGTTACCCCTTGGTTTCTTTGTCCCACTGTGAGTCCTTGAGCTTGTGAAGGCAAAGAAGAACTAGTTTCTTTATTCCTTCAGGGTTATTGCTGAGGCTCAGTGCCTGTACCACGAATCCACTGCTCCTGGAGGCCATTTTTTCCCTTTTGTTGCCCTTCCTTGTTGTTTAACGGTGATGGTGTTACTATAATTGTTGTCAATATTGTTGGATAGGACAGAGAGAAATGGAGAGAGGAGGGGAGGACAGAGAGGGGGAGAGAAAGATAGACACAGGGAGTTGGGCAGTAGCGCAGCCGGTTAAGCGCACGTAGCGCAAAGTGCAAGGACCAGCATAAGGATCCTGGTTCGAGCCCCTGCTTCCCCACCTGCAGGGGAGTTGCTTCACAGGTGGTGAAGCAGGTCTGCAGGTGTCTGTCTTTCTCTCCCCCTCTCTGTCTTCATCTGATTCTTGCGCTTCAAGCCATGTGTGTTTAACCTGCTAGCTACCGCCCAGCCCCCAGGACTAGTTTTTGTCATATGCTCTGTAACTCCTGGGCTAACTCACATTGAGCAGTTAAATTTTAGGAAATCTTCCAGTGGAGGGAATGGGATATGGAGCTCTGGTGGTGGGAATTGTGTGGAATTGCACCCCTTTTATGCTACAGTCTTGTTGATCATTATTAAATTTAAAAGTAGCCCCAGTAAAGAAATAAAGAAATAAAAAGTAGCTCTCTTTATTTATTCATGAGAGAGAGAGGGATAGAGAGAGAGAGAGAGAGAGGAGAGAGAGAGGAGAGAGAGAGAGAGGGAACATGAGAGAACTGGAACATTACTCTGGCACATGTGATGCTAAGGATTGAACTTGGGACCTCATGTTTGCAAGTCCAATGCCTTATCCCAGGATGCACATTGTGCAGTTTTATGGACTATTAAGTGCTTTTCATGGGATAACTTACATAACTTTTCTTCCTTTCCCTTTCCTTTTGCTTCCCCCATACCTACCTCCTTCTTTCTCTCCCCCTCTCCCATCCTGTCTGTCTTCCTCCCTTCCTTCTTTCCTTCCTTTCTCCCTTCTTTTCTTTCTTCTTTCCCTACCAGTGTTATTGCTGGAGCTTGGCGCCTGTATGGTGAATCCACTGCTCTTGGCAATCTCTCTGTCTCTCTCTCTCTTTCTTATTACTTTATTTGGATAGAGACAGAGAAAAATGGAAGGGGGAGGGGGAAATAGAGGAAGATAAACAGAGAGACACCTGCAGTACTTGCTCCACAGCTCATGACGCTTCCCCCTGCAGGTGAGGAGCAGGGACTTGAACCTGGGTCCTATGCATGGTGACAAGTTTGCTTAACCAAATGCACCACCACTCTGTGCCATTACTTGACTTTTCTTAAAAAAATTTTTTTTTTACTGGGGGATTAGTGTTTTACATTCGACAGTAAATATAATAGTTTCTTTTTCTTTTTTTTTGCCTCCAGGGTTATTGCTGGGGCTCAGTACCTGCACCATGAATTCACCGCTCCTGGAGGCCATTTCTTCCCCCTTTTCTTCCCCTTGTTGTTGTAGCCTTGTTGTGGTTATTATTGTTATTGTTGATGTCATTCGTTGTTGGATAGGACAGAGAGAAATGGAGAGAAGAGGGGAAGACAGAGACGGGGAGAGAAAGACACCTGCAGACCTGCTTCACCGCCTGTGAAGTGACTCCCTTGCAGGTGGGGAGCCAGGGGCTCGAACCGGGATCCTTACACCAGTTCTTGTGCTTTGCGCCACATGCGCTTAACCCACTGTGCTACCGCCCAGACCTCAATACAATAGTTTCTACATGCATAACATTTCTCAGTTTTCCACATAACAATACAACCCCCACTAGGTCCCCTGTCATCCTTTTTGGACCTGTACTCATCCCATCACTCACCCCAAAGTCTTTTACTTTGGTGCAATACACCAACTCCAGTTCAGGTTCTATTTGTGTTTTCTCTTCTGATCTTCTTTTTCAACTCTTCTAATAGTTTACTTTTCTGTAAACTATTGTTTCTTCTTCTTCCAGCTGAGGAAATTGAGGGTGAGGGGGCAGCAGGTCCAGAACCATCATCACTTTGATATGTGGGTTATAATTATTTTTGCTGTTTTGTCCTAAAGCCGGATTTTGTTAGACACCATTTTTCCTTTGCATCTAGTGTATTTGGGCGAATAGTTACCCCTACTCCAGTCATTCTCTGCTGCCACTTTTAGAGGGATGTTAAGCCATTAGTCAAAGGTCATATGACTGGTCCAGGACAGAGCTGCAGGAGGATCCCTGAGGCAGTGAATTAGAAGTCACCTGCTTTAAAGTCGCTAATGAGTCATTAACATCAAGTTTATGAGCAAAAACTCCAAGAACTCCCAGATTTTCCCCCCTAGCTTATAGGTTAATAGGGGAAGTAAGTCATTAAAATGTACATAATGACACACACACAGTGCAAAGACACGCCCAGCAGGTGCACAGAAATCTCTTTGTGGAGGAGAAGGACTGTTGGTTGGGGAAGCTTAGAAGGAGGTTGGTTTCTGGGCTAAAGGGAAGGAATCTGAGTGCTGGGGAAGGCGAGGAGTCCTGTGCTGCTTGAGACTTCACCCCATCCACAGTGAGACTCTGACTCCCATCCACACAGAGAGAGGCCACTCCCTAGCTCACAACCCCCAGTCCACAGAAAGAGATACCTGCCGACTAGACTCTGGCTTTGTTTCCAAGGCAGTTAAAGTACTCAACACACAGCACTTCAGTTTCTTTGGGCTGCTGTGTCCTTCAGCTTCTTAGACTCTTGACAGCCAGGTCTCAGAAGGAATCAGTTCTTCCTCTGTTTGTTCAGGGAAGTCAAGGGTTTTCATACTGATCAGTGTCAGCAAAGTCAACTGCTAGAAAAAGACTTAAAAAAAAAAAGTCTCCAAAGCCAAACAGAATTGAGTTGAGACGGTTAGAGGTTTGCTGTCATCTAAACTGGTTCTGCTTTTGGACAGATGGTTGAGGGATCCAGTTTGTCTGGTGGGCCGTGTAGTCCTGTGACAAGAAACACAAGGAAGATGGGCTGCCTTGCACAGGCAGGTGAAAGGTGAACTGGCCCTTCTCAGGTAAACACATAGAGTGCTTTTAATATTTGTTTGTTTATTATTTTTAATTTTATAGGACAGAGAATAATTGAGAGAGGGAAGGAAGAGAGGGAGAGAGAAGAAGAGACACTTGTAGACCTTCTTCACCACTTATGAAGAGTCCCTCTTGCAGGAGGGGCTGGGGGCTTGAACCTGGGTCTTTGTACCACCACCTGGCCCCAACACAGAGCATTTCATCCCAGCCTGTCTCTTTTTTTCCCACCCTTACTGTGGAAAGTTGAGTGTTTGTACAGGGTGATGGGGAATTGGCTTACTTCCCAGGACCCAGCCCACTCCAGCTCCCTCCGGAGAGGAAGAGGAAGATGGATTTAATGATTCTGGCCCCAAGTTCAAAGGTCATGGCTGCATAGGCTGGAAGTTAGCAGTACTCAGGGTGTAGGGGTACAGCAGCTGCTTGGGAACCATGGGGAACTACCAGGTACCCCCACCCCCCACAAGCTCCCATGGTGGGAAAAGATAAGAGGGGGTGGGGTGGGAGAGGCATGGGGAGTATTGGGAGAAGGCTTCCCCCATGGGAACCAACTCCTCAAAGTGTTAGACTAAGCCTTCTTGGGGTGGGGGGGAGTGAGGGTGTCCCTGGATGCATTTCAGGTTGAGGAGAGAAGACAGGTGACTGCTGCTGACCAGGGTATGTGGCCCTGGCCACTGCCTGCTGGGGTGGCTGGTGTGATAAGATGGCACACTGCCTGCTGTTGGGAGGTCCTTCCATGCAGGGGAGCAGCAGAAACAGTGGCTTGACAAATCCTTTGTCTTTGCCAGGTAAAGATGGTTTATGAAGAACACTCACTCTGCAGGTCTTGCTTTCAATCAAAAAGTTTTAAATGGTCAATAAGTCCATCTTTACAAGGACACTAAGAAGATTTCTTTCTCTCTCTCTCTTTTTAGTGAGATTTTTTTCTTTTAAAAAATTTTTAATATTTATTTATTTACTTTCCCTTTTGTTGCCCTTGTTTATTTTTATTGTTGTTGTAGTTATTGATATTGTCGTTGTTAGATGGGGCAGAGAGAAATGGAGAGAGGAGGAGAAGACAGAGAGGGGGAGAGAAAGACACCTGCAGACCCACTTCACCGCCTGTGAAGCAACTTCCCTGCAGGTGGGGAGCCGGGGGCTCCAACTGGGATCCTTACTCTAGTTGTTATGCTTTGCACCATGTGTGCTTAACCTGCTGCGCTACCACCCGACTCCCCCCCCCCCTTTTTTTTTTTACCTCCAGGGTTATTGCTGGGGCTTGGTGCCTACACTATGAACCCACTGCTCCTGGAGGCCATTTTCCCCCCTTTTGTTGCCCTTGTTGTTTATCGTTGTTGTTATTATTATTGTTTTTATTGCTGTCATTGTTGTTGGATAGGACAGAGAGAAATCAAGAGAGGAGGGGAAGACAGAGAGGGGGAGAGAAGATAGACACTTACAGACCTGTTTCACTACTTGTGAAGCAACCCCCCTGGAGGTGGGAAACTGAGGACTTGAACAAGGATCCTTAACCCTGTCCATGAACTTTGTACCATATGCTCTAATCCTGCTGTGCTACCACCCCACCCACCCACCCCATTTTTGATGAATTTTTTAAAAAAATTTTATTGCCACCAGGGTTGTCACTGGGGCTCGGTGCCTGCACAATGAACCCACCACTCATGATGGTTATTTCTTTCCCCTTCCTTCCTTCCTTCCTTCCTTCCTTCCTTCCTTCCTTCTTTCCTTCCTTCCTTCCTTCTTTCCTTCCTTCCTTCCTTCCTTCCTTCCTTCCTTCCTTCCTTCTTTCCTTCCTTCCTTCCTTCTTTCCTTCCTTCCTTCCTTCCTTCTTTCCTTCCTTCCTTCCTTCCTTCTTTCCTTCCTTCCTTCCTTCCTTCCTTCTTTCCTTCCTTCCTTCCTTCCTTCCTTCCTTCCTTCTTTCCTTCCTTCCTTCCTTCCTTCCTTCCTTCCTTCCTTCCTTCTTCCTTCCTTTCTCCCTTTCTTTCTTTCTCTCTCTCTTTCTTTCTTCCTTTCCTTCTTATTAGGTAAGACAGAGAAATTGAGAGGGGAGAGAGTGACAGAGAGGGAGAGAAAAAGAGACCTGCTTCACTGCTCATAAAGCACCACCCTTGGAGGTGGGGAGTGAGGGCTCAAACCTGGGTCCTTGCATAAGATAATGCTTGCACTCAACCAGGTGTGCCACTGCCCAGCCCCTAAACAAGACTTCAAAAAAGAGGAATCCAGTTGTCCATGGTGTCTCCCTATGTGTCCCTCCAGCTATCCCTTCTTGCTGGCTGTGGGAAGCCTGGGGGCCTGGGGCCAGGGAGGAAGAGGGAGCAGGAAGAGGGGCCTGTGGGTTCAGGGCCACATCCGGACTCTCTCCCTCTCCTCTTCTGGGTCCATTGAGCCTCCAGGGAATCTACAACTCTGTCCCTCCTGCCCATTTGGGGATCTGGGTGACCTTTCCCAAGGACCAGGCCAGCCAGTTTCCCCCAGTCCCAGCTCCAAGTTGGCTCCTCCTCCCACAGTGGGACATCTGATCTTAGCTTCATTCCATGGTTCCCAGGATCCCAGTTGCCTCCTCACACAGAATGGCCTCACCTCTTAAGGGACGACCCATCTACTTGGGGTGTTCTGAATCAGTGTGTGAAGCAACAAAAACACTCAGCTCTTCCGACACGGAGTACATGCTACTGACCTCAGTGGAGAAAGTAACAAAGATCTGGCTTCGAGGCTGGAGAAAGTAGTATGGCGGAGGGGTGAGAGTCCAGGCTCCCCACAACTCAGTCTCTCACTGAACACTGATGTATTGAAAACTAAAGTAGGGCCCAGGCAGTAGTGTACCTGGCTGAATGCACATGGCATCATGTGCAAGGACCCTAGTTCAAGCCTCAGTCCCCACCAATAAGGAGTAAGCTTCGGGAGCAGTGAGACAGTGCTGCAGGTCTCCCTCCCTCTCTGCCTCCCTTCCTTTCTTTCTCTTTTTTATATTTATTTATTTAGAACAGAAACAGAGAAATTAAGAGGGAAGGGGGAGCTGGAGAGAGGGAGAGAGAGAGAGACCCTTGCAACATCGTTTCACTACTCTCGAGAGGCCTCCCCTCTGTGGGTAGGGACAAGGGGCTTGAACCCAGGTCCTTATGCTCTGTAATGTGTGTGCTTAACCAGGTGCACTACTGCCCAACCCCTCTCTCCTTTTCTATCTCCTCTTTTCCTCTCCATTTCTCTCAGTCCTATCAAATAAAAGAAAAATTACCTTATTCATTATTTCTGGTCATTTCTAGAGCTTCACTGCTCCAGGCTAACTTTTTCAGAGGGATAGAGAGGTAGGGATGGGGGTGGGTGGGTGGGATGAAGGGTGGGAGAAACCACAGAACCAAAGCTTCCTTCAATTCCATAGGGGCCTGGCTCAAACCCGAAAAAGCAGTGCACTAGTCCACTGAGCTATTTCACTGACCCTGAATGTCATGGTTTATGTGTAAGCATCTGCACTTGTCTGTATCTGCCTAGGTTCTTCCTGCGCCTGAGGAGTGCACCGAGACTAGAGCCAGTCAGCTGTTGATGGAAATTTAAGCTGCTTCCACTCTTTGGTTGTTGTGAATAATGCAAGCTAGGAACAGAGAAGTGCATGTGTCGTTTTGAATTAATGTTTCAGTGTCCTTTGGACAAATGCCAAAGAGTAATATTGCTGGATAATAATGTAGTTTCATTTTTACTTGCTGAAAGACTCTCCTTACACTCTTCTAAAGGGGCAGCGCCAGTTTGCATTCTGAGGTAGTCTTATTCTCAGAGACAATTACAGCAAGACACATTCAGTTTTGGCCAAGAGGGCAGTCAAGGTCTTTTCTGGAAATCCATGAGATGTACTCATGGTGGACATGTGCCCTTCTAACTCTGGTTCTCATTCTGGTTCCTGGTAAGGGGCAAGGGTTTTGCATGACTAGCAGGAAAGATGCTGTTTGATGGGAGGAGTCAGGAAGCTGGGGCCTGGGGGCCTCTATGATGTTTCTCAATGGGTAGAAATGAGCACAAAGAGTTGTGCCCATTGGGTCGGTATCTCACCCACCAGCTCTGTCATCTCCATAGAATAAGTAGGTCACAGATAGTCTGGTTGTAAGGAATGCCAGGACAATTGTGACACAGTGTTGAGCTAATCTTTCTGACCAACTGCCTGCCTGTCTGTCTAGCCTGTCAGCTTCCCTGTGCACAGCGACTGGGTTGCTGTTCCACTTGGATTCCCATGCCTACCTCAGTAGGTTGCATGCCATGTATGTAGATGATTCCCTGTCCAAGCTCACCTCCATACTTCATAGCAGAGCCAACAGGAGCCTGGGTATTCAGAATCCCAGGTATTGGTGCCCTGGTCACTATACCTAATTAATCCACTGCATGTGAACCAAAGTCGGGCTCTACACAGGTTCAGGCTAGTGCTTGGACTGGCAACCATCTTATTCTCTCATCCTAAAAGTATCCCCACCTGCTTTTCCACTGAGCTGACTGAGCACAGCACTAAGGAAGACACTGTGGTTACAGCTTGTCATTACCTAGGCTGCTCAGTTCCCCTGTAGGTGGGGACCAAGGGCTTGAACCTGCATTCTTGCATATAACAACACATGGGCTCAACTAGGTGTACCACTGCCTGGATCCTACTTAGTTTTAAATATATCTGCATCATTTAATTTGAAGGGACACATGCACTCCTATGTTCATAGCTTCATTATTCACTATAGCCAAAGAGTGGAAGCAGCCTAAATGCCCATCAACAGATGACTGGCTAAAGAAGTTATGGGATACATATTCCATGGAATATTACTCTGCAATAAAAAATGATGATATTGTGTCCTTTGGGACAAAATGGATGGAACTGGAGGTGATTATGCTTAGTGAAATAAATAGAAAAGAAGAAAGACAATTACTAGATGGTTTCACTCTTGTGGAATCTAGAGATCAGATACACATGAACATAAAAAAAAAGAAAAAGAAGCAAGCAAGCTGTAAGACTTGTGAGAACTATGGTGATTGTTTTTGAGAGGTGGCATGGTGGGGATACAGAATTTTGGTTGTGAGTATGGTGTGGAACTAGATCCTTTAATCTTACAATCTTGTAGTCCACATTAATCACAAAAAAATAAATACATCTGCCATAAAGAAGCTATAGGATATATATTTCATGGAATATTACTCATCAATACAATAGATCATATTGTGTCCTTTGGGACAAAATGGGAAGAACTGAAGGTGATTATGATTAGTGAAATCACTAAAAAAATGAAAGACAGTTCTTGATGGTTTCACTCATACGTGGAATCTACATAACTGATAAACACGAACTTGACAAAAAAAGAGAAGCAAACAAATTGTTTTTAAGACTTGTGAGAACTATAATGTTTTTAAAAATATTTATATATTTTTTTATTCTCTTTTGTTGCCCTTATTGTTTTATTGTTGTAGTTATTATTGTTATTGTCTTGGATAGGACAGAGAGAAATGGAGAGAGGAGGGGAAGACAGAGATAGGGAGAGAAAGACAGACACCTGCAGATCTGCTTCACCGCTTGTGAAGCGACTCCCCTGCAGGTGGGGATCCGGGGGCTCGAACTAGGATTCTTATGTGGGTCCTTGAGCTTTGTGCCACATGCACTTAACCTGCTGCACTACTGCACAGCTCCCTTATAGTGGTTTTCTTTGCAAGGTGGGAGGGTGGGAACACAAAACTTTGATGATGGGTACAGTGTAGAACTATACACTGTAATTTTATAATCTTATAGTCCACTATTAATCATAAAAAAGTCTTCCTTTAGATGCATGCGCTCCCAGGGGTGGAGTGAACCCCCACTTCATCAGTGAGCCAGGGCACATTAAGCTTGTCAGAACTGGCAGCATCTTAGGCCAAAGGTTATATAGAAAGATTCTTCAGGAAGAAGAGTGGCTGAGAGCCACGGCAGGAGTTGGCATCCTTGCCCTGTGCCCACCTTCCTCAAAAAGACCAGATTGCCTCTCTTCACCAAACCAGATGGCCTTTGTTTCTTCCCACCCCTGGAGTCTGCACATGGGCTGGTCTCTGGCCCCTGGAAATGCCACACCCCTTTCTCCATCAGTCTCTGTCTCTCCTGACAAAACCTAACTTTCCAGAAACTTTCTAAACTCATCATTTCATAGTGACAGCTCTAACCCCACCCCCACCACTCAACTTGGCCTTATCCCTTCCTATGCTCGTGAACAGTGAGAAGAGGGACAGCAGACCCTCCAAAGTCAGAGAACACCCAGGGGGCTACTCTCCCTATATACACAGATCAGATGAACAAAAGGAGGTGACACAGTAAAGTGTTGGATTCTCCAGTATGAGGTCCTGAGCTCAGTCCTTGACATCACATGTGTCTGAGTGATGCTCTGGTTCTCCCTTCATTAATCAGTAAGAAAACAGTAAAAATAAAACGTGGTTGTAAAGCAAGAATTTTTTGTTTGTTTTTAATTTTTTATTTATAAAAAAGAAACATTGACTAAACCATAGGATAAGAGGGGTACAACTTTACACAATTCCCACCACCAGAACTCTGTATCCCATCCCCTCCCCTGATAGCTTTCCTGTTCTTTATCCCTCTGGGAGTATGGACCCAAGGTCATTGTGGGATGTAGAAGGTTGAAGGTCTGGCTTTTTTAGTAATTGCTTCCCTGCTGAACATGGGTACTGACAGGTCGATCCAGACTCCCAGCCTGTCTTTCTCTTTTCCTAGTGGGGAAGGGCTCTGGGGAAGTGGAGCCCCAGGACACATTGGTAGGGTTAGTCTCTCCAGGGAAGTCTGGTAGGCAGCATGCTAGCATCTGGAACCTGGTGGTTGAAAAGAGAGTTAACATACAAAGCCAAACAAATTGTTGACCAATCATGGATCTAAAGGCTAGAATAGTGCAGATGAAGATTTGGGGGGGCCTCCATTTTGTAGATAGCTAGTAGGCATATTTTAGCTATATTCCAAAGGGCCTGTAGCTATACTAGTGGTTTTTTTTTTTTTTTGCCTGAGTTTGAAATCTGATATGCAGGTGGATCCTAATTATTGTCTGGGGAGGTGATGTCATGGCTGGCAGAAGGACCAGAAAGCTGGATCAGGGAAGACAATAGCTCCAAATTTGGGAAAGGTGTGTAAATATTGTTGACTATAAACCCCATCAATTTGATGTGATCTGGGGCCCATATTCAGCTTAGGAGCCTATGTGACCTCTGCATCCCTGTAGATCTGAGCTCACATTCTGTGGTCATAAGTAGAAACATTCCAGGCTGCCCCAATATCAGGACCCATCTTTCTCAGGTGTAGCTTAGAGTGTGTTGTCCAGCCTCCTTTCAGAGGATGGAACATTCTCTACCATTGTTGATCCAAGTTGAGGGCAAGGTCCTATGGGGGCCCACAAAGGGGTCTATTGTATTGTTCTGCTAGGAATGAACAGTAACAATGGAGAGAGGGATTTATTTGAGGTATAGGCCCATCATGTCTGTTTGGGAATCTCAGGACTCCCTGAATAGGGCTCCTGCTGATGAGGTGGCCTGATAGTGACTAAAGAGTCATCTTTAAAGTATACGAGTCTCTTGCCCTTATTCAGCTTATGTAGTCCTTGTTTTGATGAGGTTAGCTTTGGAGTGAGCGAGAGAGCTGTAATAGGAAGTAGGTGAGGAGGGTATCTAAGTCTAAGTAGACACTATTTCATTATGAACTTAATACTGACTCACTGCAGACTATTGTGTATTTTTGCTTTCAGGCATATATTTTGCCCTAATTTATGGATACATGTGAGCATATGCTCTATCTTATGGGATCTGGTCTATCTATATCTATGTTTTGGAACTTTGTTAGGAAGTGAACTTCCTGGAATGGAATTTGAGAATACTATGAAAGGAAAGGTCTCACCTGAGTAATGAGGGTGAAGGGTTGACATTCCATGCCTGATGTCTCTGGACACAGTCTGAAGTGAAGCATGCTGAGGTGGTATTCCTTGCATTGATTAGGTTGGGATCAGCAGATGCAATATCATTTAGTATTACTTGAGAGAAGCATGCAGGAAAGTGAGCCCCACCCTAGAGGTTCCAGGACTGGGGGAAATATAGGCTCTATAGTGGAAATGTGAGGTTTCTGCTGTCATAGGGTTTAAGAAGACAATAGATAGTTATTGCTATAATCACATTATTTGGCAATTGGTTTAACTTTGAAATATCCCTTTGTTAGGATTTGCTGTATCATACACAACATCACCATAATTTATGTTCTTTCGAAATAATTTATGTCCATTATTTGTATATAGCTGTGTCACCAGTTGCTTCTGTTCTCCCTGGTCTAAGCTTTTAAGAGCGTCTACATATCAAAGACTCAGCCTATGTGTTAAAAAGACTCAGTCTGTGATATAAAACATTTGAGACATTCAGTTTTTCCCCTCTCATATTAATGACATAGTGATTTATATGAGTACAAATTGATAGGAATGTACATAAACACCATTCCCACCACCAAAAGACTTTGTTCCATGCCATCCCCCTTCCTTTCCTCCCCCCGCTCCCCCAGGAAGCTGAACATTTACCCTCACCCTCAACCCAGGGTTTTTACTTTGGTGCCCTACTCTAAATTCAGTCAAATCCTGCTTTGAGTTTCCCTTTCTGTTATTCTTTCTCAACTTTTGTTGATAAGTGGGATCATCCCATACCTGTCTTAATCTTTCTGACTTAGCTCAATTAACATAATTTCTTCTAGTTCCATCCAAGATGGCTCAGAGAAGGTGGGTTCATTGTTCTTAATAGTTGTGTAGTATTCCATTGTGTATATGTATCACAGCTTTCTCAGCCACTCATCCGTTCTTGGGCACCTGGATTGCTTCCAGGTTTTAGCTATTACGAATTGTGCTGCTATGATCATAGGTGTACACATTTCTTTTTGGTTGAGTATTATGGAATCCTTGGGGTATAACCCCAGGAGAGGAATTACTGGGTCGTATGGAAGGTCCATGTCTAGTCTTATGAGAGTTCTCCAGACTGCTCTCCACAGAGGCTGGACTACTTTACATTCCCACCAGCAGTGCAGAAGGGTTCCTCTGTACCCACAGCCTCCCCAGCATTTGTTGCTGCTGTCCTTTCTGATGTATGCCATTCTCACAGGGGTGAGATGATATCTCAATGTTGTCTTTGTTTGCATTTCTCTGACAATCAGTGACCTGGAGCAGTTTTTCATATGTTCGTTAACTTTTTGGTTCTCTTCTGTAGTGAATTTCTGTTCATATCCTCTGCCCATTTTTGGATAGGATCATTTGCTTTTTTTGTTGCTAAGTTTGCTGAGCTCTTTGTATATTTTGGTTATTACTCTCTTTTCTGATGTCTGGTATGTGAAGATCTTTTCCCACTCTGTAAGGGGTCTCTTTGTTTCTGTGATAGTTTCTTTGGCTGTGCAGAAGCTTTTCTTTTCTTTTCTTTTCTTTTTTTAAAATTTATTTATACCTTTTTGTTACCATTGTTGTTTTATTGTTGTAGTTATTATTGTTGTCGTCATTGTTGGATAGGACAGAGAGAAATGGAGAGAGGAGGGGAAGACAGAGAGGAGGAGAGAAAGATAGACACCTGCAGACCTGCTTCACCACTTGTGAAGCGACTCCCCTGCAGGTGGGGAGCCGGGGTTCGAACCGTGTTCCTTATGCAGGTCCTTTGCGACAACTGCGCTTAACTCTGCTGCTCTACAGCCCGACTCCCGCAGAAGCTTTTCAATTTGATGTAGTCCCATTGGTTTGTTTCTGCTTTAGTCTTCCTTGCAGTTGGGTTTGTTTCATCAAAGACGTCCTTGAGGTTTAGGTGGGAATGTTTTCCTCTAAGTATTTGATAGTTTCTGGTCTCACATCTATGTCCTTGATCCATCTAGAGTTGCTTTTTGTTTCTGGTGAGATAAAGTGGTTCAGTCTCATTCTTCTACATGTTTCAACCCAGTTTTCCCAGCACTATTTACTGAAGAAAGCCTCCTTCCACCATTTAATACTTTTGGCCCCTTATCAAAGTTTAGATGCCCATAGGTGTGGGGATTTAGTTCTGGGCTTTCATTTCTGTTACACTGGTCTGTGTGCCTGTTTTTGTTCCTGTACCAGGCTGTTTTGATGATGATGGCCTTATAATATAGTTTGAGATCTGGGAGTGTGATGTCTCCATTTCTGTTTATTTTCCTCAAGATTGTTTTGGCAATTCTAGGTGTTTTCTGGTTCCAGATAAATGATTGTAGTTTTTGTTCTATTCTCTTAAAGAAGCTTGGTGGAACTTTGATGGGTATTGAGTTAAATTTGTATATGGTTCTGGGGAGAATATTCATTTTAATGATATTTATTCTTCCAATCCATGAGCATGGGATGTCTTTCTATTTCTTGGTATTGTTTTCTATTTCCTTGAATAGTGACTCATAGTTTTCAGTATACGAGTCTTTCACTTCTTTGGTCAGTTTTATTCCAATGTATTTTATTGATTTTGCTGCAACAGTGAACGGGAGTGATTTCTGGATGTCTTCTTCAGATCTGGTGTTTTCATAAAGAAATGCTACTGATTTTTGTACATTGATTTTGTAGCCTGACACCTTTCTATATTGCCTAATAACTTCCAGCAGTTTTCTGCTTGATTATTTAGGTTTTTCTATGTATACTATTATATCATCTGCAAATACTGAGAACTTGACTTCTTCCATTCCAATCTGTATTCCTTTGATTTCTTTCTCTTGCCTGATTGCTATGGCAAGAACTTCCAATACTATATTGAAGAGTAATGGTGATAATGGACAACCCTTTCTAGTCCCCGATCTGAGGGGGAATGTTTTCAGCTTCTGTCCATTGAGTATGATGTTGGCTGTAGGTTTGCTATATATGGACTCCACTATCTTGAGGAATTTCCCATCTGTTCCCATTTTTTGTAGTGTTTTCAGTATGAATGGGTATTGGATTTTGTCAAAGCCTTTCTCTCCATCTATTGAGATAATCATGTGGTTTTTGGTTTTGCTTTTATTGATGTGGTAAATGACATTCATTGACTTACGTATGTTGAACCAGCCTTACATTCCTGGGATAAATCCCACTTGGTCTTGATGAATAATCTTTCTGATATACTGCTGTACCCAGTTGACCAGGATCTTGTTTAATATTTTGGCATCTGTGGGGAGTCGGGCAGTAGCACAGTGGGTTAAGCTCAATGACCAGGTAAGGATCCTGGTTCGAGCCCCTGGCTCCCCACCTGTAGGGGAATTGCTTCACATTCTTTCTCTCCCCCTCCTCTCTCCATTTCTTTCTGTTCTATCTAACAATAACAATATCAATAACAACAATAACAACAACAACAATGAAAAATAACAAGGGCAACAAAAGGGAAAATAAATATAAAAAAATGGCCTCCAGGAGCAGTGGATTCATGGTGTAGGCATTAAGCCCCAGCAATAATCCTGGAGGCAAAATAATAATAATAATAATAAGTATTTTGGCATCTATGTTAATCAGAGATATTGGTCTGTAGTTTTTCTTTTTTTATTGTGTCCCTATCTGCTTTTGGTATCAGCGTGATGTTGGCTTCATAGAAGGTGGAAGGGAGTGTTCCTGTTTCTTCCATCTTGTGGAAAAGCTTTAGAAGTATAGGTATTAACTGTTTCCTGAAAGTTTTGTAGAATTCATTTGTGAAGCCATCTGGTCCAAGACTTTTGTTGTTGGGAAGATTCTTAATAACTGCTTTGATTTCTTTGTCTGTGATTGGTGCATTTAGGTTTTGTAGTTCTTGATTTAGTTTTGGAAGGGCATATGTTTCTAGGAATTCTTCCATTTCTTCCAGATTTCCTAGCTTGGTGGCGTATAGTTCTTCATAGAAGTTTCACATGATATTTTGGATACTGTGGTGTCAGATGTGATATCTCCTCTATAATTTACAGTTCTATTTATTTGAGTCTTCTCCCCCTTTTTTTAATATTTATTTTAAAAAATTTTTTAAAATATTTATTTTATTTATTTATTCCCTTTTGTTGCCCTTGTTGTTTTATTGTTGTAGTTATTATTGTTGTTGTCGTTGTTGGATAGGACAGAGAGAAATGGAGAGAGGAGGGGAAGACAGAGAGGAGGAGAGAAAGTTAGACACCTGCAGACCTGCTTCACTGCCTGTGAAGCGACTCCCCTGCAGGTGGGGAGCCGGGGTTCGAACCGGGATCCTTATGCCGGTCCTTGTGCTTTGCACCACCTGCGCTTAACCCGCTGCGCTACAGCCAGACTCCCTTTTTTAAATATTTATTTATTTATTTATTTATTTATTTTCCCTTTTGTTGCCCTTGTTGTTTTTCATTGTTGTTGTAGTTATTATTGTTGTTATTGATGTCTGATGATGTCGTTGTTGGATAGGACAGAGAGAAATGGAGAGAGGAGGGGAAGACAGAGAGGGGGAGAGTAAGACAGACACCTGCAGACCTGCTTCACCGCCTGTGAAGCGACTCCCCTGCAGGTGGGGAGCCGGGGGCTCGAACCGGGATCCTTACAAAGGTCCTTGCGCTTTGAGCCACCTGCGCTTGACCCACTGCGCTACCACCCGACTCCCCTTCTCCCCCTTTTTTAAGTGAGTCTGGCTAGGGGTTTGTCAATCTTGTTTAATTTTTCAAAGAACCAACATTTGGCTTCATTGATCTTTTGTATGGTTCTCTTATTTTCTATGTTGTTTATTTCTGCTATAATTTTAGTGATTTCTGTCCTTCTGATTGCTTTAGGGTTCCTTTGTTTCTCTTCCTCTAAGTCCTTGAGGCATGCAGTAAGTTAATTTATTTAAGCTTTTTCTTGTTCTCTAATATGTGACTGTATGGCTATGAGTTTCTCTCTCAGTACTGCTTTCGCTGTGTCCCAAATATTTTGATAGCTTGTGTTTTTATTTTCATTTGTTTCTAGGAACATTTGAATTTATTGCTTGAGTGTCTTTCTGACCCAGTGGTTCTTAAGCAGCATGTTGTTGAGTTTCCAAATTCTGTGACTTTTAGTAATTTTATGTTTGTTGTTAAATGTTAGTTTTACTCCATTGTGGTTTGAGAAGATACTTGGGGTGATTTCAATGCTCTTGAATTTGTTGATGCTGTCTTTGGGACCTAACATGTGATCTGTCGTTGAGTATGTGCTGTGTGGATTTGAAAAGAATGTGTATTCCGTTTTTTTTGGGTGAAGAACTCTGAAAATGTCCAGGAGGTCTAGTCTGTCCATCTCTTCATTTAATTCTCTAGTTTCTTTGTTGATTCTCTGCTTCGTTGATCTATCTAAGTGTGAGAATAGGGTGTTAAAATCTCCCACTATTATTGTATTACTATTGATGTATTTTTGTAGTTCTTTCAGTAGATGATTGATGTATTTAGATGGTCCCTCTTTGGGCTCATACATATTAATAATTGGTAAATCTTGGTTTATTGATCCTCTAATCATTATGTTATGACCTTGCCTATCTTTTATTACTTTATTTAATTTAAAGTCTATTGTGTCAGAGATGAGAATGGTTGTTCCTGTCCTTTTTTGTCATCCATTAGCCTGTAGGATAGTTTTCTATTCCTTCAATTTAAGCCTGTGTTTGTCTTGTTGCGTCAGATGGGATTCTTGCAAGCAGCATATAGTTGGATTCTGATCCATCCTCCCACTCTGTGCCTTTTATTGGGTGAATTTAAACCGTTGACATTTGTTGATATTATGGGATTAATGTATTGTAGTGCCATTATTCTACAATTTTTTATTTTCTCTGATATATGGCAAGTATTATGGTGATGTTCTTGTTTATAAGAGATCTCTTAGAACCTCTTTCAGTGCATGTTTGGTGATGGTTGCCTCGTTTAACTGTTGTCTGTCTGAGAAGGTTTTGATTCCTTCATCTAGTCTGAATGAAAGTCTATCTGGATATATTATCCTTGGTTGAAACCCTTTTCTGGCTTTTAGAGTTTGAGTGGAGAAGTCTGCTGATAATCTGGCTTTTAGAGTTTGAGTGGAGAAGTCTGGCTTTTGAGTTTGAGTGGAGAAGTCTGCTGATAATCTTACAGGTTTTCCCCTGTATGTGAATTTTTGTTTTTCTCTTGAAGCCTTCAGGATCCTTTCTTTCTTTTTTTCTTTTTCTTTTTTTTATATTTATTTATTCCCTTTTGTTGTCCTCATTGTTTTATTGTTACAATTATTATTGATGTCATTGTTGTTGGATAGGACAGAGAGAAATGGAGAGAAGAGGGGAAGACAGAGGGGGGAGAGAAAGACACGTGCAGACCTCCTTCACCGCCTGTGAAGCGACTCCCTTGAAGGTGGGGAGCTGGGATCTTTACGCCGGTCCTTACACTTTGTGCCACCTGAGCTTAACCTACTGTGCTACTGCCCGATTCCCTAGGATCCTTTCTTTATCCTTACTTCTTTTCATTGTAACTATGATGTGTTTTGGTGTCTTCAGGTCTGGGCTGATTCTGTCTGGGACTCTCTGAGCCTCTTGAATCTTAATGTCTTTTCTGTTGTTTAGGTTTGGAAAGTTTTCTTATATAATTTCCTCTAGAATGTTTACTTCCCCTTCCTGTCTTTCTTCCTCTGGCAGGCCAATTATATGAATGTTACTTCTTTTGAGATCATCCCATATGTCTTTGTTGTTGTTTCCAGTGTCTCAATCTTTTTTTGAGCTCTTTTTCCTCTTTCTTAGTTTTCTCTAGCTCATCCTCTGTCTAGCTAATTCTGTTTTCTGCTTCTGTTAGCCTGCTTTCCCTTCCCTCAGCTTCTTTCTTCAGTTCTGTTATAGTATTAGCTTCTTCAGCTAATTGACATTTTAGTTCAGTTATTCCAGCTTTCAGTTCTCTAATTACCTTGAGGTAGCTTGTATTTTCCTTGAGAGTCTCATCTGTTGTTTCCCTAATTCTGATAGCCCTTTCCCCTATAGTTGTCTTCATTTCTGTGATTATTAGATTTATTATTGATTGCACACTTTTCTTATGGTTACTTCTGACTGATTTGGAGTTTCTTCTGGGCTCCTGTCTTGATTCATTGTGGTAGCAGTTTTCTTTGCTCTTGATTTAACCATTTTCTTTTTATTGATGTGTTTTTTATTTTTCTGTTCTGTTGTTCTTCAATTATTGTGTTTTGAGTACAGGCCACACTATATTAAATACCTTTATTACAAATGTAGTCACCCAACCTCAGAAATTACAACAATAGTAACTTAAGCAAGGATTGATGAAGTTCAACCAGTACCAGTTAGCCAAAAAACACCTCCAGTCCAAGAAAAAAAAAAAAAGCAACCAAGTCCAAAGGAAAAAAAAAGAGGAAGGAAAAAAAATGAAAGCAAGAATACACAATTATGCAAATCTACTGTCCACTGTAAATTCTAGGGATAGCAAGAGGAGAAAGGGAACTAGGGAAGAGAGACACACAGAGATAGAGAGTCCACTCTGAGTCAGATTTCTTCCCCAAAATAACTCACAAATGAGTATCAGTGAATTCAGAAATCAAAGGAAGGAAGAAGGAAGAAAAGAAGAGAAGAACTAGAAAAAAGAAAAAGAAAACAAAAGAGCAGTGAAAGGAAAGAGTTTTTGTTTGTTTTTAATTAGCTAGGAGGAGGAAGAAAGGAGAGTGGAGGGAAGAGGTAGAGAGAAACAAGTTCCTCTCACACTGGATAAGATACCCAGTCACCTAGCAATGGAGAAAACAACAATAGTTAATTTTGGTCAACCTAAAGAAGGAGGGGAGCAAAAGGGACACATGTATATAATAATAGTAATAGTAAAATAGAATAGAGTAAAAAACTCTAATCATCAGTCTGCAGCTTGGACCACTCTGGATCATGTAGTCTGAGCAAAGACAGTCAATTGCAAGAAGCATCCATAAAAAAAAAAAAGAAAAAGAAAAACCTCCAAGTGGGGCTCTGATTGGTCAGGTATTTTGTCACTCAAATAGAGCTCCAGCCACTTAAAAAAAAAGAGATGGAAAACAAAAGGGAAAAGGTTTGGAATGACACCCCTGGTGAGCCAGGAATCTTGGTAAAGAAAATAGTTCAGTGGGGAGCATGCTAGGAGAGGCTCTCCAGCCCTTGGGGGCTAGTTCTGGGTTGGAACTAGGGGTGAGCTTCAGAAATAATCAAAAAGTTTCCTTTCTTTTACTCCCTGGCCTCCGTTTTCTATCCCAAGAGTGGTCTCACCCTTAGGACCCCTTATTCACTCTCCTGCTGACGGCCCAGTATCCTACCCTATCCAGAGAATCCCTGGTCACAAGTTTCTGCTTGTTTGACCTCATGTCAGCTGCTGCTTACAAGTCATCATCTTGGCTCCCCTCAAGCAAGAACTTTTTAATAATATTGTAGTAGTGTTGGTTATGTGGAATCTTACAAGTCTACCATGATAAATCAAAATAATGGTGGAACTGGATGTAACTCTAACTGATGTTTAAAATCCTGATTTCTAGTGGTTCAGGAAGTGGTGCAGTGGATAAGGCCTTGGATTCTCAAACATGAGGTCCAAGTTCAGTCTCCAACAGCACGTGTGCCAGAGTGATGTCTGGTTCTTAAAAAAAAAAAGAAAGAAAGAAAGAAAGAAAGAAAGAAAGAAAGAAAGAAAGAAAAGAAAAGAAAAACCCTGATTTCTGATTACAAAAACTGATTCCAGGGGATGGGTGGCAGTGCACCTGGTTGAGTACATGTATTACAATGCACAGTGACCCAGGTTTGAGCTCCCGGTCCCCACCTGCAGAAGGAAAGCTTTACAAGTGTTGAAGCAGGGCAGCGGGTGTCTCTCTGTCTCTCTCCCTTTCTATCGTCTCCCTCCTTCTTGATTTCTGGCTGTCTAGATCCAATAAATAAAGATAATAATAAATAAAAAAAAATTAAAAAAACCAAAAACTTATTCTAAATGAAAAGACTAATTGAAAAAATTAATGGAGAAAACATTGTACAGAATTCACATGTCATTGTTCTTCAAATCCTCTGGAAAGGACTAAATTCAAATTGCTTTCCCTAGCTGTTGGGTGTGGAAAATAATGTCCTCATCTTGGATGGCCATGTGTTGAGCTGAAATTTAGGGGATTTTGACACTGTGGAAAAGTGGAAAAGGGCTATTAGGCAACAAGCATTCTTTGCCACAAGTGACATATTTAAGTTATAACTTAGACATAAGCATCTACATATCTTTTGAGAGGATTCCTCATTTTTTTAAGTTTATTTATTTGGGGGGAGAAGAGAGGAGAAGAGAGGAAGGGAGGGGGAGGGAAGAGGAGAGGAGGACTGCACTGAAGCTCCCTTCAGTGAGGTGGGAGCCAATCTTAAACCTAGGTCACATACATTACAAAGCAGGGCACTATCCAAGTGAATTATTTTGCTGCCCAAGACTCCCCATTAAAACAAAAGCAAAAACTAAAGTTAATAAGGATAACAGTCAAAGCCAGTGGGGCCATGCAGTGGCTTACCAGATAGAGTACACACATTACCATACACAAGGACCCAGGTTCGGGCCCCTGGTCTCCACCTGAAGGAGGTAAACTTCATCACTCATGAGGCAGTGCTGTAAGTGTCTCTCTTTCTTCCCCATTTCCTTCTGAAAATATTTTTATGTATTTATTATTGGATAAAGATAGGGAGAAGAGAGTCAGGCAGTAGCACAGCTAGTTAAGCACATGTGGCGCAAAGCGCAAGGACCGGCATAAAGATCCTGGTTCAAGCCCCTGGCTCCCCACCTGCAGGGGAGTCACTTCACAAGCGGTGAAGCAGGTCTGCAGGTGTCTTTCTCTCCCCATTTCTGTCTTCCCCTCCTCTCTCCATTTCTCTGTGTCCTATCCAACAACAATGACAGCAATGACAACAACAATAATAATAACAACAATGATAAACAACAAGGGCAACAAAAGGGAATAAATAAATAAATATTTTTTAAAAAGACAGGGAGAAGTTGAGAGGGGCAGGGAAGATGATAGATAGACAGACAGATAGATAGATAGATGTATAGACAGACACCTTCAACCCTGCTCCACCACTTGTGAAGCTTTCCTTCTGAAGGTGGGGACCAGGGACTTGAATCCAGGTCCTTGTGCACTCTAATGTGAGTGCTTAACCTGGGTCGCCATCACCTGGCCCCTCTCTCCCCATCTCTCTCTTCCCTTTCCTCTAGGTTTCTATCTGTCTTTAACCAATAAATCAATAAAATATTAAAAAATAAGACTCATGCCTGAGACTCCCAAGTCCCAAGTTCAATCCCCCCATACCATCATAAAGCAGTGCTCTGGGAAAAAATAAAAAAGAAAATCACACATTTTTAAAGAAATATATATTTTAAATATATAATTAATTTATTTGAATAAAGTCAGAGAGACTGACAGAAGAGTGGGAAGATAGAAAGGGAGAGAGAGAGAGAAAGAGAGAGAGAGAGACTTGCAGTACTGTCTCATCACCTTTAAAGCTTCCCCTCTGCAGGTGGGGAGCAGGGGCTTGAACCTAGGCCTTGTACGTTGTAGCATGTGTCCTTAACCAGCTGTGTCACCACCTCAGGCCCAAAAATCACCTCAAATTTATAGGAAAGCTCTAGCAAGTGAAGAGTTGTGTCTTTGGCTCAGGCTTCTTGGCCCTTGGGGAGCCAGTGGCTTTCCTTCAAGGTATAACCAAGGCTGGAGGACACAGACGGCTCTCTGAGCCTGATACCCAGAAGCCTCGCCTCCTTTGAGCTCCTTTCCCAGGCCCCTAGGATCTGTCACTGTTTACTGCTCCTTGTACACATCTGTTTACTTTAAGGGTGGTAGGGATCCCCATGTGGGTCAGGGAGGACTAGGGAGTAGGGAAGAGGGACAATAAAGGACAAGGACAGCATCTGAGAGAGATGGGCAGACAGAGAAAGAAGCAAGGTCAGATAAAGAAGGGGACGGGAGATAAGTAGCAAGAATGGCTAGACATTGGGCGTGTGGCCCGGGAGGGAGTCTGCATGGGTGGAGAGAGGCGAGCAGAGGGAGGCCTTCAGGCCTAGAATGAAGTGGGTAAGAGCTGGGGGTCTGTCAGTCCATTTACCATCTCTCGATGTCTGGGGACTTAGACAAATTGCTCCTTCCAGGCGGGTCAGTCCCAAATTTCATCTGAAAAGGACTGTTTCCCAGGTTACAGGAGAGACTCTGGTCACTTCGCTGTCCTCTCTGTATCCACCCTTTGCAAACATAAGAGACGGACTACAGGCAGGTCCTATCTGGGTGAATTTTCCTTTCTTTCTTCCTTCCCTTCTTTCCTTTTCTTTCTTTCCTTCCTTCCTTCCTTCCTTCCTTCCTTCCTTCCTTCCTTCCTTCCTTCCTTCCTTCTTTCCTTCCATCCATCTGTCCTTCCTTCCTATCTCTTCCTTTTTCTTTCTAAAATATATTTTATTTGTTTATTAGATAGGGACGGAGAGAAATTGATCAGGAAGAGGAGATAGAGAAGGAGAGAGACATAAAGACACCTGCAATTCTGCTCCACTGCTTTTGGGAAACTTCCCCACTGCAGGTGGGGACCAGGGGCTTGAAGCCAGGTCCTTAAGCATGGTAACACGTAGTCAACTGATTGCACCACTGCTGGGCCCTGCTGGGGTGAAGTTCTATGTGTGTGCCCCAGGGAGACCACTAGCCCCCCCCCCCCCCCCAATACCTCTCCTTCAGGAGAATGGCAGCCCAACTCAAGTGACTTTAAGTGCTGATGATTTCCAGCTGTGGGCTTCATGGAGGTGTTGGAGCTGGATGGACAGGAGGAGAGATTTGCACAAGGGGAGATCGGATGAGGAGGAAGGATGTTCATAGCAGAGGGAACTCCATGATCAAAGGCAGGAAGCTTAGAATACACTGGGCACCAAAGGGACAAGGAGGAAGGAAGAGGGAGGGAGGAGGGGACCAGGAAGCTGGGACTGTTCTCTGGACTGGTAACAAGAATGCAACAGAATGATTTTTCCTCCAGTTACAACAGATAGACAAAACTCTATGTATCTTGTTCTGTCTGCAGAAGATAGGGTTTCAAACAGGTGGCAGAATCCAGCCCGACAATGGGTAGCATTTTCTAAACTCCACTGACCCAGAAGCCCTGGGCATGTTTCTTCCTCCCTCTTTCTTTCTTTCTTTCTTTCTTTCTTTCTTTCTTTCTTTCTTTCTTTCTTTCTTTCTTTCTTTCTTTCTTTCCTTTTTTCCTTCTTTCTTCTTTTTATTTTTAGGGATTAGGGGAAAGGCTTTCTTCTCACCAAAAGGATTCCCCCCCCCCCCCCCCCCAGTGCTAGACAGCCTCCAGGGAGCTGATAACTTTGAGTTATGGAGTTTCCCAAGCCCAGGCCTGGCCTTGGGACCCCTTGCTATGCAATAATGGATGATCTCCTTCACCAAGCCCATTGAGTGAAGGCATCTGCTTTTCCTACCAACAAGGGTTCTGACCAGCACCCTGCCCATGAAAGTGTGTGTCCACATGACAGAGGTGACCACTGAAGCCATGTGAGTGTTTACAGAAACCAGTGAGAGTGTGCAGGGAGGTGGGCAGCAATGTGGAGAACCACAGGGCTAGAGGGAGAGAGCAAGGGTGACAGGAAGCATCAGGGAGAGTGCTCTGCCAGGGGGCTGGGAGGATCAAGAAAAAAATATCTGATCCATGGGATGGAATCATGTGTATAATGAGAAAGCTGTCTCTGAGGTCCCAGGTTCAATCCCCAGAGCCGCATTAAGTAGAGCTAAGCAATGCTAAAATAAAAAAAAAGAAAAAAAGAACGCTAATTTTTTTCTAGAATGCTCTTTGCAGATATCCCCTTTCATTTTATTGTCCAGAATTGCTTTATATTTCTAATCTTTTTTTTTTTTCAACAGGGGTGTCTTTGGGACTTGGTGTTAGCACTATGAATCCAATGCTCCAGGTGGTAATTTTTTCTTTTTTTTCTTCCTTCCTACTTTTTTCTTAATTCCCCCCCCTTTTGTTGCCCTTGTTGTTTATCATCATTGTTGTTATTGTTGTTGTTATTGCTGTCATTGTTGTTGTATAGGACAGAGAGAAATCAAGAGAGGAGAGGAAGACAGAGGGGGGAGAGAAAGACAGACACCTGCAGACCTGCTTCACTGCCTGTGAAGGGAACCCCCTACAGGTGGGGAGCCGGGGCTTCAACTGGGATCCCGATGCCGGATGATGCTCTTTCCGACTTGTGTACTTAACCTGCTGTGCCACTGCCCGGCTCCCCTTTCCTACTTTTTATTGAATAAGCCAAAGAGAAATTAAGAGAAGATGGGGAGGAAGAGAAGAAGAGAAAAGTAGAGATATCTTCAGACTTGTTTCACTACTTGTGAAGTGTTTCCCCTACAGGTGTGGAGCTGGGGCTTGAACCTGGGTCCTTTCACATGGTAATATATGAACTGAACTGTGTGCTACCACCCAGCCCCCTATATTCCCAATCTTAAACATGGTTGCAGGGCATGAATTTAGCCAGGAATTTATTAGCTAGTGAAGATTCTCCCACATGCTAAGGTCTGAATGAGGGTCCAGTCTGCTCTGAAGACATGTACACTCTACATATGAAAAAAATAGGGTACACTTAGCGAGGAAAAGGGGGGAATGGTTGTAGAGTGAGTGACAATGTCTGCCACACATGGTAGCCAGATCTCAAGCTAAGGTACAGATGTTCCTTTCTCCTAAATCCAGCCTCGTGCTTTCAACTATATCCTGGTATTTCCATTTAGATGTCAGAAAGACTCTTCAAATGTAACATCATTCAGCACCTTCCTCAGAACCACTCCTGCCCCAGTCTCCTCCCCTGTAATGACTCTTGTCATTTCACAGTTTCCCATCTGGAAACTTCCAGATGTTTTTTATCCTTCTCCCTTCTTTCGTCCCCCATACCAGGCACCAACAACAATACCTCTGTGTCTAAAGTAAAGCAGAGAACTGGTCCTTGGTAAGGCCCCTGTCAACCAGAGATAGTTATGTTGTTTTTTCTTGCGTCAGTTAATTAGTAACAGTCACCTAGAGCTTCTGGGAGGCTGTTTTGATTGGCTAGTAAATTTCTCATGGAACCTGGTGAATAAAGTAGTGAGATACATGCCATGTAGTCATTGTCTTTCTGGGGCTGATTAATGGAAGGCAAATGGAAAAAAAATGTGATAATAATATTAGCCCCATGTATAGCATACACACTGCACCACAGCACTGTGGTAAGGATTTTTTAAAATTTATTTTTATTTATTTATTTTCCCTTTTTGTTGCCCTTGTTGTTTTTTATTGTTGTTGTAGTTTTTATTGTTGTTATTGATGTCATTGTTGTTGGATAGGCAGAAAGAAATGGAGAGAGGAGAGGAAGACAGAGAGGGGAAGAGAAAGACACCTGCAGACCTGCTTCACCGCTTGTGAAGCTACTCCTCTGCAGGTGGGGAGCTGAGAGCTCAAACCGGGATCCTTATGCTGGTCCTTGCGCTTTGCGTCACGTTTGCTTAACCCACTGCACCGTCACCTGACTCCCAATAAGGACTTTTTTTTGGGTTACCTCCTCTGATAATCCCTGTAACTTTGAGTGAAAAGTACCATTATTTTTTCCCCACTGGAGTAAAAGACTTGGTTCAGTACTTTGTCCCAGATAATTTGGCTAACAAGTATGAAAGGAAGGATTCAGGCCAGCTCACAGGACTCCACAGTGCTTGCTCACTGAGTAACTGGGACGCTTTTCTTTCTCATGAAGTTCTTCTCCAACATGTCTATGCAAATCACCCATGACTCAAAAAAAAAAAAAAGGTGTTAGAGCACAGGGCTTGAATGCTTGCAGCCCTAGTGCTAATGATGCCAGGTTTAATCCTTGGGGCTGTCATATGCCAGAGTAGAGTGGTACTTTTGTCTCTCTCCTTATCTCCCCACCTCTTCTCATAAAAATAAATGAACGAATCTTTTTAAAGCGCAAATCCTGGTTGAGAGATTCTGACTGAGTGTCTCTGAGATTCTGCATTTTTAAAAAATTAATTAGGTAGAGACAGATAACTGATAAGGAATGAAGAAAAAGAGAGAGAGAGAGAGAGAGAACTGCAGTCCTGTTCATTACTTGTAAAGCTTCCTCCATGGAGATGGAGACCAGGGGCTTGAAACTGGGTCCTTGTGCATGGTAACATGTGCATTTAACTAGGTGCACTACCACTGACCTCCTAGATTGTGCATTTCTAGTTCCTTCCAGGAAATGCTGGTGATCCAGGATGATACTTGGAGCAGTGAGATCCTCAAAGGTGGGCAACACCAGTGTATGGTTCTTGTCTGCTTCTCATACTTACTGGGAATATGGCTCTTCTCTTTCCCAGAGAGATGTGTCATTTGCAAGTCTGATCCACAAACATCTTCCACAAAATCTCACTCCACTCTTTACCTCCCTCAGCCCAGATCTCTGAATGATGAGTAAGTTTCCCAATGCCAGGCGAATCTCAAGTGAAAGAGACACTTCTCCTGCCTTAAACCACTGAGATTTGGGACTTTCTCTGCTATAGTAACTAGCATTATCTGAACTAATGCAGTTCCTCATTTTTTCTTCCAGATGAGGAAGCTGAGGTCAGTAACGGTAAAGTGATTTTTTTTTTCTACAGACATAAATTAGCTAGAAGAAGAGCTAGGACTAGAATCCAAGCCTTTCCGCTCATGCAGTGATCCTCAGTATAATAACTCAGTGGTAACCTGGTCTTTGTCCTCTGAAACTTTCTGACCTTGCCTGTTCTCAGTTTTCTTCTAAGGTTGAGGCCAGACAGAGAGAATGGGACAAGACAAGACAGAGGCTGGCAGAGGGGGAGACACCCAGTTTTAAGAACAAATGATCCTTTAAGGCCAGGTCAGTGGTGTAGCTGGTAGAGGTTACTGTGTGCAAGGATCTGAGTTCAAGCTCCCAGTCCTCAAATATAGGGGGAAAACTTCTTGAGCTGGGAAGCAGTGCTGCAGGTATCTTTCTCCATCTCTATCACACCATTTCTTTTCAATTTCTGTCTCTATAAAGTAAGTAAATAAATAAATATAAAAAGGAACAATCCTTTTTTTATTCTGATAATTTGACTCCTGCCAGTCAGGGACTTCTGTGATGGTTGTGTCTGCAGAGTACAGGACTGAACTCTAAAGAATTTTCTGGCATTCAGATGCATGTTTCTCTTTTCCCAGAAGCAGAGCGAATATCTCAGCTCCAGGTAAAGTCAGATGTGAGATCTTCAAGTTGTGGAGGAATAGTACACTCCAGCAGCTTCTGAGGATGGAGCTAAAGGGCCCTGCTCACCATGTGAGTCCGCCATCCATTCTTCACTGTCCTGAGGCAGACAGAGCACAGAAGAATTCCCCAAAGCAGCTGTCAGTCCCTGATGCTCTTATTCTCATCATTCATTCATTCATTCATTCATTCATTCATTCATTCATTCATTCATTCATTCATTCTTTTTTTTTTCTACCAAAGCATTGTTCAGCTCTGACTTATGGTCATGCTGGGGATTGATACTGGGTCCTTAGCGCTTCAGGCATGAAAATCTTTTTGCTCAGTCATTATACTATCTCCCCTGCCAATCAAGTTTCAGTCTTTATGAGCATCTCTAGCCTCAGTTGAATTTTCCTGCTATGTATGACATACTTACTGTATGGAGAATGAGGGGGGGAAAAGAAAGAAAGAGGTTTGAGATAATTAGCACTAGCACGTCACTTTCTGAAAGCAGAACTTTGTGTTTTGCTCAGATCTGTATTCCCAGTACTCTGCACATAGTAAGTCTGAATACATTTTTGAATCAGTGAACTCATTAGGCAGCCTAGTGCTGCCATATGTAGGGGGTCCTTTGTTTCAAAGTACAGTCTAGTTAAATTGTGAAGCACTGAAGATGTGTCTTCAAAAATCAACCTATCTCCCCCAAAGCTTTATCCCTTCCTTGTGTGTCTTCTGCTTCTGTTGAGATATTTTTCTCATTATATAGTTACAGGGACTAAGTTGTTATGTTTTTTGTTTGTATAGTATACAAACAAAATCTCACTCTACTCCTCACCTCCCTCAGCCCAGATCTCTGAATGACGCTATGGAGTAAGTTCCCCAATGCCAGGCAAATCTCAAGTGAAAGAGACACTTCTCCTGTCTTAAGCCACTGAGATTTGGGACTTTCTCTGTTATAGCAACTAGCATTATCTGAACTATGTTTTTGTTGTATATTATAATTGACTAGCACTTGTCCAGAGACTCATTTTTTAAAATGCTATCTTTATTTATTTGTTAGAGACAGCCAGAAGGGGGATATAGAGAGGGAGAGAGACAGAGACACCTACAGCACTTCTTTGCCACTCATGAAGTTTTCCCCTTGCAGGTGGAGACCAGGGGCTTGAACCCGGGTCCTTGCACATTGCAACATGTGCGCTTAAAAAATATGAGTCTCTGGGAGCCGGGTGGTGGCACACCTGGCTAAGTGCACACATTACAGTGTGCAAGGGCCTGGGTTCAAGCCCCTAATATCCACCTACAGTGAGGAAAGCTTCATGAGTAGTGGAGTAGGCCTGCACGTGTCTCTCTGTCTTCCTCTCTGTCTCTCCCTCCTTTCTCAATTTCTCTGTCTCAAATAAATAAATAAATAAATACATAAATAAATACATAAGTACATACATCATTAACCTCCCAATAAAATGAATAACAACAACAACCTTTATTTCTAACAGCAGGATGTGAAGATCCTATTTCCAGCAAAATGAGACCCACTTCTAAGATCAGGAACAGAATGAAAGATGTCTGCATTCACCATTTCTGTTTAGCTTTGGAAATTCTAATCCGAGCAGTTAGGCAAGAGAAAGAAATTAAAACTATCCATATTGGAAAGAGTTAAGTAAAAATTATCTTGTTTGCAGATGACACGATGTTTATGTAGAAAACCCTGAAATATGTGGGAGGAAGTGAACACATTCAGCAAAGTAGTAGGATGCAGTGTTACCACACAAAAAATGCTGTTGCGTTTCTTACATTGAAATCTATAAAAAGAAAATCCAGGAAATGATTCCATTGGACATTGCATCAAGAGAAACATATAAGGATAGAGTTAATAAAGAATCTACAATTGTATAGAAAAGCTACAAAATAGGGTGGGGGTAGTTAGCATAATAGTTTTGCAAAAAGATTTTCATGCCAGAAGCTCCAAAATCCCAGGTTCAATCCCCTACATCACCGTCAGCCAGAGCTGAGCAGTGCTCTGGTAAACAATAAAATAAAATAAAAGCTACACAACACTGCCGAAGGAACTTAAACACACAAATAAATGAGCTTTTTTTTGGTGTGTGTTCATGAATTGGAAAACTTAATATTAAGATGACAATGCTTCTCATAGAGATGTAAAGATTCAATACAGTTCCTATTAAAGTTTCAAATGACTTTTGTAGAAATAGACATATACACCAATGGAACAGAATGAAGAGTCTAGAAATAAACTTTAAAATGTGATTTTTTACTCTCTCTCTCTCTCTCTCTCATAGCCACAAGGCTTATTCTTGGAGCTTGGTGCCTGCACTATGAATCCACTGCTCCTGGCAGCCATTTATCCTTTTTTTGTTTCCTCTTTCTATTTTACTTGATAGAAGAGAACGAAGTTGAGATGGGAGGGGGATATAGAGTGGGAGAGAGAGAAAGACAGACAGATATGGACCTGCTTCACCTCTCCTGAAGCATCTCCTTTGCAGGTGGGGGGCAGGATCTCAAACTCTAGTTCCTATGCATGGTAACATGGGCTCTCAGCTGGGTTCACCATAGCCCAGCTCAAGACTCTTTTCAGTAAATGAGGTAAGAAAAACTCAATTATCTATATGTGAAAGGGGGGGGAGTTCTTTACGGGGGTGGATGGTGGAACACCTGGTTGAGTATGCACATCACAGTGCACAAGGACCAGGGTTTAAGCCCCCAGTCATCACTTGCAAGGGGAAAGCTTTTTGAGTGGTGAAACAATGTTGTAGGTGTCTTTGTCTTTCTCACTCTCTATCTCTCCTTTCCCTCTAGATTTCTGGCTATCTCTATTCAGTACATAAATAAAGTTAATTAAAAAAAATGAAGTCACACCCTTACTAATACTATATTTAACCTGAAGGCTGGAGAGATAGCTTACCTGAGAAGGCCCCTGCTTAATCTGTAATCCAGATTAGAACCTGACCTCCACCATACCAGGTGAAGTTTTGGTAGTGCATTATCTCTCTCTGTCTCTGCTGTCCTATCTGATAAAGTCAACTTGGCATGGTAAAACCTGAGCTATAAAAATAGAATTAGCTCATTGATTCCCAGCATAGTCATAAGCCAAGATGAGCATCAGTGTGTCTCTCTCTTTCCCCTCCCACCCCCCATATCTTTCTCTCATTAAAATAAGGAAAGGAGACTTCTGGAGGTGGGGCCATGGAGCAGCAGCAGCTGTGTTTCTCTCCTCTCCTCTTCAGGGTCAGCTAGGAATACCAAAGGAGACCACTAGTACCGCAACAAGACAGGACTAGAAAGACTTCAGGAACCACCAAATTAGCAAGATCGAGGATGAATTAGAGACAACTAAAAAATACATAAGAGATCTCAAAAAGAGATTAAGAGATACTGAAAACAACAGAGACCTATGGGATGACTTCAAAAGAAATAATATAAAAAAGGGAGGGGAAGAAAGAATTCTTCAGGACATAACAGCTGAGAACTTCTCTAGTCTAGACAACATGAAAGACATAAAGGTTCAAGAAGCTCAGAGGGTCCCAAACAGAATTAACCCAGTCTTAAAGACACCAAGACACATCATATTTAGAATGGAAAGGAACAAAGATAAAGAAAGAATCCTGAAGGCTTCAAAAGAAAAACAAAGAGTCACCTACAGAGGAAAACCCATAAGATTAGCACATAAGATTAGATTAGTGTTTCTTCACAGAAACACTACAGGCCAGAAGATAATGACAAGATATCTATAGAGTGCTCAATGAGAAAGGCTTTCAACCAAGACTACTGTATCCTGCTAGAGTGTCATTCAGACTAGATGGAGGCATAACAACTATCTCAGGCAATCAAAAGTTGAAAGAATCAACTTATCACCAAGCCTGCCCTGAAAGAAGTTTTGAAAGGTCTCCTATAAACAGTCAGACCAACATAAATATGCCATCTATCAGAACACTCTAAAAATCTACAAGAATGGCATTAAGATATCTTCAGTCTTTGATGTCAATGGCCTGAATTCACCTATGAACAAGCACAGAGTAGGAAGATGGATCAGAAAACACAACCCAACAATATTCTGTCTACAGGAAACCCACCTAACTCCACAAGACAAACACAGACTCAAAGTAAAATGATGGGAAATTATCACACAAGCCAATGGCTCACAAAAAAGGGCAGGAACAGCTATTCACATATTTGACAAGATAAACTTTAGAATAAATAAAATTTAAAAAGATAGGGATGGACACTACTTAATGCTCAGTGGATCACTCAGTCAAGAGGACTTAACAATTATTAACATCTATGCACCCAAAGAGAGGCCATCTAAATATATCAAACATCTACAGCAATATATTAACAGCAACACAGTCATGGTAGGGGACTTCAACACCCCAGTCTCTCAAATTGACAGATCATCCAGGCAGAAAATCAATAAAGACATGAGGGAGCTAAATGAGGCTGTATATAAACTAGAACTATTGGACATTTTCAGAGTCATTCATCCTAAGAAACTGCAATGTACATTCTACTCAAGTCCACATGAGTCGTTCTCAAGGATAGAATATGTTAGGCCACAAAGACAGCTTCAGCAAATTCAAGAGCATTGAAATCATCCCCAGCATCTTCTCAGACCACAGTGGAATTAAACTAACACTTCACAATCAACAAAAGATTAGTAAGAGTCCCAAAATGTTGAAGCTCAACAGTAAACTACTTAACAACTACAGGGTCAAAGAGGAAATAAAGTTAATGTTATCATCACATTATTTGGTAATTGGGTTAACTTTGAAAAGTCCTTTTGTTAGGGTTTGCTGTATAGTACCTAGTATCTTATATAGCTGTGCCACTGGTTGCTTCTGATCTACTTGGTCTAGGCTTTTGACAGAGTCCGCATATCAAATACACAGCCTATATATTGAAAAGACTCAGTCTGTGTTTTAAAAACTTCGAGACATACAATTAATTTCCCCCCTCTCATATTAATTAACTAGTGATTTATATGACTACACTTTACTAGGAGTGTACATAAACACCATTCCCACCACCAAAAGACTGTGACCCATCCCACCCACCCACCCTCACCCCCCACCAGCCCAGGAAGCCGCATGTCCACCCTCCCCCTCACCACAGGGTTTTTACTTTGGTTCTCTACTTTCAATTTAGTCAGATCCTGCTTTTAGTTTCCCTTTCAGATCTTCTTTCTCAGCTTCTGTTGATGAGTGGGATCATCCCATACTCATCTTTATCTTTCTGACTTAGCTCACTTAACATAATTCCTTCTAGCTCTGTCCAAGATGGGTCAGAGAAGGTGGGTTCATTGTTCTTGATAGCTGTATAGTATTCCATTGTGTATATATACCACAGCTTTCTCAGCCACTCATCTGTTGTTGGGCACCTGGGTTGCTTCCAGGTTTTAGCTATTATGAATTGTGCTGCTATGAACATAGGAGTATACACCTCTTTTTGGTTGGGTGTTATGGAGTCCTTGGGGTATAACCCCAGGAGAGGAATTACTGGATCATATGGAAGGTCCATGTCTAGCCTTGTGAGAGTTCTTTAGACTGCTCTCCACAGAGGCTGGACCAGTTTACATTCCCACCAGCAATGCAAAAGGGTTCCTCTGTCCCCACAGCCTCTCCAACATTTGTTGCTGCTGTCCTTTTTGATGTATGCCATTCTTACAGGAGTGAGGTGGTATCTCAATGTTTTCAAAGTTAACCCAATTACCAAATAATGTGATGATAACATTAACTATCCATTGTCTTTTTGAACCCTAAGACAGCAGGAACCTCACATCTCAACTATAGAGCCTATATTTCCCCCAGTCCTGGAACCTTAGGATAGGGCTCACTTTCCTGCATGCCTCTCCCAATCCATATCAAATAATATTGCATCTGCCGATCACAACCTAATCAATGCAACGACTGCCACCTCAACATGCTGCAGCTGAGACTGTGTCCAGAGACGTCAGGTGTGGAATAACAACCCTTCAGCTTCATTACTCGGGTGAGACCTTTCCTTTCATAGTATTCTCAAATTCCATCCCAGGTGGATTGCTTTCTAACAAAGTCCCAAAACCTAGATATATCCAGGTTCTGTGAGAGAGAGCATATGTTCACACGTATCCATAAACTAGTGCAAAATATATACCTGAAAGCAGAATTACACTAGAGTTTGCAGTGAGTGCCTCCCCAACACTTCTTCTCCACTATTCCAATGTTTGGGTCCATGATTGCTCAACAATTTGTTTGGCTTTGTATGTTAACTCTCTTTTCAGCCACCAGGTTTCAGAGGCCATCAGGATGCCGGCCAGGCTTCCCTGGACTGAAGACCCCACCAATGTGTCCTGGAGCTCTGCTTCCCCAGAGACCCACCCTACTATGGAAAGAGAGAGGCAGACTGGGAGAATGGACTGACCAGTCAATGCCCATGTTCAGCGGGGAAGCAATTACAGAAGCTAGAACTCCCACCTTCTGCAACCCACAACGACCCCTGGGTCCATGCTCCCCGAGGGCTAGAGAATGGGAAAGCTATCAGGGGAGGGGATGGGATATGGAGATTGGGTGGTGGGAATTGTGTGGAGTTTTACCCCTTCTACCCTATGGTTTTGTTAATTTATCCTTTCTTAAATAAAAAATGATTAAAAAAAAGAGGAAATAAAAGAAGAAATCAAAATGTTTGAGAGTTCAGTGACAATGAAGACTCACAAGATATCAAAATATTTGGGACACAGCCAAGGTAGTACTGAGAAGGAAGTTCATAGCCAAACAAGCACACATTAGGAAACAAGAAAAAGCACAAATAAACAACCTGATTGCACATCTTAAAGACGTAGAAGAAGAATAACAAAGGAACCCTAAAGCAACCAGAAGGACAGAAATCACTAAAGTTAGGGCAGAAACAAATAACATTGAGAATAAGAAAACCATACAAAAGATCAATGAAAGTAAATGTTGGTTCTTCGAAAGAGTGAATAAAATTGACAAACCTTTAGCCAGACTCACAAAACAAAAAAGGAAGAAGACCCAAATAAATTGGATTGTAAATGAAAGAGGAGATATCACAACAAGCACTGCAGAAATTCAACATATCATGCGAGGCTTCTATGAACAACTATATGCCACCAAGCTAGAGAACCTGGAAGAAATGGACGATTTCCTAGATACCTATGAACTTCCAAAATTAAGTAAAGAGGAACTAGATAATATGAACATGCCCATCACAGACAATGAAATTGAAACAGTTATCAAAAACCTTCCCAAGAATAAAAGTCCTGGACCAGATGGTTTTACAAATGAATTCTACAAAACCTTCAAGGAAGATTTAATACCTCTACTTTTCAAAGTCTTCCAGAAGATTGAAGACACTAGAGTACTTCTTTCCAGCTTCTATGAAGCCAACATCACTTTCATACCAAAAGCAGACAGGGACATAACCAAAAAAGAAAGCTACAGACCAGTATCTCTGATGAACATAGATGCTAAAATATTGAACAAAATTCTAGCCAACCAGATACAGCAGTATATTAAAAAGATTGTTTATCATGACCAAGTGGAGTTTATCCCAGGGATGCAAGTATGGTTTAATATACGTAAATCAATCAACGTGATCCACTACTTCAACAAAAGCAAGACCAAAAACCACATGGTCATATCAGTAGATGCAGAGAAAGCCTTTGACAAAATACAACATCCCTTTATGATCAAAACATTACACAAAATGGGAATAGATGGAAAATTCCTCAAGATAATGGATTCTATATATTGCAACCCTACAGCCAACATCATACTTAATGGTGAAAAACTGGAAGCATTTCCCCTCAGATCAGGTACTAGTCAGGGCTGCCCACTATCACCATTATTATTCAACATAGTGTTGGTAGTTCTTGCCATAGCAATCAGACAGGAGCAAGGAATTAAAGGGATACAGATTAGAAGAGAAGAAGTCAAACTTTCCCTATTTGCAGATGATATGATAGTATACATAGAAAAACCTAAGGAATCCAGCAAGAAGCTTTTGGAAATCATCAGGCAATACAGTAAGGCATCAGTCTCAAAATTAACATTCAAAAGTCAGAGGCATTCCTCTGTGCAAACAGTAAGTTAGAAGATGAAATCCAGAAATCAATTCCTTTTACTATAGCAACAAAAACAATAAAATATCAAGGAGTAAACCTAACTAAAGAAGTGAAAGACTGTATACTGAAAATTATGGAAATTGAAAAAGACACAAAGAAGTGGAAAGATATTCCATGTTCATGGGTTGGAAGAATTAACATCATCAAAATGAATATACTACCCAGAGCCATATACAGATTTAATGCTATCCCCACCAAGATCCCAAGCACATTTTTTAGGAGAATAGAACAAATGCTACAAATGTTTATCTGGAACCAGAAAAGACCTAGAATTGCCAAAACAATCTTGAGAAGAAAGAACAGAAGTGGAGGCATCACACTCCCAGATCTCAAATTGTATTATAGGGCCATAGTAATCAGAACTGCTTGGTACTGGAATATGAATAGACACACTGACCAATGGAATAGAATTGAGAGCCCAGAAGTAAGCCCCCACACATATGACATCTAATCTTTGACAAAGGTTCCTAGACTATTAAATGGGGAAAGAGGAGTCACTTCAACAAGTGGTGTTGGAAAAAATGGGTTGAATCATGCAGAAGAATGAAACTGAACCACTATATTTTACCAAATACAAAAGTAAATTTCAAGTGGATCAAGGACTTGAATGTTAGACTAGAAATTATCAGATACTTAGAGGAAAATAAAGGCAGAACTCCGTTCCACATAAATTTTAAACACATCTTCAATGAAACAAATCCAATTACAAAGAAGACTAAGGCAAGCATAAACCTATGGGACTACATCAAATCAAAAAGCTTCTGCACAGCAAAAGAAATCACTACCCAAACCAAAAGAACCCTCACAGAATACGAGATCTTTACATGCCATACATCAGACAAGAGACTAATAACCAAAATATATAAAGAGCTTTCCAAACTCAACATCAAGAAAACAAATAATCCCATCCAAAAATGGGGGGAGGACATGGACAGAATATTCACCACAGAAGAGAACCAAAAGGCTGAGAAACACATGAACAAATGCTCCAGGTCTCTGATTGTTAGAGAAATGCAAATAAAGACAACAGTGAGATACCACTTCACTCCTGTGAGAATGTCGTACATCAGGAAAGGTAACAGCAGCAAATTCTGGAGAGGTTTTGGGATCAAAGAACCCTCCTGCACTGCTGGTGGGAAAGTAAATTGGTCCAACTCCTATGGAGAACAATATGGTGAACTCTTAGAAGGTTAGAAATGGACCTACCCTATGACCTTGCAATTCCTCTCCTGGGGATCTATCCTAAGGAACCCAACACACCCATCCCAAAAGATTTGTGTATACCTATGTTCTTAGCAGCACAATTTGTAGTAGCCAAAACCTGGAAGCAACCCATGTGTCCAACAACAAATGAGTGGCTGAGCAAGTTGTGGTATATATACACAATGGAATACTACTCAGCTATAAAAAAATGGTGACTTTACCGTTTTCAGCCAATCTTGGATGGACCTTGAAAAATTCATGTTAAGTGAAATAAGTCAGAAACAGAGGGATGAATATGGGATGATCTCACTCTCACGCAGAAGTTGAAAAACAAGATCAGAAGAGAAAACACAAGTAGAACCTGAACTGGAATTGGCATGTTGCACCAAAGTAAATGACTCTGGGGTGGGTGAATGAGAGAATACAGGTCCAAAAAGGATGATAAAGGACCTAGTAGGGGTTGTATTTTTATATGGAAAACTAGGAAATGTTACGCATGTAAAAACTATTGTATTTACTGTCTCAATGTAAAACATTAATTCCCCAATAAGGAAAAAAATAGAATCAACTCAAACAAGAACCCATATAAAAAGCTAAGACTATAAAGTTCTTAGAAAAATACACAGAGAAAATGATTTTGGATTTGATGCATGATTTCTCACTGATTTATTGGTTATGATACAGGTAGTGAAAAAATGATGAATCCAGTCAAAACCTGAAACCTTTGTGCATCAAAAAATGTCATCAATAGAATAAAAAGATAACCCAAAAGATCTAGAAAATACATTTGTATATTATAAACCTGGTAAGGAAATAACATCTGGATTGCACAAAGAACTCTTACAACAACAAAAGGTCAAACACCCAATTGAAAAATGGACAAAGTGGGTCTGAGAAATAGCACTGTGGTTTACACAATAGACTTTCATGTGAGAGGCTCTTGAGAGTTCAGGTTCAATCCCTAGCACCACCATAAGCCAAATCGGAACAAAAATATAGTTGGGGTGAGGGAGGTGGTCAGGAGGGGAGAGATAGAGAGAGAGAGAGAGAAAGAGAAAAAAATGAATAAAGGAATTGGATAAACATTTCTCTAAAGTTATGCAAGTGGTTAAAAATAAAATTACAAAATAGAAACCATAGGTCATTAGGGAAATGCAAATTAAAGCTACAGTGAGATACCATTTCATAGCCATCAGGATGTCTGTTATTAAAAAAATAAATCCCAGGAAAGAACAGATAATGGAGAGGGTGTGGCAATATTAGAACATCTGTGCATTGCAGGAGGAAAGTAAAATGATGCATATAATCTGGATAGCAATTTAATGATGCCTCAAACAGCTAATGATCTGGTAACTCAATTCCTAGATACACACCCAAAGGAATTAGAGAATGGGGCTCTACCAGATCTTGGTCTACCAATACTCATATCAGCACTACTCACACTAGGAAGAGAGAAACAATCGGAGTCTCCATCAATACTGAATGGATAAACAGAATACCATACATACACACAGTGGCTATTTTCCATTCATACATGCTGCAAACCGTGGAGGCAATGAGCTAAGTAGAATAAATCAGACACAAAATAACCAATAGGGGCCTGGTGGTGATGCACCCAGTAGAACACACAGGTTACCATGCATAAGGACCAGGGTTCAAGCCCTAGGTCCCCACCTGCAGTGGGGAAGCTTCATGAGTGCTGCAGGTGTCTCTCTCTCTCTTCCTCTCTTTCTATCTCTCCCCTTCATTTCTCTCTGTCCTATCAAGTAAAAAGAAGAAAGAGAGAGAGAGAGAGAGAGAGAGAGAGAGGGAGAGAGAGAGAGAGAGAATGGAAAAATGACCCCCTGGGAGTGGTGGATGCCGACATCAATCTCCAATGATAACCTTGGTGGCAATAAAGATTTAAAAAAAGATGGAAAAGAAAAGTACCAAAATACTGTATGGTTTCAATTAGAGAAATTCTGAGTGGTGAATTTTGTTATAGATTAGCAATTACCAGGCACTGGAGGAAGAAAGATTTATTCTTCATTTATGTGTTTCTTTATTACGGATATTCATTGTTTGATTCGGACAGAGTTTCTGTTTTGTATAATAACATTTTGGAAACAGCGGTAGATGATGGTGGCGTGGCATTGTGAACATAAGTATTGCCAGTGAATGGTATACTAAAAAATAGTGTGTAGTTCACCACAACCAAAAAAACACGAACTTTGGTGTTGGGAGTGATGTGGAATTATACCCCTATTATAATCCTTATAATCTTGTAAAACACTATTAAATCAGTAATAAAATAAAATGGAGAAAAACACAAGAGGGTGAGTGAGAAAGGGATTCAACGTTCAGCAGCTGGAGTCTGGGCCTCTTTTCACAAAGCAATTGTTCAGGGAGGAACTCAGACTGGGCTTAGTAAGCTTTCAAGACCAGCACATCCTTGGCAGTGGTTTGTCTAGGTATCAGTGAGTGAACCCACAACCTCTGACCTTCCTTCTACCACTAGCTCAGTCTTAGTATCCAGAGAATATGATCGAGCATTCATCCCAGTGCCATGGGAAGCCCAGGATCTTTCCCAGCGTCTTCCTATTTCCCAGGAGTTTGATGAGAGGTTTATATTCTCATGGTCCTGCTTGCCTCCTAAATCTTGCCCTCATGAGAGTCTTGCTTTTCACTTACATTTTGCTTCTACCCTGACACTGGGCAGCTGCTCTTCCTCATTCCTGGACCAGCTAGAGGTCATTCTCCCTTCCCCAATGACACTGATGCAAAGCCACTGTGCCTTAGAGATCTCCCAAGGGTTGGGACTCGCTGGCTGGGTGACACAGGGTGGAAAAAATGACATATTGGAAGTTAGACACCACTATTTCTAGAAACTCATTGGTCCAACCCTGACATGAAGCATTTTCCACTGCTCGGGTTCCCACTTACCCCTGCACCCTCTCCTTCCATTTCTGGGGATGCTTTTCTGAAAACCCCTGCAACCCCTCGTCTCTCTCTCTCTCTCTCTCTCTCTCCTCTCTCGACTCTAACCATTCGTATTTTCAAACTGTCTTTTTTAATCAAACACAGAGCTTTTTTTTTTTTTTTTTTGGCCAGTTAGGAAAACATAGCAAATGAAATAAAATCATGTAAAAAGGAAAGTGAAAGAATTGTACAGTCAGAACTTAATGTATTGTCTGCATTGTGCTGGGATGGGATAAGAAGGACCAGGTGTTGTTGGGTGGATGTGCTGCTGGGAGTCATTAATATTCTTAAAGCTGATGACTAAATAAACAAGCTAAAATGTGCACAAAACATCAGTGAGGGTGAATCATGAAGGGCCGGGCATTGGCACACCTGGCTAAGTGGATACATTACCATGCACAAGGACCTGGGTTCAAGCCATTGGTCCCCACTTACAGGGGGGGAAGCTTCTCAAATGTTGAAGCAGGTCTACAGGTGTCTCTCTTTGTCTCTACCTCCCTGTTTTTAATTTTTATCAATATATTATTGGATAGAGACAAAGAAATTGAGAGAGGAAGGAGGGGTAGAAAGGTAAAGGAAAAAAGAGACCTGCAGTCCTGCTTCACCACTCATGAAGCTTTCCCTTTACAGGTGGGGACCAGGGGGCTTGAATCTGGGTCCTTATTCACTGTAATGTGGATGGATGCTTGACCAGGTGTGCCACCACCTGGCCCTCTGTCTCTCCCTCTCTATCTCTTTTTCTTTTTTTTTTTTCTTTTCTTTCTTTCTTTATTTATTTTTATTTATTTTTATTTTTTTTTATTTAAGAAAGGATTAATTAACAAAACCATAGGGTAGGAGGGGTACAACTCCACACAATTCCCACCACCCAATCTCCATATCCCACCCCCTCCCCCGATAGCTTTCCCATTCTCTATCCCTCTGGGAGCATGGACCCAGGGTCATTGAGGGTTGCAGAAGGTAGAAGGTCTGGCTTCTGTAATTGCTTCCTCGCTGAACATGGGTGTTGACTGGTCGGTCCATACTCCCAGTCTGCCTCTCTCTTTCCCTAGTAGGATGGGTCTCTGGGGAAGCTGAGCTCCAGGACACATTGGTGGTGTCTTCAATCCAGGGAAGTCTGGCCGGCATCCTGATGACACCTGGAACCTGGTGACTAAAAAGAGAGTTAACATACAAAGCCAAACAAATTGTTGAGCAATCATGGACCCAAAGCTTGGAAAAGTGGAGAGGAAATATTAGGGAGGTACTCACTGCAAACTCTAGTATACTTCTGCTTTCTTACTTTGGTGCCATACTCCAAACTCAGTCAATTTCTGCTTTGCGTTTCTACTTCTTTTTTTTTTTTTACATGCATAACATTCCCCAGATTCCCATTTAGCAATACAACCCCCAGTATTTCATTCATCATTTTTCATGGACCTGTATTCTCCCCACCCACCCACCCACCCCAGAGTCTTTTACTTTGGTGTAATACTCCAATTCCATTTCAGGTTCGACTTGTGTTTTCTTTTCTAATCTTGTTTTTCAACTTCGGCCTGAGAGTGAGATCATCCCATATTCATCCTTCTGTTTCTGACTTATTTCACTCAACATGATTTTTTCAAGGTCCATCCAAGATCGGCTGAAAACGGTGAAGTCACCATTTTTTACAGCTGAGTAGTATTCCATTGTGTATATATACCACAGCTTGCTCAGCCACTCATCTGTTGTTGGACACCTGGGTTGCTTCCAGGTTTTGGCTATTACAAATTGTGCTGCCAAGAACATATGTGTACACAGATCTTTTTGGATGGATGTGTTGGGTTCCTTAGGATATATCCCCAGGAGGGGAATTGCAGGGTCATAGGGTAGGTCCATTTCTAGCCTTCTGAGAGTTCTCCAGACTGTTCTCCACAGAGGTTGGACCAATTGACATTCCCACCAGCAGTGCAGGAGGGTTCCTTTGACCCCACACCCTCTCCAGCATTTGCTGCTGTTACCTTTTCTGATGTGTGACATTCTCACAGGAGTGAAGTGATATCTCACTGTTGTCTTGATTTGCATTTCTCTGACAATCAGAGACTTGGAGCATTTTTTCATGTGTTTCTCGGCCTTTTGGATCTCTTCTGTGGTGAATATTCTGTCCAATTCCTCCCCCCATTTTTGAATGGGGTTATTTGTTGTCTTGTTGTTGAGTCTGGTAAGCTCTTTATATATGTTGGTTATTAAACTCTTATCTGATGTATGGCATGTAAGGATCTTCTCCCATTCTGTGAGGGGTCTCTTGATTTGGGTAGTGGTTTCTTTTGCTGTGAAGAAGCTTTTTAATTTGATGTAGTCCCATAGGTTTATACTTGCCTTAGTCTTCCTTGTAATTGGATTCGTTTCATTGAAAATGTCTTTAAAATTTATGCGGAAAAAAGTTCTTCCAATATTTTCCTCTAAGTATCTGATAGTTTCTGGTCTAACATCCAAGTCCTTGATCCACTTGGAATTTACTTTTGTATTTGGTGAAATACAGTGATTCAGCTTCATTCTTCTGCATGTTTCAACCCATTGTTTCCAACACCATTTGTTGAAGAGACTCTGCTTTCCCCATGTAATAGTCTGGGTCCCTTTGTCAAAGATTAGATGTCCATAGGTGTGGGGCCTCATTTCTGGGCTCTCAATTCTATTCCACTGGTCAGTGTGTCTGTTCATGTTCCAGTACCAAGCAGTTTTGATGACAATGGCCCTATAATATAGTTTGAGATCTGGCAGTGTGATGCCTCCACTTCTGTTCTTTCTTCTCAAGATTGTTTTGGCAATTCTAGGTCTTTTCTGGTTCCAGATAAACATTTGTAGCATTTGTTCTATTCTCCTAAAAAATGTGCTTGGGATCCTGATGGGGATAGCATTAAATTTGTAGATGGCTCTGGGTAATATATTCATTTTGATGATGTTAATTCTTCCAACCCATGAGCATGGAATATCTTTCCATTTCTTTGTGTCTTTTTCAATTTCTTTGAGTAGTGACTCATAATTTTCAGTATACAAGTCTTTCACTTCTTTGGTTAGGTTTATTCCTAGATATAAACTCTACAAGAATGGCATTAAAATATCTTCAATCTTTGATATCAATAAATGTGAATGGCCTGAATTCACCTATTAAAAGACACAGAGTAGGAAGATGGATCAGAAAACACAACCCAACAATATGTTGTCTACAGGAAACTCACCTAACGCAACAAGACAAACACAGACTTAAAGTGAAAGGATGGAAAACTATCATTCAAGCCAATGGCCCACAAAAAAGGGCAGGAACAGCTATTCTCATATCTGACATGATAGACTTTAAAATAGATAAGATTAAAAAAGATAGGAATGGACACTACTTAATGCTCAGAGGATCAGTCAATCAAGAGGACTTAACAATTATTAATATCTATGCACCCAATGAGAAGCCATCTAAATACATCAAACTTCTACTGAAAGAGCTACAGCAATATATTAACAGTAACACAATCATAGTAGGGGATTTCAACACCCCACTATCTCAACTTGACAGATCATCCAGGCAGAAAATCAGTAAAGACATAAGGGAGCTAAATGAAGAGATAGATAAACTAGAACTATTGGACATTTTCAGAGTCATTCATCCCAAGAAACTGGAATACACATTTTATTCAAATCCACATGGATCATTCTCAAGGATAGACCATATGTTAGGCCACAAAGACAGCATCAGCCTATTCAAGAGCACTGAAATCATCCCAAGCATCTTCTCAGACCACAGTGGAATTAAACTAACACTTAACAATCAACAAAAGATTAGTAACAGTCCCAAAATGTGGAAGCTCAACAGTACACTTCTTAACAACTTCTGGGTCAAAGAGGAAATCAAGGAAGAAATCAAAATGTTTCAAGAGTTCAATGAAAATGAAGACACAAGCTATCAAAATATTTGGGACACAGCTAAAGCAGTCCTAAGAGGGAAGTTCATAGCTATACAAGCACACATTAGGAAACAAGACAAAAAAGGGAGAAGACCCAAATAAATCGGATAGTAAATGAAAGAGGAGATATCACAACAGACACTGCAGAAATTCAACATATCATGCGAGGCTTCTATGAACAACTATATGCCACCAAGTTAGAGAACCTGGAAGAAATGAATGATTTCCTAGATACCTACCAACTTCCAAAACTAAGTAAAGAGGAAGTGGATAACATGAACAGGCCCATCACAGCTAATGAAATTGAAACAGTTATCAAAAGTCTTCCCAAAAATAAAAGTCCTGGACCAGATGGTTTTACAAATGAATTCTACAAAACTTTCAAAGAAGAACTAATACCTCTACTTTTAAAAGTCTTCCAGAAGATTGAAGACACTGGAATACTCCCTGCCAGCTTCTATGAAGCCAACATCACCCTGATACCAAAAGCAGACAGGGACACAACCAAAAAAGAAAACTACAGACCAATATCTCTGATGAACATAGATGCGAAAATATTGAACAAAATTCTAGCCAACCGGATACAGCAGTATATCAAAAAGATTGTCCATCATGACCAAGTGGGGTTTATCCCA